>NC_092370.1:121442658-121761587 GCF_030028105.1 Mobula birostris | reverse complement strand
GGGACTAGCTGCAGTAGCTGGATCTCTGGCACTGAGTCTGGCTCTGCAGTGCAGAAGGGAGGGGGGAAAAGAGGAGAGCAGTAGTGATAGGGGACTCAATAGTTAGAGGTGCAGATAGGAGGTTCTGTGGTCGTGACAAAGAATCCAGGATGGTTTGTTGCCTCCCAGGTGCCAGGGTCAAGGGTGTCTCTGATCGATTGCATGACATTCTGAAGTGGGAGGGTGACCAGCCAGATGTCGTGGTGCACATAGGCACCAATGACATAGCAAGGAAGAGTGAGGAGGTCCTGGAGAGTGAGTATAGAGAGCTTGGTAGGAAGTTGAAAAGCAGGACCTCAAGGGTGGTAATCTCAGGATTGCTACCTGTGCTAGGTGCCAGTGAGGGTAGGAATAGGATGCTCTGGAGGAGGAACAAGTGGCTGAGGAACTGGTGTAGGGGGCAGGGTTTCAGATTTCAGGATAATTGGGACCTCTTCTGAGGCAGGTGGGACCTGTACAAGAGAAACGGGTTACACTTGAACCACAGGGGGACCAATATCCTTTCAGGGAGGTTTGTTAGTGCTATTGGGGAGGCTTTAAACTAGATCTGCAGGGGGATGGGAATCAGAGTGCCAGAGCTGACAGTGTGGCTGGGGTGAAAATAAATGATATTGAAAGTTTAAGCAAATCCGCTGATAGAAAGGTTGTGAGTGGTGGTAAAAATCTTCTGAGGTGTATATATTTCAATGCTAGGAGTATTGCGGGGAAGGCGGATGAGCTGAGGGCGTGGATTGACACGTGGAATTATGATGTTGTAGCAATTAGTGAAACTTGGCTACAGGAAGGGCAGAACTGGCAGCTTAATATTCCAGGGTTCCGATGTTTCAGATGTGATCGAGGCAGAGGAATGAAAGGTGGGGGAGTAGCATTGCTTGTTAGGGAAAATATTACAGCAGTGCTCAGGCAGGACAGATTAGAGGGCTTGTCTACTGAGTCCTTATGGGTGGAGCTGAGAAACAGGAAAGGTATGGCCACATTAGTGGGATTGTATTACAGACCACCCAATAGTCAACGAGACTTGGAAGAGCAAATCTGCAGAGAGATAGCAGACAACTGCAGGAAACATAAAGTTGTGGTGGTAGGGGATTTTAATTTTCCATATATTGATTGGGTCTCCCATACTGTTAGGGGTCTAGATGGTTTAGAGTTTGTAAAATGTGTTCAGGAAAGTTTTCTAAATCAGTATATAGAGGGACCAACTAGAGGGGATGCAATATTGGATCTCCTGTTAGGTAACGAATTAGGGCAAGTGATGGAAGTCTGTGTAGGGGAGCACTTTGGTTCCAGTGATCATAACGCCATTAGTTTCAATTTGATCATGGACAAGGATAGATCTGGTCCTAGGGTTGAGGTTCTGAACTGGAAGACGGCCAAATTTGAAGAAATGAGAAAGGATCTAAAAAACGTGGATTGGGACAGTTGCTCTCTGGCAAGGATGTGATCGGTAAGCGGGAAGCCTTCAAAGGGGAAATTTTGAGAGTGCAGAGTTTGTATGTTCCTGTCAGGATTAAAGGCCAATTGAATAGGAATAAGGAACCTTGGTTCTCAAGGGATATTGCAACTCTGATAAAGAAGAGGAGGGAGTTGTATGAAATGAATAGGAAACAGGGTAAATCAGGTGCTTGAGTATGAGAAGTGCAAGAAAATGCTTAAGAAAGAAATCAGGAGGGCTAAAAGAAGACATGAGGTTGCCTTGGCAGTCAAAGTGAAGGATAATCCAAAGAGCTTTTACAAGTATATTAAGAGCAAAAGGATTGTAAGGGATAAAATTGGTCCTCTTGAAGATCAGAGTGGTCGGCTTTGTGCGGAACCAAAGGAAATGGGGGAGATCTTAAATAGGTTTTTTGCGTCTGTGTTTACTAAGGAAGCTGGCATGAAATCTATGGAATTGAGGGAATCAAGTAGTGAGACCATGACAACTGTACAGATTGAAAAGGAGGAGGTGCTTGCTGTCTTGAAGAAAATTAAAGTGGATAAATCCCCGGGACCTGACAGGGTGTTCCCTCGGACCTTGAAGGAGACTAGTGTTGAAATTGCGGGGGCCCTGGCAGAAATATTTAAAATGTCGCTGTCTACGGGTGAAGTGCCGGAGGATTGGAGAGTGGCTCATGTTGTTCCGTTGTTTAAAAAAGGATCGAAAAGTAATCCGGGAAATTATAAACCGGTGAGTTTAACGTCAGTAGTAGGTAAGTTATTAGAGGGAGTACTAAGAGACAGAATCTACAAGCATTTGGATAGACAGGGACTTATTAGGGAGAGTCAACATGGCTTTGTGCGTGGTAGGTCATGTTTGACCAATCTGTTGGAGCTTTTCGAGGAGGTTACCAGGAAAGTGGATGAAGGGAAGGCCATGGATATTGTCTACATGGACTTCAGTGAGGCCTTTGACAAGGTCCCGCATAGGAGGTTAGTTAGGAAAATTCAGTCGATAGGTATACATGGAGAGGTGGTAAATTGGATTGGACATTGGCTCGATGGAAGAAGCCAGAGAGTGGTGGTAGAAAATTGCTTCTCTGAATGGAGGCCTGTGACTAGTGGTGTGCCACAGGGATCAGTGCTGGGTCCATTGTTATTTGTCATCTAAATCAATGATCTGGATGATAACGTGGTAAATTGGATCAGCAAGTTTGCTGATGATACAAAGATTGGAGGTGTAGTAGACAGTGAGGAAGGTTTTCAGAGCCTGCAGAGGGACTTGGACCAGCTGGAAAAATGGGCTGAAAAATGGCAGATGGAGTTTAATACTGACAAGTGTGAAGTATTGCACGTTGGAAGGACAAACCAAGGTAGAACATACAGGGTTAATGGTAAGGCACTGAGGAGTGCAGTGGAACAGAGGGATCTGGGAATACAGATACAAAATTCCCTAAAAGTGTCGTCACAGGTAGATAGGGTCATAAAGAGAGCTTTTGGTACATTGGCCTTTATTAATCGAAGTATTGAGTATAAGAGCTGGAATGTTATGATGAGGTTGTATAAGGCATTGGTGAGGCCGAATCTGGAGTATTGTGTTCAGTTTTGGTCACCAAATTACAGGAAGGATATAAATAAGGTTGAAAGAGTGCAGAGAAGGTTTACAAGGATGTTGCCGGGACTTGAGAAACTCAGTTACAGAGAAGGGTTGAATAGGTTAAGACTTTATTCCCTGGAGCGTAGAAGAATGAGGGGAGATTTGATAGAGGTATATAAAATTATGATGGGTATAGATAGAGTGAATGCAAGCAGGCTTTTTCCACTGAGGCAAGGGGAGGAAAAAAAACCAGAGGACATGGGTTAAGGGTGAGGGGGGAAAAGTTTAAAGGGAACATTAGGGGGGGCTTCTTCACACAGAGAGTGGTGGGAGTATGGAATGAGCTGCCAGACGAGGTGGTAAATACGGGTTCTTTTTTAACATTTAAGAATAAATTGGACAGATACATGGATGGGAGGTGTATGGAGGGATATGGTCCGTGTGCAGGTCAGTGGGACTAGGAAGAAAATGGTTTGGCACAGCCAAGAAGGGCCAAGGGGCCTGTTTCTGTGCTGTAGTTTCTATGGTTCTATGGTTCTAAGCCATCAATGGCCTCTCATCTCCATCATCTGAAGTCGGTGGTATGATTGGAGTTCATCAATGCTTCTGCAATTCATTGCATTCACTGCACAGGGGATCAGCCTGTCCAACTTCACCAGAGCCCTGTTGGTCTGTTTCCACCTCTCTCAACAGTGACATAGGGTTGAACTTTGACAAGCGAAGACAGACCATGGGCTAAATGGCCTATAATTTCTTTTCATCTGTCTCATTCTCTTAAACAGTAGAGTGACATTTCCAATTTTCTAGTCCTATAGAATCATTCCAGAATCTAGTCATTCTTGAAAGATCGTTACTAATAACTCAAATCTGTTCAGATACTTTTTCAAAATCCTGGGGTGTAGTCCATCTGGTCCAGGTGACTACCTTCAGATTTTTAAGCTTCCAAGCGCCTTCTTAGTAACAGCAATGACACTCATTCCTGTCCCTTGACATGCTCGCACTTCTGGCATTCTTCTAGGGTCTTCAATGGTGAAGACTGACACAAAATCCTTAAGTTATCCACCATTTCTTTCTGCCGCATTACTACCTTGCCAGCATCATTTACCAGCAGTCCAATATCTACTCTCGTGTCTCCCCTACGTTTCATGTATCTGGGGGGAGAAAAATTTTATGGGTCCCCTTTTATATTATTGGCTAGCTTACTGTCATATTTCATCTTTTCTCCCTTCATGGGTTTTTTAGTTGCCTCTTTTTTAAGTTTCCCAGTCCTCTAACTTCCCACTAATTTTTGCTCTTATGCTGTCCTTGACTTCCCTTGTCACCCACAGTTGCATCATCCTCCTTTTATAATACTACTTCATCTTTGAAATGTATCTTTCCTGCACCGCCTTAATATCCTCTAGAAGTACCAGCTATTGTTGTTCTGCCATCATCTCTGCTAGTGTCCCATTCCAATCAACTTTAGCCAGTGTCTCTCTCATGCCTCTGTAATTTCCTTTACTCCACTATAATACTGATACATCTAATTTTAGCTTCTTCTGAAGCTACAGGATATCATATTGTCGCTGCTTCCTAAGGATTAATTTACCTTAAGTTCCCTAATCAAAACTGGGCCATTACATAACACCTTATCCACCATTGTCATTCTTCTTGTGGGCTCAAGCAGAAGCTGCTCTTAAAAAGCCATCTCGTAGGCACTCTACAAATTCCCTCTCTGCTGAAAATCAACACCAACCTGATTTTCCCAATCTACCTAGGTTGAAATACCCTATGATTATCCACAACAGTTCCCTTTTTATATGTCTGCTCTATTTCCCATTTTAATTTGTATTTTGCATCCTGGCTACTGTTCAGAGGCTTGTATGCAACTCCCATCAGGGTCTTTTTACCTTTGCACTTTCTTAGTTGTGTCCACAAAGATTCTACATCTTCTATGCCACCTCTTTCTAAGGATTTGGTTTCATTTTTACCAAGAGAGCTACCCTCCTCCTCTGTCTACCTGTCTGTCCTTTTTTTTGATAGACTATATATCTTTGGATATTTAACTCCCAACAAAGATCTTCTTTCAGCTACGTCTCAGTGATACATCATTCCTGCCAATCTCTAACTGCGCCATAAGATCATCTACCTAATTCTGTATACTGTATGCATTCAAATATAACACCTTCAGTCCTGTATTCATCACCTTTTTCAATTCTGGCCCCCAACTCATCTCACTGATAGCATTTCTGCCCTATCATCTATCTGTCCTTCCTCAGTTTTACTACACACTGCATCTAGTTGTTTACCAACTGCCCCTTCCTCAGCCCTATCACACCCATTTCCTATTCACCTGACAAATTAGAGTGACCCTCTCTAATAGCTCTAGCAAACTTGCCTGCAGGGATATTGGTCCCCTTCAGGTTCAGTTGTGACCTGTCCTTTTTGTTTCATTGTACCTTCCCCCGAAAGAGATCCCAATGATCCAGAAATCTCAAATTCTGCCCCCGCTCCAATTCGTCAGCTACATGTTCATCTGCCAAATCATCCTGTGCTTGCCCTCACATAAATGACCTGGATGAAAGTGTAAATGGGTGGGTTAGTTAGTTTGCGGATGGTGCGGAGATTGGTGGTGTTGTGGATAGCATAGAAATAGGCAAAGAATACAACAGGCTATAGATCAATTGCAGATATGGGTGGAGAAATGGCAGAGTTTAACCCAGCCAAATTTGAAGTGTTACAACTTGGCAGGTTAAATATAGAGGAAAGTGCAAGACTTCATAAGTGTTGATGAGGTGAGGAATCTTGGGGTCTGAGTGGATAGAGCCCCTGAAAGAGGCTACACAGGTTGATAGGCTGGTTAAGAAGCATATGGCATGTTTGCCTTGATTAGTCAAGGCATTGAATTCAAAAGTCAGGAAGTTATATTGCAGCTTTATAAAACTCTAGTTAGGCCTCATCTGGAGTATTGCATACAGTTCTGATTGCCCCATTATCAGAAGGATGTCACAGCTTTAGAGAGGGTACAGAAGAGGTTTACCAGGATGCTGGCTGGATTAGACTATGTGTGCTATAACGAGAGGTTGGACAAACTTGGGTTGTTTTCTCTGAAGCGGTGGAGGCTGAGTGGAGATCTGAGAACTGATACATAATTATGAGAGGCATATGTAGATAGAGTAGACAGATAATATCTTCTTCCTAGGGTTGAAATATCAATATCAGAGGGCAAGCATTTAAGGTGGGAGGGGGTAAACTATTACACTGAGAGAGGTGGGTGAAGGAAATGGAAGGATAGGCAGAGGTGATTAGTTAGTTGACTATTTGATCACTAATTTAGTTGTTTCAGCATAGTCAGCTGAAGAGCCTGTTCTTGTGTTGTACTGCTCTATGTTCTTTTAACCACAGTGAGAGATTATTCTATTATCAGTGAAGAGGGGCCATTCAAGGCAGCCAACTGTTTCAAATTAAAGGACAATTGCTATAAGTTCAAATTTCTCCCACTGCCTCTTTACTCTTAAGAGTAGATCTGAAGGGTGAAGAAAACTCCTTTTGCTCCCCTGCAATAACATGTCAGTTTATCAAAGTTTATTTTAGCACCAACTGGAGTTGGGTCTTCCCTCAGAAGATCTCGCTCCTCGGTTATAATGTACCAATTACCAATCTAATATTTAGCATCAGTCTTGTACTGTTCATGTTGATTTCTAGTGAAAATTGGCTTCGAGGAATTAGTATGGGGAATAATTCTGATGCATTTCAGATGAGAAAAGGAAAATAGGCAGACAAGCTTGCATCAACACACCTCATCTCAAGTTCTCTCACTTGGCTTCTGAGCATTTAAACCGCACAGTGTACTTGCCTAGAAGATGACAGGCTTCCTGCATCCTGACACTATCTGAACCCAATGAAGTAATTACAGAAGTGCATTCTCTGTGATTGTGTTAGAAACACGACTGCCAATTTTCACGCAGCAAACATGCACAGAAAGCAATGAGATGGTGGCTGCATAATCTGTTTGAGAATGAAGTATTGCCCAGGATCCTAGGACAGTCTTTGCTGCATCAAAGTAACACATCTGTAGGAGCTGTTACTTACACCTGTGTAGATCCCAATGGCTTGACCCATGTTCAAAGTAAATTAATTATCAAAGTATGTACATGCCACCATATTCTGCCCTGAGATTCTTTTTTCTTGAAAGCATCCACAGTAAAACAAAGAGATACAATAGACTCAATGGGGAAAAACTACATACAAAGACTGACAAACAACCAAGGTGCAAAAGGAAACAGCCTGCAATATGAAACAAGCAAGTAAATGAATACTGAGAACATGAGTTGTAGTCCTTGTAAGTCAGTCCATAGGTTGTGGAATTAGTTCAGTGTTGAGGTGAGTGTAGGTCCAGGAGCCTGATGGTTGTAGGGTAATAATGGTTCTTGAACCTGGTGGTGTGGGATGTGAAAGCACTAGGATGGTAGCAGTGAGAAGGGGGCATGGCCTGGATGGTGGGGGTTGTTGACAATGGATACTGCTTTCTTGTGGCAGCCATCCTTGTAAATATGCTCAATTGGAGTGTCAGGATATAAATTGGGGTCAGGATTGGATTTTTTTAAAGTCATAAGCCCTCATCCTGAGGTTGAGTTCAGTCTGGCTGTAATCGAGTCAGGTTTTAGTTCATCAGCTGAACAGGTGGTGAGCAGGTTCTCACTTTACCATCTCCACTCTAACAGTGTAGCTCTGCTTCAACACTGCATGGGAGAAACTGCCCAGAATCCGTGCTCAAGTCTTTGGTGTGCAGAGGTGCCTACGGCAATACTGAGGAGTGACACAGCAGGTGGAGCTACTGCCTCACAGCGCCACAGATCCCATTCAATCCTGACCTCTGGCGGAGTTTCCATGTTCTTCCTGTGACCGCATGGTTTCTTTAAGTGTTCCAATCTCTCCCACATCCCAAAGATGTGTGGATTGGTAATTGGTCACTGGAAATTGCCAATAGTGTACAAGTGAAAGGCCGTTGATGGAAATTTTCATTGTTTTCATTATGTGCCGTATTGTATGATGTGAGTGATCATGGTTGTTGCTGGCAAATTTTTCTGCAGAAGTGGGTTGCTGTTGCCACCTTCTGGGCAGTGTCTTTACAAAACAGGTGAACCAGGCCTTCATCAATATTCTTCGGAGATTGCCTGCTGGTGTTAATGATCACATAAGCTGGACTTGTGATAAGCACCAGCTGCTCATACGATCATCCACCACCCACTCCCATGACTTCGAGTGATCCTGAATGGGGGCCTAAGCAGGTGCTACACCTTGCCAAAAGTTGACCCGCAGGCTAGTGGAGGGAAGAAGTGCCTTACACCTCCTTTGCCAGAGACGCATCTCTACCCTGCCGTCCAAAGTTGATGGAAATATTGGGAGAGCAAAACAAGTTAGGATGAGGTTTGCATGAATATGGGTGCTTCACCCTCATGATTATATACACCTCCATAAGGTCACTCCTCAGTCTGAGTACAGTTCTCTCACCACAATACAAGGACTGACGAGAGAGTGGAGAAGTTTAAAGCTATTGGGGCACATTGTAGCTTTGAGGAAAAGGTGCTATTGTGTGACCCGCTGAGACCCCCCAGCTTTCTCCAGCATCTGCATCTTAGTGGTTTAATTATGAGAAGATGGTATTGATAGTGTGCTTTGCTTCAAACTTTTGTACAGTACAATCTGTACTTAATGTTAAATAAAATCAAAAAATGCAGGGAACACTCAGCAGGTTGGGCAGCATCTGCAAAGAGAAAAAAATAGGATTAACATCTTTGGCTGAAGATCTTTCAGCAGATCTCCCCGCTTGGTTGAGGAATTGCACATTTTCTCTTTTTTTTTCCAGCATCTGTCTTTTTTAAAATGTTCATCTATATTGAAAATTGCCTACATGAAAGCTGCTGGCTCTTCCTCCTCCCCACAGTCACGTTTAAGGTCTCTTTATAAAAATAATTTGTGCTCATATAGAAGAAATAGAAGAGACTATAAATGCTGGAATCTGAGCAACACACAATCTGTTGCATCTGTGTCTGGGGAGGGTGAGAGGAATTAGTACATAGGAAGAATACATGGCAGTCCTAATGCAGGGTTTCAATCCAAAACTTTGTGGACTCCTTTCCCCCTAAATATGGTGCTCTACCCATTGAGTTCCTCGGCAGATTGCTGTGTTTATAAAGCAGCTCTCTGATCTCAGTTCACCTCAAGTCCTTTCCAGCTAGTTAAGTACTTTTCAGGTCCAGCTTCATACAAAATGTTGGATGTATGACTTATGGATTAAAGCTCCCACAACAGTGGTGTGACAGTGGCCACATTGTCAATGTTTTGAAATGTATTTGCTGGATTATTGTTGACCATAAACACAAAGAAAATCTTCGAAGTAATGGTTTTGTGATTAAAATGAAGGAGAATGGATGTTTCTTTTCCTTTGAAGCAAATGAGGCTGGGTGGAGGGCGGGCAGTGAGTGACCTAATACAGATGTACAAAATTATGAGTACAGTATGTATTTGGTAGATGGTGAGAAACTTCTCTTTGGCAGAGTTATCCAAACTGAGTCAGGAGTAGGAGATTTAGAGGGATATAAGGAGATCTTTTTTCATGGTTGGATCACAGGTAGAGTAGATATTTCACATTTTATAAAATTATCTGAATGAACATTTCTAAGCCTTGGCAATTGAAGGCCAGGTGCTGTTAAATGGGATAATTATAGATGGGTGTTTAATGGTCAGCATGAACATGGTGGGTCGAATGGCATGCTTCATTGCTGTTTGACACCAATGAGACCTCCTAGTATCTGTTCCGAATAATAGGTAAAACACAACAACAGCAGGTCCTTCAGTTCCTTGTGAGTATCTCTGATGTATGTAGTAGAATTTATTGGTTTGTGATGCAGAATGAAAATAGTGAGGTAGTGGTCATGGGCTGATTTATTAACCATTCAGAAATCTAATGAAGTCAAATGGCGGAGTGAAGAAGCTATTCCTAAAATGTTGAGTGTGTGTCTTCAGGCTCCTGTACCTCCTTCCCGATTGTGGCAATGAGAAGAGGGCATGTTCTTGGTGATGGGGATAATCTCCTTAATGGGTGCTGCCTTTGTGAAGCATTGCCTTTTGAAGATGTTCTTGATGCCCACGATGAGTCTGGCTGAGTTTTCAACTCCCTGCAGCTTTTTCTGATCCTGTGCAGTGGCCCCTTCATACCAGATGGGATGCAACCAGTTAAGAGTGCTCTTCAAATTCACATTTTGGCATGAATTCCTTTGTCAGAACAAGTAGCATACATCAGAAGAGCTTGAATTCAGAAGTTTACAGTTCTCAGTAAGGGATAACCCCTTAGTTCCTTCCTCTTTCAAAAATGCCTTTGTTTTTTTTTCAATTTACAGAGCAACCCCAACAGGGAACTCAAGGAAACTGATGGGAACATGTGATGTAGAAGAACATTAAATCCCTGGCTGGTCTGGTAAATCCAGCCTTGCTAAGCTTATTGTCAAATTATAATATCATGCAGAATAGACTTCAGTCCCTGTGATTTTTGGAAGAGAATTAACAGAGGTGTTTAATATTGTTAAAGGATTAAAAGGATAATTAATATCATTAAAGGAAAATCTAAGATAGATATTCGCCCTTCAGTGTGGAGACCAGAATAAAGAAGAATAACCATAAAATTAAAACTAAACTATTCAGCTGTGTTATGGCATTAAATCAGCCATAAGCTCTTTGAATTGTAGAATTGGATTGAGGGATTAAATATTCCACATGTTCCTCTGTATCTTTCAGAACTTGCATTTGTCTTAATCTCTACCGTGGGAGGAGAGGCATTTATTTGGTTTGTTATTGCCACATGTACTGAGATACAGTGAAAAGTCTTTTCATTTGCATGCCAGGCATTACTACATCAAAGTAGGAGAGAGAACGGGAGATCCAGAGTTCACCTTTATTTATGAGAGGTTCCAAACATTTATTTTCCCCAATCACTGCAGTCCAACTGAATGATGGCTATGATATAACTAAGCAACTTGATGAAACCAGATAATGCCTCTTTTACATATTATCAAGACTCTGCCTTGACCTTGATTTATAAAGACCATCTCCATTCTTCACTGTAATGTGAGTCTTTTTTGTCCCATACAACACAGAATGGTACAGCACAGAAACAGAGCTTTTGCCCCACAATGTTTGTGCTGTACACAATACCAAATTAAACCAACCCTTTCTGCCTCGACATGACTCGTATTCCTCCGTTGCCCGAATATTCATGTACCTATCCAAAAGTCTCTTGAGCTCCACTATTGTTCTTGCTTCCGCCACGACTGGCAGCGTGTGATCCAAGCACCTACCACCTTGTCCACACATCCCCTTTAAATTTCTCCCCTCTCAGTTTAAACTATGTCCTCTAGTATTCAACAGTTCTACTTTGGTATTCCGCACCTCTCATAATATTGTAAACTTCTATATGGCTGATTGAGAGGTATGTTAACTTCTCAACCAAATGGTTTTGCCAAGTTACCAATTCTAAGAAATGGGACAGATAACTTGATCTTAGTTACTAATAATAATTTAATTTTTATCTTTGTGGATTGAAGTTCACTAGCTTTTAACTTTGTAGAAACACCACATGCTGATAGTTTCAGTAACTAGCCAGGATATTAGGAGTCCATGGAAGATGAGTTGGGGAAAGAGTTCTGCATTGTTGTAATGTTATTGTTACTCTTTTATTGCAACTCCCTTTCTACTTGGTTCTGTGAATGCTCATGGATCTTAGCAGTAGGAAGAAAGGGACCAGCCGTAGTTTTACAGTATGTTTACTTTTATAATTCGTCACAAATATTCTCAGGCAATACCTCTGGGTCAAGTGCAATTTGCTTCCAACCTTGTTGTCTGGGATCTGAGATTGGAGGGGTCGCACAGTGTCCAACATGTAGATGGAGGTGAAGAGAGGAAATGCTACTGGATTTATGTGTGCTCCCATTAAAACACTTGAGTGCCAACCCCAGTAAACCTTTTTCTATTTTAAATCCATCAGATTTGACTGAATGTGTTCAGAGTCTCTATGCCTGGCCCTGGAGAGGACACAGATATCGGTTTGTTTATCCTGCCAGGGGATCTGGAGGATTTTGTGGAAACAGCACTGCTGGTACCTCCCAAATGATTCAATGTATCTGGTGTAGGCAGTCCCAGCCTCAAAGACAAGGAGGGATCACTGATGCTCATGAGACACCTGTCCCCTGCTGGTTCTTGCTTACCACTTCCCTTCACCTTTTTATACTGGGTTCTCCCCTCTTTCTTTGTAGTCCAGATGAAGGGTCTCGACCCAAAACGTTGACTGTCCATGTCTCTCCAGAGATGCTGCCTGACCTGCTGAGTTCCTTCAGGGCTGTGTGTCTTGCTCCATGAGTTCTGCACTGTATTTGAGGTCAGAATCTTTCAACAGCTCTCCTTGGGCAAGAAAGGCTGTGCTGGTATGCTAGAGTCAGTGGTGAACATCATCACCTTTGAGGGATGGCTGCAGAGATACAGAAATCACAATCATCAGGCAACAATCTGGAGAGTGCTTTCCATGGTTTGTCTGCCAACCTGTGGCGTTTGTTTGTAACTGCAGCCTATTTCAGTCACAGACACCGCAGTGGCTTTCTGACAGGGGTGAAGGTAACTCAAGTTTTTTTACCTCTCTTCACTAATATTACCAAATTAATCCATTTGCAGAGATCACGTTGGCCCCGATGTTGCTGGAAAGCTGTGCCAGCTTATATTCTCCTCTGCCTCCAGAGTACAAACTCAGCCTCCTGGTCAGAATGTGATGTTTTTATATTTTATTTAGAGATACAGCACAGTGTCCAGCCCAATGAGTCCACACCAATTACATCCATGTGACCAATTACCTACTTACCTGTATGTCTTTGGGATCACAAAATAAAAGCGCCTTTGAAAAGAAATAAGCTGCAGATCCCAGGAATGTGCAATGGAAGCAGAAACTGTCTGAAATACTCAACAGGTCAGGCAGCATCTGTGGAGAGAGAAACAGTTAGAATTTCAGTTAAAGAGCAGCCTTGGGGATGAGAAGTTGTCAGGGTAGAGTCAAAGTCAAAAGCCAAAGTTTATTGTCACATGCACAAATGCAATGGGGAAAACTTACTTGCAGCAGCTTCAAGGCACTTAGGATTACATATTCAGCATTCATAAGAAAAACATAAACATAAATTTTCAGAAGAAAGAAAATCAATTGAACAAATAAAACAATGTCTACGGTAGAGATTAGATTAGATTATGAGGACACTCAGTCCTCGTTTATTGTCATTTAGAAATGCACGCATTAAAAAATGATACAACATTCCTCCAGAAAGATATCACAGAAACACAGGACAAACCAAAACTAAGACTGACAAAACCATGTAATTGTAACATATAGTTACAACAGTGCAAAGCAATACTGTAATTTGATAAAGAGCAGACCATGGGCATGGTAAAAAAAAAAGTTTCATGTCCCGATAGCCCCATCATCTCACACAGACGGAAGCAGCGCAAACTTGCCGATGCAGCACCATTGGAAGCACCCGACCGCAGCCGACTATGAGTCCGTCTGAAAACTTCAAGCCTCCAACCAGCCCTCTGACGCCAAGCACCATCTCTGCTGAGAACCTCGACCCCGCCCCAGCCGCCGAGCAACAAGCAAGGCCGAGGACTTGGGGCCTTCTCCTCCAGAGATTCTGGATCACACAGTAGCAGCGGCAGCGAAACAGGCATTTCAGAAGTTTCACCAGATGTTCCTCCATGCTCTCACATCTGTCTCCATCAAATCAGGATTGTTCACGGCACCGTACTTGACAGATATCAGATATCGTTCACCAGAGTGGCCGCTGCAAGTTGCGTCACGCTGCCATCTTCTCCTCCTCCTGTATGAAGTTATAATGAGATTAGATCTGATGTTATTAAATAGTCGAGCTATTTATTTGCTCCTTCTCCTGATTCACATGTTCCTACCTTGCCATGCCCTGTGCCTTTGACATTCTGGTAGAAGTTATGTGTTGGAGAGGTGCTGTTGAAGTAGCCTTGGTGAACTGCTGCTGTGCATTTTGTACATGATACATCCTGCAGGCACTGCCAGTCAGTAGAGGAAGGTGACAGACAGGATACTAGTTACATGGGCTCCACTGTCCCAGATGGTGTTGGGCTTCTTAAAAGTGGACCTGCACTCAACTAGACAAGACAGAATGGCATTGTCGTGCAGTTGGTAGAGTCACTGCATTACAGTGCCAGAGAACCAGGTTCAGACAGCTATTGGCTGCTGTCTGTGTAGAGTTTGCTCATTTTTCTTGTGACTGCATAGGTTGCTTCCCACATCCCAAAGCCAAGTGAGTTGGTAAGTTAATTGGGTGTTGTAAATTGTCCCTAATGTGTGAAAAAAGTGGTAGAATCTGGGGAGAAGTTGATGGGAATGTGGGGAGGATAAAATACGTGATTAATTTAAGATTGGTATAAATGGGTGGTTGATGGTTTGCATGGATGTAATCACTGAATGGCCTCTTTCCATGCTGTGCCTTTCTTTATGGTGCTAAAATTCCACCAGACTCTTAGACTAGTCACTGAGTCATTATTAAAAACTTTTCACTTTTGGACATTGTCTTCCATTTCTTTACATTACTAGATAAGAAGTTGGAGTTCTGGCAGTGAGTATAAATCCTACCATGGGACAGTAAAACTCTGATAATTCACTATCTAATTGCTTGGACACCCTGATAGTTTGGCATCCGGCTGATGAGGTGATGTGTCCAATGCTCCCTTTCAGCCTCCAGAGATCCTCTTCCCACAATCCTTATTAATTCATTGGGACCCTGTTCCTATGTCCCCTTTGAACTCACTGGAATCTCTTCACACAATCCTTATAAACTTCCACACTTATAAACTCACCAGGATCCAGTAAACCTCACACAATCCAGTTCCTGCACTCCATTTAAACTCACGGGAATTTGCTTCTGGCCTAGTTCAACTCACCCATATTTGAAAAAGATGAATTTGAATTGTGTTGGGGCGTTACTAGGAATAACATCTAATCTGGAAAATCAGGTCCCAAGATGCTAATTTATCAGGGTTTAACTGCAGTTTTTAAATTTGAAATTGGTTTCAAAAGCAGTAGATCTATAGAGATTGCTGTAAAAGACCAGTGGTCTATGTAAGATGCCTTGCATGAAAGGAAACCTATTGACTTTACCATATCTGGTTTATGTAACTCCAAGCCTTATGATTACAAGAAAATACTTGCTCAATGAGATATTTCTGATGAATCAAAGGTGTTCAGAAAGGTCATTCAAGACCAGCTCTTGGGGGAAACTTGCAAAGCCACAGCAATAAATGTTGGCCTTGCAAATGACGCCCAAATCAAGTCTCAGGATCTAGTTCAGCCAGGCACACATCACTGTGCTGGGATACCTGATTCTCTTTGCATTTCTTGAGCACTTTATCTTAATGTAGTGAGCTGCCCCAAGACACCAAATCGTAAGCAAGATGTGTAAGTGAGACATGCAGTAGACCTTAAGAATTGTCTTGAAGGAGAAAGAGAGAGATGATTTTGGGATGGGAATGCAATATTAAAAAAAAAATCCAGTCTTTCGGTTTATTTCAGGATATCAACATCACAGGCAATGCCAGATTTGTTGTCCATTCCTAACTTCCCCCAAACTGATAGGCTGAGTGGGCAATTAAAAATCTACCTCACTGGTAGGCCAGAGGTACAGAGGAGGTAAGAATGGCTGGTTTACACTCAGAGACATTAGAAAGTCAATGGGCTTTTACAGTTATCTGTAATTTCATGGTTCCCTTCAGTGACTCAAGCTTTTGTTTTTTTTTAAAAAAAATCCAGATCTACTTAATTCCGTGAATGTAAATTTCCCAGCTACAACAATGAGATTTAAACTCCTGAGTCTGGATCGCTTAGTTCCAACCTCTGATCATTCTCCAATAACTAAATCACTACACTCACCTACCATGTCCCACTGCACTGTTCAACAGCTGCGAACATCTTTCAATCCTTCAAATTAAATTTACAATTAATCTCCTCCTCCCCCGTTAATTCTTTGGTCCAACATTTCCCAACATCGGGGTTTAATTCAGTTATCCCATGCTTACTTCGATATCTCTGTGTATGATCATGTACAACAAAAATAAACCCCAGAACAGAGATTTATTTTAGTATCAGAAGCCTAGCAACAGAGAATATTGTCATGACAACATATTGAGATAATTTGGTGAACTAAGCTCACAGAGAACTTATCCTTGTTGTCTTAACATTCACAAAGGATGTATTTTATGTCTACTGAATCCATTCTTCAGAGGCAAAGAACATGTATAAAATTGGTATGTGTTTTCCTGGTATTAGTAAGCCAAAATGATGGTGTCATTTCACAGTAACATTTAAAATGTTTTTTTTTCAAGATACTTTCCTCACTATTTTCATCCAGCAATATATGTAAAGTTGTAAGTAAATTATAAGTTTGTTTTCTCTGGAGCTGTGGAATCTAAGGAGAGATGTGATGGAAGTCTATAAAACTGAGAGGCATAGAGTAGAAGGCTAGCATCTTTATCCCAAGGGGAATGTCTCATACTAGACGGTACATATTTAAGGTGAAAGTTCATAGGAGATGGGGCATTTTTTTCCTTTTTTTTACACAGTGAATGTCTGGAATGCGTTGCCAGGTGTGTTGGGGGCAAATACAATAAAGGTGTTTAAGAGAATCTTGGGTGCAGGAAGTGCAGAGAACAAAGGAATATAGACATCATGCAGGCAGAGGGGACTGGTTTAGTTAGGTGTTTAATTGCTAGTTTTAATCAGTCCAGCAGAACGTGCTGGGTCCAAGGGCCTGTTTCTGTGTTGTGCTGTACTGTTCTATGTTCTATGCTTTGAGGAGCATCTGACTGCCTTTACCACCTTTCATCCACAGGCTTTCCTTCCTTCATCTCACTTCCCACCCCACCCCGCCTGCACCTCCTTGCACAGGGTTCTTGGTGGTCTAACTGTCCAAATCATTATAATGCTGTATGAGATCATTGTTAACCAAAACTACATAATCATAGCAGTTTTATAATAGAGGGAAAAACATTTGATCTACACTAACTGAAAAGGAACAAACTACAGAGTTAATCCCACCCCTCAATCCATGCACCAACAGGTTGAACCATATCAGGTGATCATCAGCTATCTCTTACATCTGGGCTCTCCACCTACCATAAGACATAGGGGCAGAATAAGGCCATTCAGCCCATCAAGTCTGCTCAGCCATTCCATCATGGCTGATCCCGGATTGCACTCAACCCCCATACACCTGCCTTCTCACCATATCCATTGATGCCCTGATCGGTCAGGAAATAATCATCTTCCACCTTAAATATACCCACTCTGTGGCAGAGCATTCCACAGATTCACCACTCTCCATTTAAAAAAAAAAATTCCCCCTCACTTTCAAGCTGTGAATCTCAGTCCACCTTTGAGTTTTAAAGTGAAAATACCCTCTAAACTCTAATATTTCTATAAATCTATGTTCTCCTTGTTGTTGACCTCTGAGCTAAAGGTGTTGTCCTTTCTCTCCAGCTGTCCAGGCCTTGGCATTTTATGCCCTTCATTAAATCTCTTCACAGTCTCACAGGCAAGATTGGTTTTAAAAACTTAGGCATTGGAAATGAAAAGGTATGTTGGCCTGAATTAGAAGATGGTTTAAGTACAAGGGAAGTCAAACTGCGGTTAAAAAGCCCTGCTGAGACTGCACCTAGAGCAAGGATGGATGTACAGTGAGAGAGGGAATGTTTATATTCATGAGCAAGTATTTTCCACAGAAAGTGGTCAGTGTCTCGAAGCAGATACACTAGCAATGTTTAAGAGGCATTTAGACAAACACTTGAACAGGAAGGGAATGGACAGATAGAGAACATATGCAGTTTAAGTTGAGATTGTGTTTAGCACAGAACA
This sequence comes from Mobula birostris, assembly GCF_030028105.1. Lineage (NCBI taxonomy): Eukaryota > Metazoa > Chordata > Chondrichthyes > Myliobatiformes > Myliobatidae > Mobula > Mobula birostris. The sequence goes on along the minus strand of NC_092370.1, from coordinate 121,743,585 downwards.
GGAACAGAAACAGCCTCCTCAGCCCATGACATCTGTGTTCCACTGTATGTTTGATACCTGTAAGAGATGGAGCCCAACAAACATTCAATACATTGATTCTTGAGATGCAGTATTCTCCTTTGAATACAGATGAGGCAAACTGTCTCTGTGCTCCAGGATTTAGAGGAATGAGAAATACCATTATTGAAATGTGTAAGTTCCTGCAGGCTGTGATGGACTATATGTGAAGCTAAAGTTTCCTCTGGCTGGGGTGTCTGGAACCAGGAGCCACAGGCTCAGAGTAGAGCATCAGCCATCTAGGTCTGTGATGAGAAGAAATTCCTCCAAGAGGTCAGCCATTCCAAGTAGAAATGAAAAGATATTCACTCATCTCTGAAATTCTCGACACAAAAACTGCTTACTGATTGTAGTGAACTTCCATTAAGATGCTCTGAGAATTTCCTGATGCGAGGTGGTGGAAGTGGACAAATGTTCAATTTAGCCTTAAGCCTATGGGAGTCTGAGAGAGCAACTATTCTATCATCACCACCCAAGAATGGGCAACTCTGCTTAACAAAACCATTCATTCATAGCGTAGTCACCTGGTGAGTCACTGTGCGACGAATCAGAATCGGGTTTATAATCATTGTCTTATATGATATGAAAATTTGTTGCTTTCAACAGTAGTGCAATGTAAAGGCATAAAATTTCTATAAGTTACAAAATAAATATAGAGTGTATAAAAAGGGAATATTGACCGTGGGTCTTTGGCATCCTGTACCTTCTCCTAGATGGCAGTAATGAGAAGCAGGCATGTCCCAGATGGTGGGGGTCTTCAGTGATAAATGCTGCCGCCTTGAGTCTCTGATTCTTCAAGATGCCCTTCATGGTGGGGAGGGTTGTGCCCGTGTGGAACAGGCTGGGTCCACAACCCTCTGCAGCCTCTTGTGATATGTGCATGTAATTCCAGACATTGTTAACAAGCTACACATGCATTCCACAAGTTTCTGAGTGAATGAAGGAGTATGGAGTTTGGCCTTGATTGGCAATTAAGCAAAGCAGGCTTTCCTGCATGCGTCCCACGACCAGAAATTGAAACATCTCATGTTGCCAGCAGGCTCTTGGTATATTGGTGTTGGTTTATTATTGTCACATGTACTAGGATACAGTGAAAAGCTTTTGTCTATGTGCCATCCAGATAGTTCGTTCCATACATAAGTGCATTGAGGTAGTAAAAAGAAAAACGATGCAGAATTGTCATTCTCACTCAGAGTAACCCCCTTGCTCCTGAACTCTTTATCCCACTTAGTGTTGCCAGTAAAAGATTTTTTTCACAAGATCACAAGACAAAGGAGCAGAAGTAGGCCATTCGGCCCATCGAGTCTGCTCCGCAGCTCCCCCATGAGCTGAACCATTCACCCATCTAGTTCCAATTTCTGGCTTTTTCCCCATATCCCTTGATACCCTGACTAATTAGATACCTGTCAATCTCCTCCTTAAACACCCTCAATGATCGGGCCTCCACAGCTGTATGTGGCAATGAATTCCACAAATCCACGGATCTCTGGCTAAAAAGATTTCTCCTCATCTCTGTTTTAACTGGGTACCCTCTAATTCTAAGACTATGGCCTCTTGTCCTGGACTCACCCACCAAGGGAAACAACCTTTCCACATCTACTCTGTCCAACCCTTTCAACATTCGAAATGTTTCTATGAGATCCCCTCTCATTCTTCTATACTCTAGTGAATACAGCCTAAGAGCCGACAAACGCTCCTCATATGTTAGCCCCTGCATTCCAGGAATCATCCTCGTAAATCTTCTCTGAACTCACTCCAACATCAGTACATCCTTTCTAAGATAGGGGGCCCAAAACTGCACACAGTATTCCAAATGAGGTCTCAGTAATGCCCCATAGAGCCTCATCAACACCTCCTTACTCTTATACACTATTCCTCTTGAAATGAATGCCAACATAGCATTCGCTTTCCTTACCGCCAATCCAACTTTAGGGTATCCTGCACGAGGACCCCCAAGTCCCTTTGCACTTCCAACTTTTGAATTTTCTCCCCATCTAAATAATAATCTGCCCAATTATTTCTTCTTCCAAAATGTACAACCGTACATTTGTCAACGTTGTATCTCGTCTGCCATTTCTTTGCCCACTCTCCTAAACCTACTAAGTATCTCTGCAACCTTTCCGCTTCTTCAACATTTCCTGCTCCTCCACCTATCTTGGCGTCATCCGCAAATTTAGCCACAAAACCATTTAATCCAAAATCCAAATCATCGATGTACATCGTAAAAAGAAACGGCCCCAACACCGACCCCTGCGGAACACCGGCAACCAATCAGAATAGGATCCCTTTATTCCCACCTATCAGCCAATGCTCCACCCATTTCAATATCTTTCCTATAATTCCATGGGCTCTCATCTTATTAAGCAGCCTTTTATGCGGCACCTTCTCGAAGGCCTTTTGAAAATCCAAATACACAACATCCACAGTCTCTCCCTTGTCAATCTTATTCGAGATTACCTCAAAAAATTCCAATAGGTTGGTGAGGCAGGATCTTCCCTTCATGAAACCATGCTGGCTTCGGCCTATCTTGTCATGCACCTCGAGGTATTTCATAACCTCGTCCTTGAGGATTGACTCCAATATCTTTCCAACTACCAATGTCAGACTAATAGGTCTGTAATTTTCTTTTTGCTGCCTCCTTCCTTTCTTCCTTTTTTAAATGTTTATATTTTCAAACATTATTGAAATGTCAATCTGGAATGTTAATACTGTTACAATTGGTGCAAAACTGACAGATTCAGTGAGAATTGTTTTTAATTTTTACTACTTGTATCTGCTATACTAAATGACTTTTGTTCAAAATTCACATTGGCATTTACACAATTGTAAACATGGTGAGTGATTAACGTAAAATAGAATGGTGATTAGTTACTTGTTTGATTCTTCAAAATTCCAGTTGCATTTCAGTATCTTTTAACACAAAGAGACTGTATGTGTTTCAGGAACCGGCAAGGGGTGTGTTAATGGCCCCCACTATGCACAAGGCACATCATGGAGCAGGAAGGCAGAGTGACGATAGCGCTGTTGTCCACTTCTTTAAGAACATGGTGAGATCTTGTTGGTGTTTTTAGTTGGGCAGGGGATTGTCTCCTATCTTCAAGCCACAATGTTGATTATCTATCAAGAGAAGTGTTAATAACTTGGATGTGATTTATGTCTCCATTGCAGCCAGTGATTAAGACCAAATGAAAGCTGCAGATTACAAGGTGTTAGGAACTAGGAAGGCTGCTCAACCCATCCCAGCCTACCTTTTCACAATTGTTCCCACTATTTACTTTCCAAGCAACTCCAGTAATTCAGGGGCACTACTCAGGAAAAAGATTATGCTAAGTGCTATATCCATCCTTTGTGAAATGGACTGTCTTTACCTCAACATCAGAAGAATTCATCTATTGCCATAAGCACGTTATACTGTTTACAAATCTGAATCAGAGACAAACCCATGTGTTTGACTACTTACAATCAATGGTGCATGTGGTCCTTCCCTAACTACTTCCTCCTCACTGTCCAGCAGTCTATAAATGTTACCCATCCAGTTCACACCATTGTCGCCCGAAGGGCCCCCACATTCAACTATCCTATTAAAGGTGTTAGAAGAAATTACCTTTTACTCTTGAAAACTACATCCCCTGTTGCTCTGCTGCAAGCTACTCTGTTTAAGCTTGCTCTTCTAAATGTGAGATCCCTTTCCAATAAGACTTCTATCTTAAGTGACTTTATTGCTTCTACAGTCCTTGATTTTATGTTCTTATCTGAGACCTGGTTAAAGTCAAATGAAGGCTTTTGACAAGGTCCCACACAGGAGATTAGTGTGCAAACTTAAAGCACATGGTATTGGGGGTAAGGTATTGATGTGGATAGAGAATTGGTTAGCAGACAGGAAGCAAAGAGTGGGAATAAACGGGACCTTTTCAGAATGGCAGGCAGTGACTAGTGGGGTACTGCAAGGCTCAGTGCTGGGACCCCAGTTGTTTACAATATATATTAATGACTTGGATGAGGGAATTAAATGCAGCATCTCCAAGTTTGCGGATGACACAAAGCTGGGTGGCAGTGTTAGCAGTGAGGAGGATGCTAAGAGGATGCAGGGTGACTTGGATAGGTTGGGTGAGTGGGCAAATTCATGGCAGATGCAATTTAATGTGGATAAATATGATGTTATCCACTGGCAAAAATAGGAAAACAGATTATCTGAATGGTGGCCGATTAGGAAAAGGGGAGGTGCAACGAGACCTGGGTCTCATTATACACCAGTCATTGAAAGTGGGCATGCAGGTACAGCAGGCGGTGAAAAAGGCGAATGGTATGCTGGCATTTATAGCGAGAGGATTCGAGTACAGGAGCAGGGAGGTACTACTGCAGTTGTACAAGACCTTGGTGAGACCACACCTGGAGTATTGTGTGCAGTTTTGGTCCCCTAATCTGAGGAAAGACATCCTTGCCATAGAGGGAGTACAATGAAGGTTCACCAGATTGATTCCTGGGATGGCAGGACTTTCATATGAAGAAAGACTGGATGAACTAGGTTTGTACTCGTTGGAATTTAGAAGATTGAGGGAGGATCTGATTGAAACGTATAAAATCCTAAAGGGATTGGACAGGCTAGATGCAGGAAGATTGTTCCCGATGTTGGGGAAGTCCAGAACAAGGGGTCACAGTTTGAGGATAAGGGGGAAGCCTTTTAGGACTGATATTAGGAAAAACTTCTTCACACAGAGAGTGGTGAATCTGTGGAATTCTCTGCCACAGGAAACAGTTGAGGCCAGTTCATTGGCTATATTTAAGAGGGAGTTAGATATGGCCCTTGTGGCTACGGGGATCAGGAGGTATGGAGGGAAGGCTGGTGCAGGGTTCTGAGTTGGATGATCTGCCACGATCATAATAAATGACGGTGCAGGCTCGAAGGGCCGAATGGCCTACTCCTGCACCTATTTTCTATGTTTCTATGAATACAGATAGTTATCTGAACTGTGTCTGCCTTACTATGACAGTTGTTTGCCAACATGTTTAAAAAGCATTTTAGCTGCAATCTATTCTCTGTCAACAAATTTTCAAGTTTTGTGGTACATACTGTATGTTTATAATTTGCAGTACGGATCCTGTCCTCTGCATTAGCATTTATCGCCCTCCTAAATCCAATGCCTTGTTTCTCTTGGAACTCTCAGAACTCTTATCCTCTGTTAGGTTGAACAATGACAAGATTCTCATCTCTGGTGATTTCAGTATTCAAATTAATGATCTCTCAAATGCGAACTCTATGGCAGCTTGAATTCATGAGTTTACTAGACAACCTAGATCTCACCTAGCATGTCTCTGAGGTCACCCATTGACTTGGAATAACACATGATTTAGTAATGACAAAAGGGTTAAATATTATTATTGGCCCTCTGATGCCAACATCTCTGATCACTTTTGTGTACTTTTTGATGTCCTCCTACCCGACACCAAGACAAGGAAAGAAACTACAGTTTAAGAAGAACGGTTTCTTCATACTGCAACACAACTTAAGTTTGTTGAGCTGGCTAGTTTATCAGACCCATGTGACCCAAACTGCTCAGTAAATAAAATGACTGATTCTTTCAACAATAACTTGACAAATATATTAAACGCAGCGGCCCCACTTAGTGTTAAAAAGAAATCACTCAGTAAAATGTCTCCATGGTTAAACAATTCTGTCCACGGACTCGAGATCATGCAGAGTAGCTGAGGGAAAATGAGGAAAACTGGACTAGAATCCACCATAATATTTTCAAGGAAAATTTTGGCCCCTTTAATGCTGCTACATGCTCTGTAAGAAGAGCTCATTTTCCCAAGATTATTACAGAGAATAATGGCGATTTAAGAATATTGTTGTCAACTGTAAACTGACTGTTGAGCCCTGCCTCAACCTATAACCAGAATCAGGTTTATTATCACCAGCATGTGACATGAAATTTGTTAACTTAGCAGCAGCAGTTCAATGCAATACATAATACAGAACAAAAAAAATAATCAATTACAGTATACGTATATTGAATAGATTAAAATCATGCAAAAAACAGAAATAATATAAATTAAAAATATGAGGTAGTGTCCATCGGTTCAAGGTCCATTTAGCAATCGGATGGCAGAGAGGAAGAAGCTGTTCCTGAATCATTAACTGTATGCCTTCAGGCTTCTGCACCTCCTACCTGATGGTAACAGTGAGAAAAGGGCATGCCCTGGGTGCCGGAGGCCCTTAATAATGGACGCTGCCTTTCTGAGACCCCACTCCTTGAAGATGTCCCGGGTACTTTGTAGGCTAGCACCCAAGGTGGAACCAACTAAACTTACAACCCTCTGCAGCTTTTTTTTTGCAGTAGCCCACCCCCGCCCCCCATGCCAGACAGTGATGCAGCCTGTCAGAATGCTCTCCACGGTACACCTATAGAAGTTTTTGAGTACATTTGTTGACATACCAAATCTCATCAAACTCATAATGAAGTGTAACAAATGCCTTGCCTTCTTTATAACTGCATCAATATGTGGGACCAGGCTAGATCCTCAGAAATCTTGACACCCAGGAACTTGAAACTGCTCACTCTCTCCACTTCCCTCTGAGGACTGGTATGTGTTCCTTTGTCTTGCCCTTCTGGAAGTCCACAATTACCTCTTTCATCTTACAGACATTGAGTGCCAGGTTGTTGCTGTGACACCACTCCACTAGTTGGCATATCTTGCTCCTGTATGCCCTCTCCTCACCACCTCATTGTCCTCATTCAAGCATCTGCCACAAAATATAAGGGATTTGCAATATTTTTTTAATGAACAAAATTACTTCCATTAGGGAGAGTATAGCTACAGATACTGATAACATCTACAGCCAACTCTCAGAAAGACAGCAACAATGTCCAAATTTACAAGTTTTTTCTGATTCAGAACTCTATATGAATGTAACAAAGAGGAAACCATCTACTTGCTGTCTCAACTCTGTGTCTACCACACTTTTGAAGGACACCTTTAATAGTGTTTTCAATTCTGTTAGGAAAATTATTAACACATCCCTTGAAACGGGAGTTTTCCCAGATGCCTTTATAACCGTGGCTGTCAAACCCCTACTTAAAAAGCCAAACCTTGATAGTGAGGTATGAGCAGGTCTATATCAAATCTTCCTTTCCTGGGCATGAATCTTGAGACAGTCATTATCAACTAATTCATCAACTTTCTGAATAAGAACAATATTCTAGAATAGTTTCAGTCAGATTTTAGAGCAAACCACAGCATGGAGCCAGCCCTTACCAAAATTGTCAGCAACCTTAGGCTCAGTACTGATGCCAACATATCTCATATCTAGGCAAATGCTGCCTTTGACACAATTGACCACAACATCCTCTAGATCACCTGGAGGACTGGGTTGGCCCCTCTGATAGTGCCCTTAATTGGTTTCATTCACTTATCATGGAGAGAATTTTTTTTTTGTTTGTCTTGGAGACCATTTTTCTAAGAGATGCCTTTTAGTGTTGCTCAGGGAAACTGCCTTGGTTTCTGCTTATACATGTTGATGTAGTTGGGACTTCAGTTTTGATAGTATCTAAACAATTCTTTTTGTACTATATCTGGCACCGATTCATTTCTATGCTCTCAATCTGCTCTGTCATTTGATCTTGGCTGATTCCCCCACCTCCCCCCCCCACCCCATTCTCCTACCTTTTCCAGAAACCTTTGACTCTCTTGCTAATCAAGAACCTGGTGCAGCTTTGGATATAACAGGGCAAGGATTCCAGTGCCCAAAAAGTTTTTTAGTAAAGAGAAACTGCATGATTTGCTAAGTGAACACAAAGAAGTTTCACCACTCTGTGGTACAACATGTTTATCTCAAATACAACTCCATTACTCTTCTATTTCTTTGCAGATGTCACCAAAGAAGGCACCCAAGCAACAGAAGGTAAATGGTCTCTTTCTCCCTCTGTGTCTAGGGTTGGGTTTATGTAGATTGTGACAGGACCAGAAACCAAGGCGTCCCTTTCCTCTTAAGGTCGAGAGAGAACTTTGGGTTTAAGCAGCTGTCTTCATTGGCTAAAGGTGTGCAGGAAAGTAAAGCACAGGAGAATAATGTGCATGAGTGTGCAGCAGCCATTTTGAATATAGCAAGATCTCACCTACAATAATGAAAGAAATAACCAATAAATTTTTTTTAAAAATCATCTAGGAAAAGCTTCCTGCAGCTTAGCAAGAATGCTCTTGCTCTTTCTTGAATAGTGTCATTATTTTTAACTCTAGCAAAGAAGGCAGCGAGGCCTTGGTTTTCCATCTCATATGAAAGCAACTCCCTCAGTGCCCAACCAGGAGCATCAGCCTGAAGTGGCTAGAGGAGGACTTGAACTGAAAGCTATTGTCTCAGAGGCAAGAGTGCTGTCCACAGAGCAGGAGCTGATCTCCCACAAGGGCAATGTTCTGCAATACTGATATCTGGGTTTGCGATGAACACCAGTGGCCAAATTTATAGTTGATGGTCACTCAGTACCCTATGTTAAAGTCCCTCATTGGTTTGACAGCTTGGGTAGTTTTGATTGTATTCTGTACCTTTATTGTTATGGGAGTTACAGTATGTCTCCATTTGTCTTTGGTGATTATCATGGCACCTTTTCTCATCACTACCACAGGGAAAGTTCGGAGCAAGTAGAGCTATCACTAAATTTATTTGGGTAAGGTGTAAGATCTGCATTTGCTGCTGCAAGCATAATAGTTACAATGGCTAACAATAATCCATCACCTGAACTGTGCTGCCAGCTTTATCGTTAGACATTTTGGATCATTTCATCATCCAGTGACTGATGGAACCTCATGATAAACTTCATTCCCATACGTGGCTAACTCCATCGGCAGGAACTGGGAGCGGTTTGGCACAGTGTATAATGGTGCTTTGTAGCACAGTGTTTCCAAGTTCATGTTTCCACAGGGCAATGACGTTGAATGGCATATTTATAATGGATAACTGCTTGGTTATCCGATGGCCCCAAGTAAGACACAAGTATATCATTAACATCTTTATCTTTGTGGTGCATGTGATAGTTACTAATAAGGTAATGTTGAGCTTGAAAATGATTATTTCACCATAACCCCACTTGGGAGAGCTCTCTGTGGAGATGAGTAACATTTGTTGCTTCAGCTTGTGTCAGAGGATAAATTAATCAAGCATTTCCTGCAATTATTGTGCTTTTGTCCAGATGCAAATTTAGTGCATTTTGTAAGCCAAAATCATTGTCCTGAAGAAGAGTCATGGCCCAAAACATCAGCTGTTCATTTCACTCCATAGATGCTGCGTTCCTCCTGATATTTGTGTGTGTGTGTAGCTCTCTTGTGTCTCAATTAATGAAAACGATGAGGAGCACTGGGAGGTGGGAGGAGGAAGAAGAGAAGGTTTAACACCACAAGTGTGAGATGAAGGAGGGCTCCTATGAAACACGAACAGAATGGGGCAGTTAGGGAATATGGTCTGCTTCTGTGCTGTAATTCCAGTCTAACTCCATGCGGCTTTGTGTTATTTCAGATTTTATGGACGATAATGAATGTGTATTACATTTTCTGCTTGGGTAGCCTAAGAAAACCATAAAACAAACTGCTGAAAGAAGTCAGCAGATCAAACAGCATCTGTGGAGGTGACGTTCAGGGACTTCACCAGTCTCGACGTAGGGTCTTGACCTGAAACACTGACTGTCCCTTTTCTTCCCCCAACTGTTGCTTGGCCTGTTGAATTCCTCCAGCAGTTTGTTTTTTGCTTTAAGTTCCAGCATCTGCAGTCTCTTGCATGTCCTCTGTGTGAGGCAGGAAAACCACCAACAAACAAAATGCTGGAGGAACTCAGCAGGGCAGGCAGCATCTGTGGAGGGAAAAAGACATTACTTTTTGGGATAAAACCCTTTGTTAATTCAGTGAAATATGCAAGAAGACATAGGACAAAATGAGCAATACTTGTTCAGCAGCATGGGTGACGAGTCGACAGGAGCTATGGCGTAGAACAGGCGGTATAAGCAGTCAACTGAAATTTATTTGGTATCACAATCTCAGCAGGTTGAGTAGCATCTGAGAGAGGAGAGGGAAGATGGCCTGTATAAAGAGGAGAAGGGGAGTCATGAGACTATATCCAAGACAATTGGTGGGTTGAGCAGATGACAACCAGGTTGTGCCAGGTAGGGGAGGGGAATGGTGTGGAGATTGGAGATAAAGGCAGTTGAATTACTGATGGAGGCACAAGAAGTGAGGGAAAAAAAATATTAGAGTCAAATGGAGTGAGGTGAAGGGGGAGAGGAGGAATGTGGAGGTTGGGGATGGATACTGGACGGATATGAGGAGGAATACAAGGAACTATAAGCTCTTATCCTGATGGGTCAAGAAAGTAATAATGGAATCCATTAAGGAATCAGGACCTGATGGGGGAGAGATTTGGAAGGGAAGTGGGGTAGGGTGTTGAATTGCATATGCGGTGTGCCTTCATCCAAATGTTACTTGCAGGGCCCAGTATTATGTTCCTTTGTGAACAGGGAAGTACTATGAGGTACTATCTATAATGATCATCAGTGATTTTAGTAATACACTACCTGCTGTTAGTATATAGCACAGAGAGAGATTCTTGGATCTCTGGCTTCACCCAGAAGGCAGTATTAGGCCCTTGATGTCACTGAAGTATGTGGAGTATGACTGACATTGCCTTTTGAGTGACGGATGGACAGTACTGGTCAGCTGTCCTTCCTGTGCAAGGATCTCAGCCTTACTATAAACCCAGGCCAGTGGGCTAGGAGCCATAATGAAATGCGGGAGTGAGACCCAGGTTAAAACATGACCAGTAAATAGAACATAGAACAGCACTGCACAGAAAAAGGCTCTTTGGGGATAGGAAGGTGGAGCACAGAGCACAAGAAGAGAAGTGGAAGGGGCAGTGAGGGAGGGAAGCTAGTGGAAGGGGTGTTAGGTAATGGGAAAATGGAGAGGGGAAAGAGCCAGGATGATGGAAGACAGGTAGAGTTTTTAGAACAGGGGTTGATAGAATTCTGGATATTAAGGGAATCATGAGATGTGAATGGGAACAGTGCAGGTAAGTGGAGCTGAGATAGAAGAGCAGCCATGATTCTGAAGCATGGAGTGGGTGTAAGTGCTGTGTGGCCTATTCATTTGTTAGTCACTCCATACACCCTCCAGTGTTGTGACATAGCTTGATGCAGCTCACTGAAAAGTTTACAATTCAGTTCACCTTTCCTCATCACTCATTCACCAGCAAGTCCCTCACGTGCTCCAAGTGCAAGGCTCTTAATTGTAAGCACCTGAAGCCAGGAGTTAAAACAATAAATTGGCTCATTATTGTCACATAAACTGAGGTACAGTGGAAAAACTTTGATTTGCTTGCCATCCATACTGATCATTTCATTACAACAGTGCCTTATAGAATAAAGTGTTACAGTTACAGAGAAAGTGCAGTTCAGGCAGACAGCAAGGTCCAAGGGCCATGTTGCAGTGTATTGAGAGGTCAAGAGTTCTTATCTTACAAGAGGTCCATTCAATTGTCTCAGAATAATGGGTAGAAACTGTCCCAGAGCCTGCTCTTCTGTCTTTTCAAGCTTTTGTACCTTCTGCCTGTTGGGGAGGGGAGGGGTCTTTGATGATGTTAGCTACTTCGATAATGCAGACAGATTGCAATGAAGGGAGGCTGGTTTCCATGGCATGCTGAACTGAGTCAATAACTCTCTGTGGTTACTTGTGGTCACAGGCAGAGCAGTGCATAGAGGAGGTACTGTGGCTTATGTAGATTTAGGGGTTATAAGAAGCCAGTCTCGAACAAACCAGTTGCCATACCGAGCTGTGATTGTCAGATAAGATGTTTTCTATATGGCATCAATAAAAATTGATTAGGTTAAAGGGGACATGCCAAATTTCTTCAGTCTCCTGAGGAAGTAGGAAGTGTTGGTGCAAGTTGTATGCAGGTGAAGTGGAATCAAGAGAGAAATGCCTGCAAGTGCCTCACCTGCTCCAACTGTAACCAGGGGTAGCTTCTAGTCATAGTGAGGAGAGGTGGGGATGAGAAAGAGATAGATGGGAACAGGGAACAGAGACATTCAGACAGAAATGGAAGGAGGGACAGACTTGCATTTCAATATCATCTTTCACAGCACCAGTCATTCCAGGTATTAGTGCTTAAACAAAAACAGAAACTGCAGGAAACACTCAGCACTGCAGGCAACATCTGTGGGAAGGGAAAGAGTTAATATTTTGGAGCTGATGAAGCACCTTTGACTTGAAGCATTGACTCTGTTTCTTACATGCTGTCTGACCTGCTAAGTGTTTCCAGTTTTGTCTATTTTATTTTAGATTTCCAGTAGCTGCAGTTTTTTCTGATTTCCTTACACATACAGCGTGGTCTTTGCTGTAAAGCAGGAGATGTGGCAACCAATATGCAGACAGCAGGATCTCATTAATAGCTGTCTGATAATAGCTAGGTTGTTCATTACTGAGAGGTCTAGAGGATCAATATTGACAGACACCTGACTAATGTAACACTAACATCCCTTCCCTCTCCAAAATGGTTCGTGGCTTTAGTTTTGTCCTGATTGGAGAGATGGGTTATAAGGTACAGTGGAGTGATGAGGAGGGGGGGGATAGGGGAGACAGTGTGTGGAGGAGGGAGGAGAAGGAGGAGTGGGAGAGAATGTGACAGACAGCGAGAAAGAAACCAATAGAGAGGAAATGAATGTCAAGGAAGAAGGCTAGGGTGGTTTGCCAGGACTCGAGTTATAGGGAAAGGTTGGGCAGGCTGGGATGTTATTTGCTGGAGGGTAGGACTCTGAGGGATCATCATATAGCGATGGAAAATCATGAGGGGCATAAATAGGGTGAATGTGCACAGTTGTGTTCCCAGGGAAAGGGAGCCAAAAACTAGTGGGCATAGGTTTAAAGTGAGAGACAAAATAATTTAAAAAGAACTGGGATGGCAGGGGGGAGGGTGGGGTGCAGGCAACTTCTTTACACAGAGAGTGGTGCATATGAGGAACAAGCTACCAGAGGACATTGTTAAGGCAGGTACCTTAACATTTAATAGGCATCTGGACAGGTACATGATAGGAAAGTTTAGAGCAGGGGTTCCCAGCCTGGGGTCCAAGGACCCCTTGGTTAATGGTATTGGTCCATAGCATGGGTTGAGAACCTCTGGTTTGGAGAGATGTGGGCCAAACTTGGGCAAATGGGACTAACTAAGATGGGAATCTCAGTCAGCATGGCCCAGTTGGGCCAAAGGGCCGATTTCCATGGGGGAGCTCACAGGAGGATGTTGAGATAGTGGTAGTTGATATCATGAAGCTGAAGCCATTAGTTAGAATTCCATTGCCCTATTAGAAGCAGAGAAAGTCAGAGACAGTTATGGATGGGGATGCAGAGAAATAGCTCGAGAGAGAAAAAGGGAAAGTGTTCTTGATTCAGAACCTGACCGATATCAATGTCAACATTTGCCAACAAGGTGAGTCTGCACTGCTGGATCTGAAATCGCAGCAGAGTTTTCGGAGTCTAATCAGTTAACCTCATGATCACAGAGCCAACTAACTGCACCTCAAATGAAATGTGTAATCTCAGCCTATACATCATGGTGCATGAATAATGTACATCGCTTTTGCTGATGATTTGTGTGATGTTCAGTACTTTCATTCAGTGTCATAATACATTTTGTTTTAAATGACATAAATATTTCAGTGATTCTAAAAAATCCAAATACCAGCTCAGACACTCTTTTAAATATTTACTTTAAATTCTCTTGTGCTGTGCCTATGACGCCAACCAGCCAAAGTCTTTAGTGTATGTTGCGGAACAGCTAAAAGTCTTCGGTGATTCTTCCAGACGAAGGAGTGAATTTAGTCTCAGAAATAAGTCCTTCACCTTATTAGATCCATGGTGATCCTTTCAGCATTTTACCTGCGTTTCCACAGTCTGTACAGATATTTATCTATTTTTTTAATGAAAGGGCAAGTTCAGATCAAACGGTATCTAGCATGCAGATGGGCAAGTCCGCATAATTGATGCTGTGACAGGTCACATTTATTCAGGCTTTTCAAATTACTCAAAGATCACATTTAATTTGTTACTGAATGTAACCTGTCACATTTTATGATCAATGCCTACTTGTTTATCACTCCATAGTGTTTACCAAGTTTGAGTTCATTGTCATAGGCATACATACACAGGGTAGGAATACCACAAAGATTAGCACTGTGGCAGCAGCGCAGTGCATTATAGACCTGGAAAAACACAAGTTAACGAGTTTTAATTAACATAACTTGCAAAATAAACATAACAATAGTGCAATTAGCGAGAGAAAGAGAAATGAAATATAGTCCAAGATCGTTTTTGGGTATTCCAGGTCAGTTTAAGAACCTAATGTGAGTGACATAGAACCAATAGTACACAGAAATGCTGGAAGAACTCAACAAGTCATGCAGAATCTATGGAGGGAAATGGACAGTCAACAATTTGGTCTGAGACCCTTTATCAGAACTGGGAAGTAAGAGGACAGAATAAGCCAAAGTAAAAAAGGTAGGGGAGATGGAGTAAAAGCTGACAGGAAGTAAGTGAGTCAAGGTGAAAGTGGAGGGGGATGAAAGAGAATGATGAGAGAAGCTGAGAGGTGATAGATACAAGAGTCAAAGAGTTGAAGGAGGAGGAATCAGATAGGGAAGGACCATGAATGACCGAATAAAGAGAAGGAGATGGGGAACTCAAGGGAGGTGATGAGCAGAATATGAGGGTGGGAGGGTGTAGAGGAGGAGTGAGCAGCTACAGGAATGAGGGAAAACAAAGGGGGTGGGAGAAAAAGGAAAACATGAAGGGAATGGTTTCCGGAAGTTAGTGAAATCAATGTTGATGCTGTCAGCTTGGAACTACCCAGACAGAATACCAGGAGCTGCTCCTCCATCCAGCATCAGGCTTCATCACGGCAGAAGAGGAGACCATGGGCTGACATGCAGCTGGGGGAATGGGAAGTACAAATGAAATGGGTGGCCACTGGGAGATCCTGGCTGTTGCTGTGAACATAACGAAGGTGCTCAATGAAGCAGTCTCCCAATCTGTGTTGATTCTCACTTATGTAAGGAAGGCTGCACCAGTAGCACCAAATACAATAAATTATACTGAATACTTGCAAGTGAAAGACTGCCTCACTTTAGGGTCCTGAATGATGGTGAGAGAGGAGGTATAGGAGCAGCTGCAGAGATAAGTGGAGGGAAATTGATGGGAAGGGACAAGCAGACAAGGAAGTCACAGAATGAGCAAAATGTGGACAGGGGTGGGGATGTGGGAAGATGTGCCTGATGGTGGGAGCCCATTGGTGATTGAATTGATTTCTCTAGCTCTAGTATCCACTCCCCTCTGTTTTCCTTTTTCTTCCTCCACCTCTTATCCCTCATTCCTGTGATCTCCCCTTCCCCTCCCCTGCCATTATGATCTGCCCACCACTTTCCTCTGGTTTCCTACCTCCTCCGCTTTATTCCATGGTCTACTGTCCTCCATTATCAGATTATTCCTCCTTCAACCCTTACTATTCCATTTGTCACCTGTTTGCTTCTCACACCATTTCCCCTTAACCCCTCCTTC
Source organism: Mobula birostris (assembly GCF_030028105.1). Taxonomy (NCBI): domain Eukaryota; kingdom Metazoa; phylum Chordata; class Chondrichthyes; order Myliobatiformes; family Myliobatidae; genus Mobula; species Mobula birostris. The sequence continues at coordinate 121,727,946 of NC_092370.1, read as the reverse complement.
CCCCACCTACTTTCATCCTCTCAGCTGGCCTCTCATTTCCAGCCAGTTTGTATTCCCTTCACCTCCCCCTACCTTTTTATTCTGGATTATGCCCTCTTTCTTTCCTGTCCTGGTGAGGGGTCTCAGCTGGAAACATCATGTTCATTTTCCTCCTTAGATGCTGCCTGACTTGATGAGTTAGTTGGGCATTTTGTGTCTGTGCTCAAGATTTCCATCATTTGCAAAAACAGTAGGGAAGAAGTTGTTGGTGAATCTTAAAGTCTGGGTCTTCAGGCTCCTGTATGTCCTGTGTAATGGCAGCAGATGATCGGGCCCCCGGGCAATGGTTGTCACCTTCCTGAGCCATTGCCTCTTGTAGATATCCTTAATGATGGCACGGAATGGACCCATGTTGGTAGTGACTAATTCCACCACTCTCTTTAGCCCCTGGTTTCTATGCATTGGAGTTCCAGTACTAGTAGGCCATGACACAACCAGTCAGAATGCTTTCCAATGACCATCTGTAGAAATTTGTTAGAGTCTCCGATGGATGACATGCCAAATCCCCTTAAACTTCTAAGAAAGCAGAGACTCTGGCACACCCTCCTTATGGTTGCATCTATTTGCCAGGCCCAGAACAGGTCTCCCAAGATATTGACACCCATGAACTTGAAGGTGCTCTCCCTTTCCATGTCCACTGGTGCACGTTCGCACGATCACTCACTCCTCTCACAGCCCTAGAATGAGCCTCACAGCATCTTCCATTGTCTCTTGTTGACCTAAAGGTTGTGATTTCCATCTGGAATATCATTAGACTGAATGTTGACATGGAGTGGTCATTGAAAGCTTTGTCAGTTGCCACGTGGCAATATGGTGTTCAGGAGCGGGTACCTTACTTGATGGAATGAGGTCTTTCTAAAACTCATGTATACTGTATAAGCTTGAGGCATATAGGTCAACACTTTGAGAATTTATTCCTGGAAAATGAAATTTACAACTGTACAAAATTGTTGAGTAGTCAAGGGTGAGGTGGTCCTGTCTTTTACTGGGATGATTGGGAATCAGGGCTAGTAAAGGAAAACAACAGTGTGCCCCTCAGCTGATCAGTCTTAGTTTTGAAAGCACATCCTTCTCTGTAACACTCAGCATCTCATTCCAATTTCCTCTTGCTGGGAATCCAGACTTTCATCCAGCACACCAATTGGGGAGCATTCTAGAGGCCCTCCACACCTGGTTGACTGACCTAGATCGACTTCTTAGCTCTAAAGCACAACAGTTACATTGATAGACATGGTAGTGTAATGGTTTAAAATCTCTGATCCATTGATCTATAAATAAACACCCATCATGCAGGATAGAAAATTCCAAGCTAAACCATTTGAATTTTCTTCATAAAAACTTTGTCAATTCTTGAAAACAATCTGCCCACCAAAACTATACACAACTCCAGATCAACCATTGCGGTCAGTGTAGCTACTTCAGGCACAATTGGGTATGAACACCTGGCACTGATATTTAGAAAATAACTGATTAAATGGTGTTCTTTCCCATTTGTTAATCAGAGCCTGGAGCTGTAAAAACTTACTGGTCATGTGACTGATCAAATAGCCAAATCTCTTAGAACAGCGTGAAATTCATGAAGACTTAGCAACCAATGCCGACTTTTACCTTCAAGTGCTAATGTGGCAAATAATAACTTGTACTATTATAGTGGACTTATCTAAGCATTCTAATAACCACCAAAGATTTACACTCACCCAGCCTGTGTACATATATTTACAAACTGGGGTAAGCTCACACAGAGCACAGCTATTAACTTTAACTTTATCTACAACAATATCTGAAGACAAACAGTTTCTAGGAATGAGCTGGGTCTTTGCATGATTAACATTCTGGATTGCTTTGTTCACAGGGTACTGAAGGACAGAGGCCACATTACGCTACAACTGGTTCTAAGTCAAAGGCGGCTTATAAAGGACGAAGAGATGGAACCCTGTCATCTCTTTTCAAAATGGTAACAAATGAAAATTACCGCTCAGTATCCATCACAAAACAACTAGCATTCATGTAGCAAGGGCAGGTCAGATGCATTTTCCGTATGTATTTGTGCTCCTCCAAGCTGGTGTGTTGTGGAGACAGCAGTCTGCTTCAGCACCACCAGGTTTGTTACCTGGTTGTCTGTACCTATGATTTTCACCATACTGTACTTGTGCACAAGACAATAAACTCGACTTGATTAGGATGGAGCCGGGATGTTTTTCCGATGTTTTCTGCTGATGAGCCAATGTTTAGGGTAAGGAGTACAAGAGTCAGCTCTGAGGGAGAAAGTTTTCACTCAGTGGAACACACTGCCTAAGAAAGTGGTGGAGGCAGAGACCCTCTCAATACTTAATGAGTATCCTTAGTATTAAGGCTACAGATCAAGTCCTAGTAAATAGGTTAGCTTAGATGGGTACTTGACGGACAGAATGGAGATGGTAGGTCAGAGTCTGTTTTAATGTTGTGTAATTGTAATATTGTTTTTATTGTAGCTTTGATTTTATTTGTTCATGGGCATCACTGGCAAAGACAGGTGTTTATTGCACATTCCCAAGTGTGCTTCAACTGGGTGTTTGCTGGATCCATTCAACCACAATGCTGTATCGCAGGAGTCAAGTATAGGCTAGGTAACCCCTGTCTGATGGGCAATATTGACTTTGATAAATGTTGTAATGATTGCAGTAACCCAGGGGCTAAGACATTTTGAGTTCATCTGAGAAACGGCAGAGTAGACTTCGGTTTAATCTCCCATCTAAAAGGTAGCTGCTTCAACTATCCAGAACTCTCCTCATTTTGCAGTGGAGTCATCAACATCATTATGTGCCATATCGTATGATGTAGGCGGATCCTGGTCCCATGATTGTTCTTGGCAATTTTTCTAGAGAAGTGGATTGCCATTGCTGCCTTTTGGGTAGTGTCTTTACAAGGTGGGTGACTCCAGCCATTATCAACACTCTTCAGAGATTGTCAGACTGCCTTCAGTAGTTCCATAATCTGGATTTGTGATATGCACCAGCTACTCGTTATGACCATCCACCTCCGGCACTTATATCCAATCTCTCCCTGTAGCAGATGCCCATCTAATCAAAGCAGCATCCCATTAAAACGCTTCTACACCCTTTCAAATGCCTCCACTTTCTAATGGGGCAATGCATCTGGTGAAACTCCTGATGTGGGTTAACCAGGGTTTTACAAAGCTTGTGAAGGAATAAGGAAAACTGGAATACAAAAATCTCCAGAAATTAGAGAAACATAAACCTACAGATTACAAAGAGGCACACTACATATGCTAACTTGGTTTAAAGTGCTTTATTGCAATACAGATAGTTTTCAGAATTAATCTGGTATTTGTTGTTTGTCAATAGATGTGGCAAAGCACCTTAATTTAGAAAAGAACTGTTTTAAATTTCACATTTACAAATAATTATAATTTGCAAATAACTTTACAGAGAGGAAGAAGGCCTCATATAATTTAAGTGCTAATTGCACCTCGAGATAAAAAAAATTGTTTTAAAGATAATTTGTTAAAATGCAAATGATTTTATCATATGCATGAGTACATGTCTGCACAGATGCAATGAAAAACTTACCTGCAGCAGCATCATAGGCACATAGCATCAGAGACACGTTCACTAAAAACATAAAGTTGTACATAATTTTTACAAGGAAGAACACAATTATAACAAAAAATATCCATTGTAGTGTAAAGTGGTCAGAGTTATAGTGTTTTGAGCTGTGCCAGTTGGTTCAGGTGCAGAATAATTGAAGGGAAATAGCTGTTCTTGAACAAGTTGCCATAAGCCTCCAGACTTGTGTACATCCTGCTCAATGGTAGTGAAAGATGGAAATGGCCTGGATAGTGGGGGATATTTGTAATAGATATCTTCTTGAGGCAGCATCTCACATAGATACTACTGATAAAGGGCAGGGATTTGCCTGTTATATGTTGGAATGAGTAATTCAAGAAAATTGCTGTGAAAACAGAAGGATATTTGGGAGTCAGGGGAAAGTAATTTTAACAATGTTATTTATAAAATATGATACACCATGGGAAGAGAAAAAATTAGGATCAGGAGACCTGTTTAATCTGTTCTTTAGCTGCTTTTGCTCATATTACCCTATACAGTTAACATGATTGCTCTTTTCACTATAAGAACAGTATATTTTTTATTCTATCTCTGGGGTAAACAGAGCCAGAGTCTGGTCATTCCCAGTGTCTCTGCTCCAGTCTAACACCACATTTGTTTTGTGGGGCATTCGGTCAATGGAGTAAATTTGGTAATCAATTGTCTTGTAATTTCCCTCCCCCCCCCCAAAATACTGGCCACAAGTAAGAAGTATTTTGAAGAAATACAATGGCATGCAAAAGTTTGGGCACCCCGGCCAAAATTTCTGTTACTGTGAGTAGCTAAGCGAGTAAAATATGACCTGATTTCCAAAAGGCATAAAGTTAAAGATGACACATTTCTTTAATATTTTAAGCAAGAAAACTTTTTTATTTCCATCTTTTACAGTTTCAAAATAACAAAAAAGGAAAAGGGCCCGAAACAAAAGTTTGGGCACCCTGCATGGTCAGTACTTAGTAACACCCCCTTTGGCAAGTATCACAGCTTGTAAATGCTTTTTGTAGCTAGCTAAGAGTGTTTCAATTCTTGTTTGGGGGATTTCCACCCATTCTTCCTTGCAAAAGGCTTCTAGTTCTGTGAGATTCTTGGGCCGTCTTGCACGCACTGCTCTTTTGAGGTCTATCCACAGATTCTCAATGATGTTTAGGTCGGGGGACAGTGAGGGCCATGGCAAAACCTTCAGCTTGCACCTCTTGAGGTAGTCCATTGTGGATTTTGAGGTGTGTTTACGTTCATTATCCTGTTGTAGAAGCCATCCTCTTTTCATCTTTGGCTTTTTTTTTTACAGACAGTGTGATGTTTGCTTCCAGAATTTGCTGGTATTTAATTGAATACACTCTTCCCTCTACCAATAAATGTTCCCCGTGCCACTGGCTGCAACACAAGCCCAAAGCATTGATGGATCCACCCCCGTGCTTAACAGTTAGAGAGGGGTTCCTTTCATGAAATTCTGCACCCTTTTTTCTCCAAACATACCTTTGCTCACTGCAGCCAAAAAGTTATGTTTTAACTTCATCAGTCCACAGGACTTGTTTCCAAAATTCATCAGGCTTGTTTGGATGTTCCTTTGAACCTTTTGAATAGAACTTTTTGGCCACAATGAGCAGAGGTATGTTAGGAGAAAAAAGGGTGCAGAATTTCATGAAAAGAACCCCTCTCCAACTTTGCGCCATTTGGAAATCAGTTCATCTTTTACCTGCTTAGCTATTCACAGTAACAGAAATTTTGACCGGGGTGCCCAAACATTTGCATGCCACTGTAATTAAGTGAAGACAGAAACACACTCTGATGTTTTTTTTTAAAATTGCTTGAACATTTTTATATATAAATCTACATCCTCCAAAATGACTTGCTTTAGGCAGCGATCTACAGTTAAGTGATGGGCTGATGACAGACCAATCTGGCCTGTAGTGGGAAACAGAACATCTGCAGCAAACCCCCACAAACAACAGTACGATCATAACAGGATACTTCTTACTGACATTCAGCAATCAATAGTGCCTCTGATGCTGAAGAAAACTCGTACTCTGTGAGGATAGCCTTGATTTACAATGCCCTTGAAGGAAAAATCCTACGAAAATTAACGGATACAACTCAGTCCATCACGAGTAAAGCCCTCCCCAGCATTTAGCACATTCTTGCATCCATCACCAGGGACACCCCCAACCCAGGCTTCTCGCAGCTGCCATCAGGAAGGTGGTACAGGAGCCTCAGGACCCACACCACCAAGTTCAGGAACAGCTATTACCCCTCTGTCTCCAGGCTTTTGAACTAGAGGGGATAACTTCACTTGCTCCATTACTGAACTATTCCCACAACCTATGGACCCACTTTCAAGGACTCTTCATCTCATGTTCTCCATACTTATTTATTTACTATTATATTTTTCCTCTTTTAGGATTTGCAGTTTGTGGTCTTTTGCACACTGGTCTGTCCTGCTGGTGTGATCTTTCATTAGTTCTACTATGATTATTGGATTGATTGAGTATGCCCGTAAGAAAATAAATCTCAGGGTTGTATGTGACTTTTAACTTTGTACTCCTGTGCATTGGAACTGGTCTACCAGGCTCTATTGTAATTAGTCAGAATACTCTCTACTTTACCCATAAATTGAGATACCAAAAAGCACTGCAGAAATTTGTCTTTCATTTAGCATCAGACCCAAAGGATTGCACCTTTGAGTGTTCAGCTCTTGTACTACTCCACCAAAATGTCAGGCAAGCTTTGAGTGCTGTAAGAGTCTGGGATAGACCTTTCAAAAGGTAAAAAAGCTGTTCATATATAACACATGTACATAATTGTTTTTAACTCTGGCAAATGTACAACCACCTTCCAGGTGTTAGCCTTCAGAGGTTCTGAACAGTTAAATGTAGCCAGAAGTATTAGTTTCTTTGATATTACTGACTCTGTGCTCATTAATTCTACAAAGCACGTTTATTAAAATACACTGCCTTTAATGTTCCAAACAGGGGAAGAAAGGTGAAGGTTCACCTGCTAGACGCTGAATCCCCCTCAAGTACAACAGGAACGAATGCTTCAAAATGGAAAAATATCCTTGCTCTGTGTTGTATATTAACAGTCTTACTATTCATGCATTAACTAGCATTTACTGAGTCCCTCCAAAGAGAATGATTGCATACAAATATGATCTTTACCAATCAGGTATCTAGCCTGGTGCTCTTAATGCAAACTTGCCTAATTCAAATTTATCTGTTAACCAGATTTTTAAAAAAGAACTGTTTATTTAAATTTCTTAATTTGAGCCACAGGATGTTGTGAGCAAAGAGATTTTAAATTAACTGGAGTAGACAGTATAATGAATGAAATGTGTTATTGCTTATATATACTAGTCCCACAGTAATTCGAAATATTTTAGAAATGATGTGAAGGTGCCAATGGTCTTACAACTCTTTCCACTCTCCTTTTCTGTGGATAAGGAATCTAATGTTTTATAATGAATTTTATTGCGTCTTAACATTATTACTGTAAAATATCATGACAATTGCTAAGGTTTTACTAAATATATTAGCACTGTGCAAAAGTGACATCTTGTCTGACAGTTGCTGTTCAGTTCAATAAACTCCATTTTGAACAGAAATGTCATTGGTTACTTGTACCCAAAGAAGCATCTCAGTAGTATAATAATCCTGACTGTCTATTCTTCACACACTCCATGGTGCAATGCAGATAAGCAGCATTACGTGTTGTAAAGCTGTGAACATTAAGGTGTTACACTAACATGATGTGTGAAAATGTTATCAGTAAGCTATAACCTCAAACTAACATTAAATTCCACATCAATGGGCCAAGACCATTGCTATGTGAGTGCTCTTTTGAATTGCACTGTTCTTGAAATTGAAGTAATATTTTTATCACCTTTACATTTACCTTTTTGTTTGTTATCCAAGTGTAGTGCATTAAAATGGCAAATTTACACAAAGCTTAAGGTGGTTGCTTTCTCAGAGGTAAATACCCTTCATGTTAGCCACGAGGGTGAATTGTCTCTGCACCCATGAAACGTATACATGCACCAAGAATTTAATTTGAAAGAAATACAAGGGGATGATACACACTCACAGACACTGATAGGACACTCGTAGTCTACTTCTAGCACCTGCTGTTTTTACTGCAGATGTAGGAAGAGTATAGTTTATACCTGCCCTCTCTCGGTAATGCTGCTGCTACTGCTGCTCTTTGAATAGAGGTCTTCCTTTTGCCAGTTGTGGTTTATTCTCCAGTGGGTGACAAAGCATGATACCATCCATTCTCCAACTGGTAATATCTAAAATGCACAGGCAGGTGAAAGTAGAGACTTATTAATTAGTTTTCCGATCTATTGCCAGTTTATGTATGGTAACTTGCTTATAGAGAACACATACTAGAAAAAGATGAATGATCATGTATGACTGAGTGATATTTCTGAATGTAAATGTAAAAAATAATGCAGCTAAACTGTTTGTCCATGTTAAAATAAAGTTAGTTATAATTCAACTACAAAGATTGCTGTTTTGCATGTTTGATGTTTGTTGAAAATGCTCCAAATTAACAAAGTTTTATTGCAAAATCTTTACAGTAGACCTCTCCCATGTTTGATGGTTTGAATGCCAGTCACTAACCACTTTACATTAAGAACAAAAAAAATAAGCTCTAATGGATTCCTTGTATCATTAAACAACTCTTCAAAATGTATTATTGAAGCAATAAAGAGCTTAAAGTAACAAATCCTCTAAATCAATAAGGTCTGACTGCAACTATTTCATCCTAGGGAAGTATTAAGTAAAGATGTTTCTCAATGAAAGATAAACATTACATTAAACAGAAAAAGTATTCAAAGACAAGCACTTTGTCACAAAGACAATGCCTTAAATAAGCTCACTATTTAAAATTTAACATTTAGCAAATGAATGTGCAGAAGTGCCCAATGTGAATCTAGACCAGAGGTTCCCAACCTGGGATCCATGGGCCCCTGCACTAAAGGGATATCTGTAAAAAACGGAAACTTATGGCCACTCAGCTCATCCTCTTACTCCTGCCAGTCAGCGGATTTCCCCTATCCTCTCACACGGTGCGGCCTTGAAAGTGATAGGGTACTGCAGGATGCCTCCATTACTCACCAAGACTTCTTCCAAAATCCCACTATCTCTTCCAACTGCAGAGACGGGTAGCAGGTAGCATCACCACTTGTGAATTCTCTCCAACTTACTTTATCTGGGACTTGGAAATATATCAATGTTCCTTCACTGACGCTTGCATACAAATCCTGGAACTCTGTCCAACTGGAATATGGGAGTACCTTTACCAAATTAATTATGGCAGATTAAGAATGGGCAGCACAGCAAGCCGAACTCCATTGATGCAGGTTCAATCTGACTTATGGTGCTGTCGGTGTGGAGTTTACACATTCTTCCTGCAACTGGTTTCTTCCTCCTTTCCAAAAGCATGCTGACTAGGAAGTTAATTGCACTGTAAACTGTCCATCTTCTGTGGATGAGCAGGGGATGGATTGGTAGGACTATGGGGAGATAGGTTAGTGGGGGTGCAAAGCTGCTCTGGGGCAGCATAGACTAATGGGCTGAAATGGTCTCCATCTATATCAGTTGGAAAAATGGAAGGCAGCATCTCACTCCACTTCTTAAGGACAGTTAGGAAAATACAGCAAAAGGTGACTTTGTCAGAACTGCACATATCCTGAAAGAAATAACAAAAATAAAAATGTTGCAATTTCCTTGCAACTCCAAGGGGGCAGTAATGAGAGATAAACAAAATACGCATCCACTGGAAATTACGAGGATAGGGGTTGGGGAATTGACTTGATGGAATTTAAGGAGTTTTAAGACTTTGAGTACTCTAGAGCAGAACTTACTGGTATGTGATGTTGGGGGTTGGAGTTTGGTCCACTCAGTTGAACATTTCCCTTCCACTACAGCTTGGTCATTCAGAAAAGTTAAGAGTACGTTTTTGGTGGGTGTCATCTGGAAAAAAACACCCATGCAAAGCAGGTGTTAGCTTGATATATTGTATTCAAATTGGACACCTTTGTTAACCAAGGCATGGAAACAGAGGAGCACAGCTGAATTTGAGATCATTCTCAATGATGCATTTAGAACATTGAAATTGGCCCATAATGTACAGAGCATGTATACACTACCCGCATTGTAGTGTTACTCTTGATCATAGGGCACTATTACTGAAGTTGGTTGTCTTTGGCCTAGTGCAGTGGAAAGAACTTTAAAAAAATTCTAGTTCTCCAACATTCCAGTCCCAGTATGTGCCTTTCTGTTAGCTACAAGCTTAACACTCCTCAGCCAGTGAACATCCCCTGACATTCTAAGATATTATCCATCCTCACTTACCTTTCAAGAGGACAGTCACAGCCTCACTCACAGGCCTGATCCCTGACCCCACTGCCTCATGACTCTAACTGATATAGAAGTCTGGGAAAATGTTCATTCTGTTGCCACCAAGGCTTTGAGCACGGTTGAAGTTTGCAGTAGTGAAGAGTAACTGAACCAATATGGCCCACTGTATTAGAACATAGAAAACTTACAGCACAATACAGTATTGACTGTTAGAATTTGTTAAAAATATTCCCAGAGGGCAGATAAATATAGCATTAGTTTTTAAAGCCAACGTAACCTTCCAATGACGAACTGGATTGTCCAATTAGTACCCATTTGAAAAAATAAAAACCTCACAAAGCTGATTATTAAAAACCAATAGTATTATTTGAAATATCTTGATTTAAATACATTACATATACATACAAAGAAGAAAAAACATCCCTTGAGTCACAAATTATACAATCTATATACACATTGTTTAAACAAAAAAATAAGCTCCATTGGAGACAGATGAAAAGCCAATCTTATGATTATCTTTCGAGATGCTCTTAGTTATATTTACATGCAACCCGATATTACAAATATCACAGGTATTTACAGTGATGTTCCAAAGTCAAATATAAATGTTGCACAATGTTATTTTGGGGGTGGGGGGTAGGGTGGAATTAACACTAGTTATATAATACACTACGAAAAAATACATTAACGAAGTGCTCATGTAACAACAGTGCAAACAAAAAATACCTTAGGCATAGAATGGAGACAATATATACATAAATATCCATGTACAAGTCCCTTATCTAGAGACATTATCTTTACCAAATGCACAAAATGTTGTGCTGTGTGTGTAAAGTGGGAACATCTACAAAAATATTCTTTGGAATGCAAACAAAATTCACTTTTATACAATCAGCCATTTATTTTCATTCACAGAATAGCTTTATGTTCTGAAGACTAGTCACACTAGTGGCAAGTCATGACACTGCAGGCGAGTTAGAATGCTCGCAATAAGTAGCCAGGCAGATTGTAATTAGAGGTTCTCTGGAGATATGATAGACAATTGGCTCTGGTGGTGGGAGAGCCCATGACATGGTCAGCCGGTGGGAGATGTGCAGCCTGGTTCTCCACTGTGCAATACTCTGAATGAGCAATCAGGCCAATTTAATTCAGCACAACTCCTGACACCACCACAATAAGTGTTCCCTGAATAGCTGAAATGAAGATAAGAAATTCCTTCGTGATTAATCTTCAAAATTGTGTAAACGTCACATTATGCCGCATCTTCCAGAACTTGTAGATCATTCTCTCTTGCTTCATAATTAGACTGAGCACTGCATGCTCATAATTTTAGCCCTTTAACTCAAGGTTAGAACCTTGCATTAACTCTTTATTCATGGTTTGTTTAACCCGGTGGCACATCCAACTTTTACCAATGACCTAGGCTGGTGGCTACCAAAGTCACAATGCCTGACCAAGATCAGGAAGAAATACCTCCAAATATATAATCAGTTGCTCCTGAATTTTCAAAACTCTATTTCTTATACTCAAGTTGGGTAGGAGTGCAAATGGTGTAAGTTAGCGGAAAACATTTGCTATCCTACAATGCCATTCATTAGAGGATTCTGGTACAACTTCAACGAGATCAAGACCACGACTGGCATCTTCTCCCTCTTGCTCTTGGCTGCTTCCAGTGTCTTGACCACTGCCTGGAGGAGCAAAAAGAACTTATTAGATTTTGCAACAGATAGAATGGTAGGTGACATGGACATGCTGTAGCAAGCAGGTGGGATTATCAGTCTAAGAACACAATTAGAATCAATAAACTAATAGGCCCCTAGAACCTGCTTCATCGCTAACTATGGTTGTTCCTTTCGCCCAACTTCCAGAGATTTGGCCCCACCACATCACCCACTTTGATGCACTGTCAGAGTTTAGAATAGATTTTGTATTCAAATCAGTCATCTTACAAGAGCATCACTTCTGAGCAATTTATCTTGTATAGCTTTTCACTTTTACTTAGGTGCACTGCAACATGGTTGAGTCATGGAGCTAATATCCAAAGGCCTAGACCACTGATCTAAAAACATGAGTTCAAATTCTATCCCAACCACCGCAAAATTTAAGGAACAAATAATGAAATCAATAATTGTGACAGTGAAACGATTGGACCACAATAAAAACTTCTGGTTCACTTCTCAGGAAGGAAATCTGACTCCGTTCCACATTGTTGCTGCTACACTAAACCAAACCTCATGTGGTTGGCATTGTACAAGCAGGACAGGCAACAAGTGTGATTTGCGTGATGGCAATAGATCCTCTACAGGAATAAGTAAAATCAATCCAATGATTCATTCTGCATTACCACACAGGAAGAACATGTACATTATTTTAACCATTCATTCAATCGCAATAAGTGGATCACTAACCAGGAAAGCTGTGTGCCCTCTTCATATGTATCTTCATATTGCCTTTTTGTGTGAAGGAAATTCCACAGTATTCACATTTGTACGGTCTCTCACCAGTATGTTTTTTCATATGAACTTGTAGTGCATTTTTTTGGTTGAAAGCTTTTTCACAAAGGTTGCACTGAAATGGCCGCTCACCTGCAAAACAGTGCAAATATTTTCAGTCATAATGAATGCACTCAAATTTCAGCCAGACATTTGGTTTCTGGTGGATTTAAAGACTGACAGTTCTCCATTTTGAAATTAAACCATGTTGATGGGAAACAAAGTCTTCCAAACTGAGACATTATGTCATGTGACAACTTCCCCTCCTCAATCTCCTCTCCATAATTCTTTTTAAAAAATGTTTAATCTTACTCTGATTACAGCCGAGTTTTTGTTGTTGCATGAAATTACATTACATTATAATGTAATGCATTCATTGCATCATTAAGTAGTTCTTCAAACTGTATTATTGAAGGAAGAAGGATGGTCCATAAAAGTAATAAATCTCCCAAATCAGTAAGCTCTGGCTGCAACTATTTCATCCTGGGGAAGTATTAAGTAAACACTGGAGGCTTCTCAATAAAAGATAAACATTGTATGAAACAAAAGAACACACAAAAGGACAAGCACTTTGTCACAAAGACAATGCCTCAAATAAACTCACTATTTAAAATTTAACATTTAACAAATGAATGTGCAGAAGTGGCTAATGTGAATCTAGATCAGCGTATGCTACAAGCATACTAAAATTCAAGAATCAATAATACACTTTTAAACACTATTAACTGTAGAGCAGGGGTCCCCAACCTTTTTTCACGCCGCGGACTGGTTTAATATTGACAATATTCTTGTGGACCGGAGGACTGGGGGGAGGGGGGGGTGTTCAAGTAGGGTTAAACTCACCTCAACATGTCTTTTACAGTTAGGGTTGCCAACTTTCTCACTCCCAAATAAGGGACAAGAAAGCAGTCAAATCCTGACGAAGGGTCCCAGCCTGAAAAGTCAACTGTGCTTCTTCCTATAGATGCTGCCTGGCCAGCTGCGTTCACCAGCATTTTTTGTGTGCATTGACGGGACACTTGTGTTTACCCCGAGAAAGACTACCATGACCATGAAGCCTTGCGCAGGCACCCGTGTGCGCATGCATGATATGCGCTTATGTGACGTGCGCATGCGCGTACGTGCTGATTTTTTCCCCGACATATCGGTCTTGGCTTAATCTTCCCAACTACACTGTACATACATTATTTCTACTTTATATAGGCTGTGTATTTATCATATCATTCCTGCTTTTACTATATGTTAGAGCTATTTTAGGTTTTATGTGTCATTTGGTATGATTTGGTAGGTTATTTTTTGGGTCTGGGAAAGCTCAAAAATTTTTCCCATATAAATTCATGTTAATTGCTTCTTCGCTTTACGCCATTTCGGCGTGAAAGGTTTCATAGGCACGCTCTACCTTAGCGGGGGAAATACGGGACAAGGGTGGTCCCATATGGGACAAACCAATTTAGCCTAATATATGGGATGTCCCAGCAAATACGGGACAGTTGGCAACTCTATGTTCAAGTTCAACAGTGCGTGACAGGGAATGAGGAGAGGTGCAGCTGACTCATATCGTTTCCTCGCGGCCCGGTAGCACATGCTTTGCGGCCCGGTGGTTGGGGACCGCTGCTGTAGAGCATGTGGAAATATTGCTTATATTGTTAGAATTTGACAGCAGGGTTACAAGGGAAATGGGGAGGAAAATGCACCTTAATTCATCTGTGCTCTGGCTAATTATTGTACCAAACATAGGCCTTGATATGAGTGGAGAGATTAAAAGATACACCTTTAAACAGAGCAAAGCAACCTAAATAAAGCTGCAATACAAGTACACTGCATTTTCACTTTACTCTAACAATCATGCCAAATTACAACACACCTGTTCAAATTTCTTAATTTTTTACTTCTGATGTTAACAAGCTCAATATTTACAATGCCTAGACAGCTGCAATTGTTCTCAATCCCACATCTATTAAGCAGCAATTCAGATGGAGCAATTAAGTTATGCACACTAAATTATGCATATCCATCAGTTATTAAAATTCAGAGTAAAATAGTGAAGTCATAAATAAATCATGTTTCTACACATCAGTTCAACTTCCTTTCATTCTCCTTGATCCTTAATTCATATTGTTTACTTAAAATTATCAACAGCTGCTGTGGTTGGTTTTAAGAACTTTATATAATTATGGACAAATCATATAGGAGGCAATTTGATCCACTTTCATTTCTGAAAGTGCTACAAATTAGCTCCAGTCCCCTTCTCTTTCATTACTACTCTATGTATTTACATTTAATTTCTCCTCGAGAGCTGAAACTCAAACCTGTATCCAGTGGCACTAGTGGATTTGGGATCAGACACTTTGAAGAGCATTCAGGGTATACCCAACTTTGAAAAAGCTTTCCTCCTCTCTTCACTTGATCCTTCAATACAGATGAAGTTCTCAGGTGCACTTTCTTCCACAGATGCTACATGACTCACTGAGTTCATCCAGCATCTTGTTTATTGCTCGGAATCAGCATATCCACTAATTAATAAAAAAAACCCTTATTTCCATCCAGGCTTTTTCCTCCCAGTTACCATAAAACTGCAATTGGGAACAAGTCCTGCCTCATGTTCTCCATCAAAACCACTCAAATTTTGAACATTGCTAATCAAACTTCTAAGTTTTTTAAAGAAATTGGAATGTTCAACATTGGCTTCCAAAATTTCTCACATAGCACCATTTGTATTGTCCAAAGCTCCATGTTGAACTGAATGAATACCTGTGTGGATCCGATTGTGTCGCTCCAGTTGACTTGGCTTTGCAAAGGCCTTATCACATGATTCACATTTATATAATTTAGGCTTCTGACTGCTGGGCGAAGGTCCTGGCTGGTGTGTTTGAAGATGGTCCTTGGATTAAAAGAAAGCACATTTCCATTCTTTACACACCCAAAACTCACATTGATAAATTGAGACACAAGAAACTGCAGATGCGGGAATCTGGAGTAACGATCTGCTGTAAGAGCCCAGCAGTCTGAGCAGCATTCGGGGGGGGGCAAGGAGGAATTATTAATCATTCAGATCTGATGCAGGATTGCAACCCAAAACGTTATCAATTCCTCCTCTTCCCCCCCCCCCACAGATTTCCTCCAACACGTTGTTTGTTGCTTCAATAAATAATGTTATAATTTTATTTGCATTCCAGAAATTTCTGATATAAACCTATAAAAATCATTGGCAGCTCCTCAAGAAAATATTTCACCTCACCTTCTGTCTAAATCTTGTGCTAGTGATTTTAAATCTGTGACATTTGCTTGTTGATCTATTTGCCAAAGGGAAATGCTTTTATGCCCTATTATGAAAACCTGTCATCTTGAAAACCTCTACTAGGTTGCAGTTCAATCTTCTGTCATAATTATAGAGAAATTTGGCCTAACATGCCCATGCCAACAACCACACACTCAGCTCATTGAACCCATTTTCCAATATTCAGGCTCTTGCCTTTATGCCTTGCTGATCCAAGTGCTTGCTTCGGTACTTTTTAAACACCGTGAGAGTAACTGTTTCCAACGTCACTCAGGCAGTGTATTCCAGATTCCAAATATCTCTGGGTGACAATATTCTTCCTCAGATCCCCTTTAAACTCAAGTTCTCTAATCGTTGGCACGACCATTACAGAAAAGCTTTCATTACATCCAAACTATAAAAACTTTCTTCTTAAACTATAAGCTCTCCTTGCTCATCCTTAGTAACCTTCTGATGAACCTCAGAAGTCCTTTGTGTGCAACTATGGGCACCCTTGAGAAAACAATGCAGAATATTGTTGGGGCTTGACCAGAAATTTAAGATCAGTGAATGAGAATCTCACATCAATAAAATGCAGGCACAAAATAAGTCTCATTTTCAGGTCATGGATTGAAAGCCTGCATACTCCAGCAGCACTGGCTTAAATAAACCAGCAGAAAGTTCCAAAATTAAATGAAGCTCTGCCCTAAGTGAACAAAAACACATCAAGACAGCTGCCTCCGCTTTTATTCCACATTGGTTTACATCTTGTCACCAGCCAACACTGATGCGGAGAAAAATACGTTAGGCAATTAGGCAACCGTACCGGTTACAGGGAGCTGCCTTAATGACTATCGCCTGGTAATATTCACATCTACAGTGATGAAATGGTTTGTGAGTTTGGTCATGACTAGACTGAACTCCTGCCTCAGCAAGGACCTGGACCCATTGCAATTTGCCTATCACCACAATAGGTCAATGGTAGATGCAATCTCAATGGCTCTTCACGCAGCTTTAGACCATCTGGACAACATAAACACCTACATCAGGATGCTGTTCATCGACTATAGCATCATTCCCACAATCCTGATTGAGAAGTTGCAGAACCTGGGCCTCTGTACCTCCCTCGGCAACTGGGTCCTCGACTTCCTAATCGGAAGCCCACAATCTGTGAGGAAGATGCTAAGAGGATGCAGGGTGACTTGGATAGGTTAGGTGAGTGGGCAAATTCATGGCAGATGCAATTTAATGTGGATAAGTGTGAGGTTATCCACTTTGGTGGCAAAAACGGGAAAACAGATTATTATTTGAATGGTGGCTGATTAGGAAAAGGGGAGGTGCAACGAGACCAGGGTGTCATTATACACCAGTCATTGAAAGTGGGCATGCAGGTACAGCAGGCAGTGAAAAAGGCGAATGGTATGCTGGCATTCATAGCAAGAGGATTCGAGTACAGGAGCAGGGAGGTACTACTGCAGTTGTACAAGGCCTTGGTGAGACCACACCTGGAGTATTGTTGTGCAGTTTTGGTCCCCTAATCTGAGGAAAGACATCCTTGCCATAGAGGGAGTACAAAGAAGGTTCACCAGATTGATTCCTGGGACGGCAGGACTTTCATATGATGAAAGACTGGATCGACTAGGCTTATATTCGTTGGAATTTAGAAGATTGAGGGGGGATCTTATTGAAATGTATAAAATCCTAAAGGGATTGGACAGGCTAGATACAAGAAGATTGTTCCCGATGTTGGGGAAGTCCAGGACGAGGGGTCACAGTTTGAGGATAAAGGGGAAGCCTTTTAGGACCAAGATAAGGAAAAACTTCTTCACACAGAGAGTGGTGAATCTGTGGAATTCTCTGCCACAGGAAACAGTTGAGGCCAGTTCATTGGCTATATTTAAGAGGGAGCTAGATATGGCCCTTGTGGCTAAAGGGATCAGGGGGTATGGAGAGAAGGCTGGTACAGGGTTCTGAGTTGGATGATCAGCCATGATCATACTGAATGGTGGTGCAGGCTCGAAGGGCCGAATGGCCTACTGCTGCACCTATTTTCTATGTTTTCTATGTTAATCTGTGTGGATTGGTGATAACATCTCCTCCTCACTGACGATCAACACTGGTGCACCTCAGGGTGCGTGCTTAGCCCACTGCTCTACTCTCTATATACCCATGACTGTGTGGCTAGGCATAGCTCAAATACCATCTATAAGCTTGGTGACGATACAACCATTGTTGGTAGAATCTCATGTGGTGATGACAGGGCGTACAAGAGTGAGATATGCCGGCTAGTGGAATGGTGCCACAGAAACAACTTGGTACTCAACGTCAGTAAGACGAAAGAGCTGATCGTGGACTTCCGAAAGGGTAAGACAAAGGAACACATACCAATCCTCAGAGGGATCAGAAGTGGAGAGAGTGAGCAGTTTCAAGTTATTGGGTGTCAAGATCTCTGAGGATCTAACCTGGTTCCAACATATCGATGCAGTTATAAAGAAGGCTAGACTGTGGTTATACTTTATTAGGAGTTTGAGGAGATTTGGTATGTCAACAAATACACTCAAAAACTTCTATAGGTGTACCATGGAGAGCATTCTGACAGGCTGCATCACTGTCTGGTATGGGGGGGGGGGCGGTGGGGGCTACTGCATAGGACCGAAAGAAGCTTAAGAGGGTTGTAAAGCTAGTCAGCTCCATCTTGGGTACTAGCCTACAAGGTACCCAGGACATCTTCAGGAAGCAGTGTTTCAGAAAGACAGCGTCCATTATCAAGGATCTCCAGCACCCAGGGCATGCCCTTTTCTCATTGTTACCATCAGGTAGGAGATACAGAAGCCTGAAGGTACACACTCAGTGATTCAGGAACAGCTTCTTCCCCTCTGCCATCTGATTCCTCAATGGACATTGAACACTACCTCACTTTTTAAAAAATATATAGTAGTTCTGTTTTTGCATGATTTTTAATCTATTCAATATATGTATACTGTATAAAGTATACTGAATAAGATTTAATTTATTTATTCATTTCTTCTATATTATGTATTGCATTGAACTGCTGCTGCTAAGTTAAGAAATTTCACATAACATGCCGGTGATAATAAACCTGATTCTGATTACAGGAAGGCCAAATGCTGAGTCAGGTTCTATGCTGGCTCCAGGTATGTATCAGCCATTGGAAAAGAACAGGGAATAGGCAGAGTATTGAATGTGTGCAAGCACAAATTGCATGTGCAAATGAAATATAACAATTATCAAACATCTGAGATGTCTACTGGCTCTGCAAAAGGTGAATATATTTTTCCAATACAAACATATCGTACTTTGCTGGTAGACAGTGGTGACAAGGCTCCTGAGTTTGTATGATACCTGTAGTAATGACAACAGTGATGGCTACACAGAACAATATCATTTATCTGAGCTCTAATCCAAGACCTCATTACAGCCTCATCTACACTTATCCATAGAGCTGTGTAGATCTCACACCTTTTGTTCACTGTGGTGAATCAAAGGGAGAATGCCTTCAAATACTAAACAGTGTGGCATAGCAGACAGCATTGCTGCTTCACAGCTCCAGGGACTCGGGTTCAATCTCAAACCCTAGTGCTGTCTTGCACCTTCTGCTGTATGGAGTTTGCACCTTCTGCTTGTGACTGTGCAGTCACCTCTAGGTGCTCCAGTTTCCTCCCACATCC
This sequence comes from Mobula birostris, assembly GCF_030028105.1. Taxonomy (NCBI): domain Eukaryota; kingdom Metazoa; phylum Chordata; class Chondrichthyes; order Myliobatiformes; family Myliobatidae; genus Mobula; species Mobula birostris. The sequence goes on along the minus strand of NC_092370.1, from coordinate 121,708,506 downwards.
CATAATTGCACAGGTTGATAGGCTGATTGGCCACTGTAAATTGCCTCTACTGTGGTAGTAACAGAATCTGGGGAAAGCTGATGGGAACGCTGGGGGGAATAAAATGGGTTAGTACAGGAGACATGTAAAAATGTGTAAGCTAATGGGCCACTGTAAATTACTTGTGTTGATGGATGGTAGGAGAATCGGGGGGAGTTCTTGAGTTTGTGAAAGAGATCAGGTTACAGGGAGATGAGCAGGGAAGTAGGACTGGTATGAGAACTAGTCTACTGTCACAATGAGGCCACACTCAGATTGGGTGAGCCACACCTTGCATTCCGTCTGGGTAGCCTCCAACCTGATGGCATGAACACCAATTTCTCCAACTTCTGGTAATGCCTCCACCCCACTTCCCCATTCCCATCCCCTTTCCCCACTCTCACCTTACCTCCTTGCCTGCCCATCACCTCCCTCTGTTGCTCTAACCCCCTTTTCTTTCTTCCATGGCCTTCTGTCCTCTCCCATTAGATTCCCCCTTCTCCAGCCCTGTATCTCTTTCACCAATTAACTTCCCAGCTCTTTACTTCACCCTTCGCCCTCCCAGTTTCACCTATCACCTTGTGTTTTTCCCTCCCCTCCCCCCACCTTTTAAATCTACTCCTCCTCTTTCTTTCTCCAGTCCTGCTGAAGGGTCTCGGCCCGAAACGTCGACTGTACTCTTTTCCATAGATGCTGCCTGGCCTGCTGAGTTCCTCCAGCATATTGTGTGTTGCTTAGATTTCCAGCAGCTGCAGACTTTCTCTTGTAAGAGACTTAATGAGTTGAATAGTCTTCTTCTTTGTCATAAGGAAATATGAAAATATCATTGAACCCTCCAAATGCAACAACTTAAGGAAATTAAGTTGATATTCTAGTGCTACAATTTTCTAGGAATTGAATCAAAAACTTGAAGGCCTGGGGCAATGCACAAACAAGGACAATAAAACAAGAGAAGCAAACTTAATATATTTGTTAATTAGTTCATCCACTACCTTGAGATGTGCTGCTCGCTTGAAGGCTTTGTTGCAGATGTTGCATATGTGGACTCTTTCCTCCCCATGGGCTTCTCGGCAATGTCGACGCAGCATGGATCCAGAGGAGAAGCCTTGACTACAATTGGGACAGTGATTTATCTGGCCTTCATCATCTGTCTGACTGTCCTCTGTAAGACTTACTGCTGTCTCATTTACCTAAATCGAGAAGGTACAAAAACATCTGTTGTTGATGGTTACACCAAGCGCAAGGTTCACACTAAAGCACAAATAGCAGCAATTTCCTCAGGTTTCCATGTTTACACAGTTACTGATAACCTCAGTTATTTGTCACTGGGGAATAAACCCAAAGGAATGTTTTCAGCAGAACAGAGGGGAGAATCTGGTATTTATTGGTCTAATGCTGCAGAGGCAAACAGCAACAAACTACTATCTTCCTGAAAGAAATCGATGACTTGAACTCTGCACATACTTTGATGCTTAATGAAGAAGAAGAAGAAAGCCCTTAACTCCGAGTGGAGTCATCAGGATGCCGTCATGATGGCGTTTTCTTTAGCAGACTTTCTTATTTTTACGAGGGCGAGTTGCTAGCTCGACGCTCAACCCAGCACGGATGGAAGTGTGCAAGGGAGCCGGCTGGATTCGAACTCGGGAGCCTTTGCTCCGAAGTCCGGCACTGAGGCCACTACGCCACCAGCTGTTAACACTCCAGCAGACGTTTAATGGCATTGGTTAATTATTGGCACATGTACTGAGATACAGAGAAAACTTTTGTTTCTGTGCCTTTAAGACATATCATTCCCTGCAAAACTACAATTTGGAGGTAAAAAGGAAAATAGAGTGCCAAATTTACTGTAGCAGTTTTGCAGTGCAGGTAGACAAATGAAGTGCAAGGAATCAAAAATTTATCTTTTGCATATGAGAGGGGTCCACTGGAGAGGATAACACAATCACACTCTTGTAGAAATCATTCTTACTAGGATATTACTTGGGGGCTCAAGGAGGTCAGGTCTTTATTCCCTGGAATGTACGGGATTGGGGGTGACCTGGTAGAGGTATGCAAGATCATGAGGAACATTGACAAGGTGAAGGCGCATAGTATTTTCCCTATGTAGAAAATGCTAAAAACAAGACGGCATTGGTTTGAGATCAGAGACAGCTTCTTCACATAAATGGTACTACATATTTGGAATGAGCTGCCAGAAACAGTGGTTGAAGTGGGCACATTGGCAACACTTAAAAGCTATCAAGATAAGTACATGGATAGGAGAGGTTTAGAGGGCCTATGGGCCAAGCATGGACAAATGGGACTAGTTCATCAGGCAACACGGTCAGCACGGATGAGTTTTGCTGAAGGGCCTGTTTCCATACTATATATGACTCCATAATTCCAAATGCCCCCGAGAGTTATGCTGGAAGACCTTTACAACATATAAAGAAAAAACAGATATTGCAGTTTCTCAACCCTTCTTAATCTTCAGAGGAAGCACATATTATTTTACAATGATTCAAAGTGCAGCAGGTAGTCCCATAAACATTAAATCCGATGTTTTAGAGGGTATGACGCAACTCAGAGAACTCACCCTTTTCTACTTTCACTAGCAATACTAGACCTAGTATAACCACTTTAATTGGCTGATCTGGCCTTGGCTAAAGATGTGAGGACCAAGTTCAGAAGCAACTTACAGAAACCCATAGTAGATGTTTCTTTAAGAGCTCACCCACCGGATATGGGTTACATGCCACTTCAAACTATTGCTTCACAGTTTTATGGTTGATTCTCCCAGTGGGACCCATATGTACATAAAAATATAATGCTACTACTCCACTCTTGGGTGCAACTAAATGATCTGGCCAATGTTGTTTACGTTTATGCTGAACATTTTATTGGCAGTTTTTCTTAAACTTATGACTACCTTGATATGTCAATACAAGAATCATTTTTTTCTATCCCAATAATTACATATTTTCCCTCTCTTTATGAACAACTTTTTAAGAAAAAGAGCTCATGTCCATGCTCCGTCATTTCATCATGGCTGATCCATTTTCCCTCTCTACCCCTTTTTCCCAAAACCTTTCATGCCCTAACTAATCAAGAACCTATTAATCTCCACCTTAAGTACACCCAATGATTTGGCTTCCACAACTGCCTATGGCAATAAATTCCACTGATTATTCACCCTCTGGCTAAAGATATTCCTTCTCAGCTCCAGTCTATTCTAAAGCTGTGTCACTATAGAAGCATCCTCTCCACATCCACTCTATGTATACCTTTCAACATTTGACAGGTTTCAATGAGATCTCCCCCTCATTCTTCTGAATTCCAGCAAGTACAGGCCCAGAACTATCAAATGCTCCTTGTATGACATCCCTTTCATTTGTGAACTTGTGGACTGCCTCTGAACCACCTCCAATGTCAGCACATCCTTTCTTAGATAGAGTCCAAAACTGCTCACAATACTCCAAGTATGGCCTCATCAGTACCTTATAAAGCCTTAGCATTACATTCTTGCTTTTATATTCTAGCCCTCTCGAAACAAATGCTAATATTGGTTTTGACTTCCTCACCACTGACTGAAAGATACTGCGGGTGGCACTGTAGTGTAGTGGTTAGCACAACGCTTTGCAGTACAGGTAACCCAGGTTCAATTCCCACTGCTGCTTGTAAGGAGTTTGTACATTCTAGCTGTGACCACATGGATTTCCTCCCACTGTCCAAAGATCAATTGGTCACTGTAAATTGTCCCATCATTAGGCTAGGACTGAACTGGGGGATTGTTGTGCAGCGTGGCTTGAAGAGCCAGAAGGTCCTATCTTGTATTGTATCTCAATAAATAATATTGAAATCCCCTATGACTATTGAAACACTGCCCTTTTGACAGGCCTTTTCTACCTCCCGTTGTAATTTGTGGCCCACGTCCAGACTACTGTTTGGAGGCCTATATATAACTCCCACCTCAGTGTTTTTACTCATGCAGTTTCTCATCTCTAGCCACAAGGATTCAACATCTTCCAGTCCTCCATCACCTCTAAGGATTCAATTTCTTCTTTTTTTAAACCAACAAAGACAACACATTCCACCCTACTCGTCTCAATTCGAAACAACCTATTTCCTTGGATATTAAGCTCCCAACGATGATCTTCTTTCAGCCACAACTCAGTGATGCCCTCAACAACATACCTACCAATCTTTAACTGTGCTACAAGATCATCTACCTTATTCCATATACTGTGTACATCCAATATAACACCTTCAGTCCTGCTTTCATCACCTTTTTGATTTTGCCCCCATGTTACACTGCAACACACCCCGCTGCTTGCAATTTTGCTCTTCCTGTCAGTCTCACTGCATCCTGTTGTATACTAACTGCCCCATCCTCAGCACGTAACCTTCTACCAATTTAATTTAAATCCTCCCCAACAACTGCCTACAAGGATATTGGCTCTCTCGGATACAGATGTAACCTGTCCCTTTTATACAGGTCATATCTTCCACAGAAGAGATCTTAATGATCCAGAAACCTGAGGTCCTGCCCCCTGCACCAGTTCCTCAGCCATGCACTCATCTGCCAAATCATCTTATTCTCATCCTCACTGGTGTGTGGCACAGGCAGCAATCCATAGATTACTACCCTGGAGGTTCTGCTTTTCAGCTTTCTACCCAACTACCTCTATGTACTCTACACTGAGTTCTCTCAGTGGAGAACTGCTCTGTAAAACACAGTCCACTTACTCAACCTCTGAAAATACTTAATCTTTAAGCAATGTAACCAATTGAAGTAGAGAATCAAACATGAGATAAGTATATACTTTTAGCTTATAAGAGTATCAAAGTATCGGGTAGTAAAGTGAGCTTTAGATCAGACATTATTCTTCTGATCTTAAGGGAAAGTTGAACTTACTCCTGCTCCAAACACCTATGTTCACGAAGCATCTTGATGGTCTGTATACAAAGTCACCAACCTCCTCCCCTTCAGTAATGATTTATTTTTGATGAATCGCTCCCCTTTTGTCCGCACCCTCTGGGTTTTCATGTTCTATAAAATGGTCATCACAGGTCTCATTCCTCCATTGCAATCTACTTTCTTTATCATAACTCACCCTCTACAGAAGCTTGAAAACCCATATGACCAGACTCAAGAACAGTTTCTTCCCCACTGCAATTAAACTTCTGAACCAATCACCTCTCTCTCACCCCCTTCCCAGTGGCACTGGCAGGTTCAGGCTCTTAATACACTTCCCTTCGTTATTCCATTATTGTTACTTTAGCATTGCTTTTTGCAGTACTTCAGACTGACTACAATATTTGCACCATTTATTGTATTTGCACATGGGCTTCACACGAGCAAGGAACTTCATTGCACCCTGGTGCATACAACAACAAATTAATCTGAAACTGATGTGACAAACCATCTCCACAGTTCAAATTATGATCATGGGCTTGATTAGTTTCAGTGGAAGATATTTCCACTGATGAGTTGGAACAAGACAGCACTACCTTTTAAACAGAACTTCCACATCTTTGTCCAGTCCTCTGCCAAATTCTCATTATTTAAAATATACTTATATCATTTATATATTTCACTTTCAACTGAAGAGCTCAATATCCTTTTCCATTTCTGCTTCCAATAACCAGTCTGCCCTTATGCTTACTTCCTAAAGGTCTCTTGCTATCTCACACTAAATGTGCTGTCTGTTTAAAAAGTTTGTGAAATATTAAAAAACTTAGTATTCCAAGCCATACTGTTCCTTATAGTAATTTATTTTACAATTAGATTGTAAGTTACTTTAGCATGTAGCTGTAGAACAATTCATTCCAGGGTAAAAGGACAAGCAGCACTACAACAAAACACGCTAACTCACATTTAAATTTGATTAATACGTTTAGTTATGCGACGAAGCTGAAGCAAGAATTGTATTTCCTAAAACAGTGAGGTTAACAAGAAATTTAATTGAAGGGTTTGCATTTATGAGCAGAAACAGTTTCTATTGTGAAAAGGGCCAGTAAGCAGAGGAAATAAATTTAGTTAATTCATAAAGGAGTCAGAATTGATATGAGAAATACCTTCTGCAGTGGGTTATGATCTGAGTGTACTGAAGTAGTAATGGAGGCTGATCCAATTGCAACTTGCGCAAAGGTACCGTACACACCTAATAAAAGAAACTCTGGCAAGGCTACCAGGAAAGGATAGAAGAGGGCAGTGCTCTAGACTGGTAGTTTTGTCGAGCAGCCATTACAGACTTGCTGGACCAATGATCTTATATGCTGTGCTGTATTATTCTGTCACAGTTCTGTACCTGGTATGAGGCAGCTTCTTCCTGTGTTCCAGTCGTGTCCTGCGGAGCCTGACTGACAAGTATGACCTGTGGATGTGTTGATCCTGTTTGACCTGGCAAAGCTGAATCAGGAACCACTGTTGGAAATTGTTGCCCCTGTTTTCCAAGAGGAAAAGGTGACTATGATAGCAAACCTTATTGCATCAATTACAATGAAACATAAATACTTTCTTTGACTTTTCACAATTATATTGCAGAAAGCATTTGTCAATTTGGCTTAGACGTTTTCGAACAGTTTAAAATGCAACTTTAATCTTTTATTGTTAGTAAGTTCTCAGTGGCCAGATGATGTGGTATAAAACAGCAAAATTAAAGAATCATAAATAAAATACTTTAAAAATAGTTTACTAGTATTCTATAATACTCATAATAAATATTACACAAAAAATCTCTCCAGGTCAACTACCCTGTTACTCATTCTCTTAATAATTTTGTAAATCACTACATTGCCTACAATGTTTTAAAATTTATATATTTTTTTCTTGTCGTGTGTTTAGGTGTGTTTATGCTCTTCAGCTTTTTTTTAAAAAAAACACTGCCTCACAAGGTCAGTATTGGTGACACATTCAGTCCACCTCAAGCCACAACTCCATTTTGAAATTCTCAGTCTTGTGCCACTACCTTAATCCTCCCAATCTCTGTAACTTCCTCCAGATCAAAGATCTTAGCTATTCCTGATATTTCAGCTGCCCTAGCCTCTATATGCTCTTATGACATAGTTGGCCCATGCAGTCTATAACTGGCTTGCCTACCATCAATTCCATTCCTCATCTGCATTGTTCTTTTATCTGTTTTGCTCTTGGCACTTTGGCTTCAGGGTACATACTGGAAATGTCAAAGAAATATGCCAAATGCTTGAAAAGATAGGCAGGTCAGGTCACAAAAACCATAAGATACAGGTGCAAATTAGGCAATTTGGCCCATTGAGTCTGCTCAGCCAAGGGTGCTGCTACAAGCTGATATTCCTAAGATAGGATTCATAGAAGTAGTATACAGTTCTCAGCCTAAAGATGTCATAAACGTCAATGCATCTAAAGGCAGACTCCAAATGTTAATAGAAAACATTAATGACTGTATCTATGCAAATGTTTAATTTATATTGATCTCCTTTTGTTTCAGCCTTACCTGAGCAGCTATGTTGAGCGTGACTGTGTCTAAACCACCAGACAACATGCTCTGGGTGTCGGTTAGCGTAAGAGTAACATTGCCTTCCCTGCCCATGTTAGCAGGAGACATAACAAGGTTCTGAGTAGGGACAGTGGCTTGAGGGAGGGATGTGGTGAGTGAAGAGGGGGTCAAACTACTTGCAGTTGAATTCAGTCCTGTGAAAGATGCAAAACCAAGCCTTGAATCAGTTTCAGTATCTGTCAAGCAAAACAAAGTGATATAGCTTCATTCATTTATTTGAGCAAATTTAAGAAGCATAAAGTCAGGCAAAAATTATCCAACAAATTAATGCTGCTCACAGTTAGTTCCAACCAGACTCCTTAAAGGATCCACATTTAAAAATCAACACACAAAATGGATGTGGTTTTTGAGAAGTAGTCTTAATAATTGGCCTTTCCTATTAACTTGTAAATGTAATTTTTGGATTCAAGTATTAAATTGTTCTTGGTTTGGCACAGTTGTGCAATCAGCAGATAAATGTGCAGCATTACTCATCACTCTTCAAATTACAAAATACAATATTCTTATTTGGCAGCCATAAATTATGTTTGCTGCAATTAAATCTCTCATGTTTACAAGGTAAAATGCAGAGTTTTAAAGGACTGAAATTCTATTCCAGATACAAGTCAAGTGTGCAATGCAGTATATATTTATGAAATGTTAAAATCAGCTATGCAGATATGATGACACATATAATCACAAACTGCTTACAAATCCCTAGCCTACTCACTGTGCTATTATTATCTCACCTGGCAGGCTGGCACTACTTGCATTAAGAGTGGCTCCCTGACTGAGAAGCTGGTCATTGCCGATGGTCAATGTAGCAGCATTAGGTTGGCTGTTTATTGATGTTCCTAATCGAATACCTCCATTTATTTCACCATTGCCGACATTGCTATGTTGCTGGATGATGTCTTGACCTGAGGAGTACAAGGGAAGAAGATGATTTGAAATTGTGAAAACTTTATGATTCCTTCAACCTACATACGCAACAGTTATCTCCTCTATTCACTTAAAGCACTGTCAGTGAAAAGAAAACAGCCCTAAACTTTGTAAAGATTTTAAAAGCCTCTCATCAAATATACTCATTTCATTTTAGGCTGTTAAAACATTTCTGCAAGCACAGATGAATCATAAATTGATTGCAATTAATACTTTTGTTACAACATACTGAAAACACTTGTTTCAAGTCATGACATTTAGTTTTTATGTCATAAATATGGAATAATTTTGACATCCTTACTTCAATGACTTATGTAAATATAATTTTTAAAATTTATTCCACCTGTTAAAGTATTACCAAACATATTTGGGAGCTTCACAGAAATTCATATAATTATTCACATGTACTCTTTGCTCCAAAATTATAGATTAGTGCTTTCAGCATTAATATCATAAAAGTATATTGATCTACATCACCAGTAGGCCCTGCAATCTACATTTAAACTTCACAAGTCTACTGCCACATCTTTTCATGAAACTTAACATCTTCTACACTTACCTATGTGACACATAACATAGTTTCACAGACAGTTCCAAAATATCAATTGCAGATTCCAAAATTTATTCAGGTTTACATATTCATTAATTTAGTTTAATAGCTCCTTCTCTTTTAGGTGAAAAGGCATGATTTATGGTCGTTGCCAGATACAGATTACTAAATAAGATGGAAGATCTTAATATTGTGCCTTTATACTTGTGAATTAAAGTAAAAATGGCACTTCCATTGAATATTTCTCTCAGAGATGGAAGGTTGTTCAATTTGCACTATTTTTCTTTAGATGTAAATAAAGTACTACACCTTGATAAGTGCACATTTAAATCAAATACTCCTCATTAGCAATAATAATTATAAACTATATACAAAACTCAATACAACTTATTAGTTTCCAGAAGTTCTGCTCTATACAGTTCTCTTTCTCAGGTTAACACAAAACAAAAAGATGAATCTATACTCAGTTAAAAAATTAAAAAGGTTATCCTATTTTTATTAAATAGACATGTAATTAATAATAAAACAAAAGGCTACCTTCCAAACGATAATTATTTCTATACAACCCCTGTTTTACTGAGACACTAACTGATGTATGCAATTTGCCACTACTCCACAAGATTGGTGCTGCTGGTAGAGTTTGCAGCATCATGGCTCCAACAACCCAGATTCAACCCTGATCTCTGGTTCTGTGTGGTATTTGAACATTCTCCCCATGGCTGTGCGGTTTCCTCCAGATGCACTGATTTCATCCCACACCCCAAAGCTGTCTAGGTTGGTAGGTCAACTGACTGCTGCAAATTGTCCCTAGTGTGGAGTTGAGTGGTTGAATTGATGGGTAATATGAAGGAAATAAATGGGTTATGGTAGAGATGGGTTCTTGATGGCTTGGCATTGAATCAACGGGGTGAAGGGCATGTATCTGATGTGTGACTCTAACACAGGGAGAGCGACATCGTCCTGTAGCAGCTAGCGCAGTGCCAACAGTAATACCAGGATTCCATTCCCGCTGCTGTCCCTATGGAATTTGTACATTCTCCCTGTGACCCTGGAGCTGGTGGTAGATCTGAGGAGAGCCAAGGTACTGGTGACCCCTGTTTCCATGCAGGGGGTCAGTATGGACATGGTGGAGGATTACACATACCTGGGGATACAAATTGACAATAAACTGGACTGGTCAAAGAACACTGATGCTGTCTACAAGAAGGGTCAGAGCCATCTCTATTTCCTGAGGAGACTGAGGTCCTTTAACATCTGCCGGACGATGCTGAGGATGTTCTACAAGTCTGTGGTTGCCAGTGCTATCATGTTTGCTTTTGTGTGCTGGGGCAGCAGGCTGAGGGTAGCAGACACCAACAGAATCAACAAACTCATTCGTAAGGCCAGTGGTGTTGTGGGGATGTAACTGGACTCTCTTATGGTGGTGTCTGAAAAGAGGATGCTGTCTAAGTTGCATGCCATCTTGGTCAATGTCTCCCATCCACTACATAATGTACTGGGTGGGCACAGGGGTACATTCAGCCAGAGACTCATTCCCATGAGATGCAGCACAGAGCATCATAGGAAGTCATTCTTGCCTGTGGCCATCAAACCTTACAACTCCTCCCTTGGAGGGTCAGACACTCTGAGCCAATAGGCTCGTCCTGGACTTACTTCATAATTTCCTGGCATAATTTACATATTACTATTTAACTATTTATGGTTCTATTACTATTCATTATTTATGGAGGAACTGTAACGAAAACCAATTTCCCCCGGGATTAATAAAGTATGACTATGACTATGACCCTGTGGATTCCTCTGGGTGCTGCAGTTTCCTCCCACATTCCAATGATGTACAGCTAAGTTTAGCGTGCTATGGGCAAATTATATTGCAGCAGAACCATGGTAATACTTGTGGGCTTCCCAGCACAATCCTGCCTAATTTGATTAGATCCAAATGATGCATCTTACTGTGTTTTGATGTACATGTGGCACATAAAGCTAATCTTTATCTTTCTTTATAATTTCTGCCTCTTTGTTTTATGAATTACAGGTACTTAAATATTAACTTGCATTGACCACTGACAGGTGATTCACATAAAAACAAAAATACTGAAAACCATTTAGCACACTTCAGATTACCTCTATCAAGCCCTGGAAGTACATCCTTCCTCAACATTTCTCATTTGGTCTCCCCTTAAATATACCAAATTTATCTGGTTCAATATCTTCCTGAGTACTGAGTTGCACATCTGGGAAAAGGCCTCTTAAATTTATTGGCAACTATCTCACACACTGCTGGAGTAGTATATGCTCCTGGGAATGGGCGATAGGGCAGGGAGGGGGAAGTTTAGTGAGGGAAGGAGGGCAGACAAGCACGAGAGAGTGAGATGTTGTACACGATAACTGACAATTAATGTAGATCCCGTACATTGTGCACCACTAATGAAAACCCGATCCATTTATATTTCTGAAAAATGTTCCTACATAGCTGATACAAACCTGATATTGTGAGTGTTATCTCCTGTGGTGCTCCTGTTGGATTGGGACATGTGACATTGGTAGTCTGTGCTAGGACCTGGCTGAGATTGGAGTTATTAATTGTCAGTGCCATTTCGTGTTTACCAGTGGAATTTGGAGCAAGGCTAGGGGATGTCAGAGACTGTGAGACATCCTGTGATCCTAAGAGATGAACGGAGAAAAAAAGAAAAAAAAAATCACAGTGTGCAGTTTTAGACAATGATTAGGACAAAACATTCTCAAAAATTAAACTTACATTAAATTTTAGAATACAATAAGAAGACAAGATGTATCTAAAAGATCGATTTCCTGATTCAAATTGAACAGGTTATATATTCAGATAATATTTATGATTTGTCTAACCTTACTACATTGCAATAGGAATCTTATCTTTGTTCCTTTTCGCACCTTGTTGCGTATCGGGTGTCATTTTTACTGTTTCTGTAGCATTTGACTGTATTTTATGAGGCCGAATTGTTAGCTTGACGCTTAACCCAGCACAGGTGGAAAGCATGCAAGCAGCCAGGTGGATTCGAACTCGGGACCATTCACCTCAAAGTCCAGTGCTGATGCCACTACGCCACCGGCCAGCAAAACAGGAATCTTGATCTTAAGCAAGTTCCCTCTAGTTCTGAATCCTAACACAAGGGCAACTATTCTTAACACTAACATCACAGACATAATATATTTAATGACCTCAATATATACAAAACAGTTCAAACACAAAGAGTTAACTTAATTAACTTGTGATGCTAACAATCACTAAAGATAATTAGCAAAAGGGTCACTCAACAAGACAAATAGTTTTACAGTTATTAAGCAGCTCACATTAAGGCGGCTAGGACACTGATAAAGCTGGGAAACTTGTATTCCCACTCTCCGAGCAAGCTTAAAAGACTTCAGTTTAACATCCTGCCCAATATTAATGAAGTACCACCCACAGTGCAGCACCGAATGATGGACGTACTTAACCATCTTGTGGAATAAAAAAAACAACAGCAGGACTGATAATAAATATATGCTTGGCCAGAAAGAGACTCTGCTTACTAGGAATTTACACTGGAATCTTAGAAACACAGGTGGACAATGTTGGGGTGGGGTGGCTATGGTGGCATGTTGTCAGAAGGTAAGAATGTGCAGAAGGTCAGGTTCTCAATCTATATTTCAAAACATACATATACACACACACACACACACACACACACACACAAAAGAATAAACAGCACAATACTTTTACCTTCATGATCATTACATTTAGTTGTGTTAACTTAGTTTATTTTAAACTATAGTACTATTGCCGCTCTTGTGGCCTCCTGGGATAATAAACCCTTTCATTATTTGAGGGACTTCCCCACCTGAATTTGCCTCCCAATATGGTAGTGGAAGAAGCCAAGACTGTGATACCTGTCCACAGGACCTTTGTGTTGGCTGTAACATGTGTGTCCTCCAGCACATTCTCCTGCAGAATGGAATGTGCCATTCGGCAGCATTCCCTTACAGATATGTCACTTTGCTGGAAAACCAATGAGCTTTGGGTTTTCTAGTCAGTGAACCACTGTGGAAAATCAGTCTTGGTACCTCAACCTGATCTGGAGACCACTGCTCTTAAAGAAAAGTAATTAAACCTTTTCTCCATTCATATTTAGGTGACTATAATCAATCAGGGCTAATGCACAATATCTGACTTTTACAGCTTCAGCCTAAGTCAGATCACCCAGCTATTTTATGAATATAAGACCAAATGTTGCAAAGCTATTGGAGTTCTGGTCAGCAATACAAACAGAACTGCTGTACAATGTCGCTTATCTCGTATTTAAGGTTTACTTTATTCTCCCAGGATAAATCTCTATTCTCCTGAAGGACAAAGCACTACCTACTGCAGGAGGAAAATCATTACGTAAGACAATGTGTATACACACAATTTCAGAGGTCATTAAACCTCAAGCCTCTTCTGCTGTTCTGTTAGACCATGTCGATCTGGAGCTCTCCACGCATCACAAACTTAAGTTCAGCATAAGTGCTTTGAGTGCATACTAAGCAGACAAAGAGAAGTGATGAGAGAGCCCCAGTTGGAGTTATCTGATCTTATTGATAATTACACCTTTCCTATTATACGTGAGAGCACCAACATCTCATTTTATATCATATATTTCAATTATCTGCCACATACATCTTGTTCACACCCACTGATCTTGGCATTAACTTAAAAGTAGGGACTCATTTTCTGGATGCTTGGGTAGCTAGTCATAAAAGGGGCATCTCCCTTTCTAGAACATGTCCTGTGGTCTTCCTTCTAAGTCGTGGATGCACAGCCAAGTAACATGTCAAACACATGTATACAAACACTTCGATTCAATTAAATATGAAACTGTATCTTCGTAGTCCAAAGTACACATCTCATAGTATGCAATTAAAAATACACCAATATACCATGTTAATACAACGTCTCTTAAAAGAATGCTGACTTTTAAGTACAGAATAGGAGAAGCTGGATGCAGATCTGCTTAAGAGTTTACTAGGTGACTGACTAGGACTAATCAAGATGAAAATTGGCAATGGTGATAAAACTACATAAAAACCATGCAAATGTGGCTTTTTCCTGCCCCGACTTTTAATGCACTTGTTAATAAGCCTGCTTTACCTTATTGAACAAAACATTGATCTTGCTCTGCTAGACAGTAAGATGATCTTCTTTTGGCTTCATCTTCACCTTCCTATTTGCTCTCCTCCTTTTTTCTCTAGACTTATCGTCCTTCCTTACATTTTACAACCTACATATTTTTTCCTAGGAAAACATACAAAATGTTGGAGGAATTCAGCGGGTCAAGCAGTGTCAATGGAAAAGAGTGAACAGTCAGTGTTTCGGCTTCTTCTGAAGGGTCTTGGCCTGAAATGTCAAATGTGTACTCTTTTCCACAGATGCTGCCTGACCTGCTAAGCTCCTCCAGCATTTTGTGTGCTGCTTTGGATTTCCCGCATCTTCAGATTTTCTTGCATTTTTTTCCCTAGGTTCCTTTGTTTAAATTCTTGCTCTCATTCACTTATTGATCAGATAATAGCCTTTGGCAAGGCTTTTGATAAGGTCTACCATGGGAGCCTAGTCAATCGCTTAGCATTCAGGAACGTGGTAGTGAACTTGAATTTGACATTGGCTTTGCACAGGAGCTAGAGAGTGACAGTAGATGGTTGTCTTTCTGCCACAGGGATTGGCTGCCAGGTCTGTTGCTGTATGTCCTCTATATCAATGATCTAGATGATATGGCCAACTGGATCAGCAAATTTGCAGATGATACCAAGATTGGGAGAGCAATGAACAGTAAGGAAGGCTATCAAAGCTTGCAGCTGAACAAATTGGCTGAAAAACTGCACATTGAGCTTAAGGCAGACAAGTGTGAGGTGTAACACTTTGGGTGGAGAAACCAGAGTAGAACTTACACAGTGAGTGGTAAGGCACTGAGGAGTGTGGTAGAGATCGAGAGTACACATCCATAATTCCTTGAAAGTGACATCACAGGTAACATCTTAAAGAGAGCTTCTGGTACATTGGCCTTTATAAATCAGAGTATTGAGTACAAAGAGTTGGGATGTTTAAGTTGAAACTGTTTCAGACAATGGTGAGACCAAATAGGTGTAGTCCACCTACCTACAGGAAATATGATTGGAAAAAGTACAGAGAAGATTTACAAGGATGCTGTCAGGAATTGATGACCTGAGCCCTAGGGAAAGGTTGAATAGGTTCGCATTTTATTTCCTGGAGTGAAGGAGAATTGAGGGGATATTTAACAGAGATATATAAAATTATGAGTATAGATAGGGTTAACGCAAGCTAGCTTTTCTGCTGAGGCTAGGTGCGGGGTAATCTTCTTCACACAGAGGTTGGTGCACATATAGAACAAACTGCCAGAGAAAGTGGTGGGTGTGGGTTCAATTTCAACGTTTAAGGTAAGTTTGGATAAGGACATGGACAGGTTGGGTATGGAGGACTATGGTCCAGATGCAGGGCAATGGGACTAGGCAGAATAACAGTTAACTGCAAACTAGCTGGGCCAAAGGGCCTATTTCTATGTTGTAATGCTCTATGATTCTATTACTCTATAATCTTCTTTATAGTTTATCCCCATGGTTACCCATTTTTACCTTGAGACATCCACCTCCATGACACCCATCCTGCAGATTAAGAAGTTTCTTTTCAAATTCTGATTAAGGATCTCCGACCAGCACCTCTTCCCCCAGATGCAGCCAGGCCTGTTGAAAAATTCTTGCAACTTCTGTTTCTGTTTTAGATTTCCAGTATCTGCAGGTGTTTTTTTAATTTTTGGTAATCTTAAATATTAATTGTATCTCTCTCTCTCTCCAGATGCTGCCTATCCTACTAAGTATTCCAGCAACTTTATTAGCTCTGGTTAAGTTTATCAGGTGACTGACTACACTCCAATGGGTCAGGGTGAAATTAAGGTTACCATAGATGAAAGTGACCACAAAGGTCTCAAAAAAACCCCAAACAAACAATCAACAATTTCACACGAACATTAATTGCTGAAAAGATGTACATTTCTCACCAGAACTGTTGGTCAGCACGGTCTCCTGCTCAGTCAGACCACCAATCACCATAGCAGCCGATGATGTCACTGTAGGTTGCATGGACAGGCTGGTGAGTGGCTGGATGACCACATTGGCAGGCACTGTGCTGTCTGCTGATTGGAGAGTCCCAGCTTGTTGGGGTAGGTTAGGGTCTGCAGGAAGTTGCTGGGTGAGCACGTTGCTCTGCTGTAATGTCTGCTGCAAAATACTCGAATCAATCTGTAGAGAATAATGTAGGAGGGGGTTGAAGTCAAATAATAATCAGATATGGGACAAACAAAAAGTCAGCTTCCTGAATGACATCAATGATGAAAAACTGACAGGCACTTAGTCCATTAACTAATATAGGTATATTATTACTTTATCCTTTAAACAATCTGAAGCTAAAAACTGAAATCTATTTACATGCATAAAAGATGCAAGAAGTGAGTAAATCAAAGAACTGTTGGCGCGTGGCCAAGTGGTTAAGGGGTTCGTCTAGTGATTTGAAGGTTGCCAGTTCGAGCCTTGGCTGAGGCAGTGTGTGTGTCCTTGAGCAAGGCACTTAACCACACATTGCTCTGTGACGACACCAGTGCCAAGCTGTAAGGGTCCTAATGCCCTTCCCCGTGGGCAACATCGGTGTCGTGGAGAGGGGAGACTTGCAGCATGGACAACTGCTGGTCTTCCATACAACCTTGCCCAGGCCTGCGTCCTGGAAACCTTCCAAGGCGCAAATCCATGGTCTCATGAGACTAACGGATGCCTATAAAAAGAAATGACCAAGTTCAAAATGCAGGCCATTTTTTCCACCATGTTTGTGTTGGCTCCTTGAACGACCTCTCTTATTCCTTTTGCTCTTTCCTCTCTAATCAGCAAATATGTTCTATTCAAGCATTTATCCAATTTCTTTTTGTAAACATAATTCACTGGACTGAATATTTCTTATCTTCCCAATTGCTCATTTGTTGAATATCTTAAAACTAGCAACAAATAAGTTGCTGGAGGACTCTGCAGTTCAGGCAGCATCTGTAGATGGAAATGAACAGATGATGTTTCTGGTTGAGATCCTGAAATGTTGAAGGTCCATTTCCTCTACAGATGATGCCAGACCCTCTGAGTTCCTCTAGCATTTGCTTGTTGCTCCAGATACCAGCATCAGCAGTCTCTTGCTTCTTCACCTTAAAATTTGCATCCTCTGTTAGTAAAACTAGTTTCTTTTCACTCACCCTATTAGTTAAGGTTACTATAACAACATTCATAACGCTGTAATCACACACACTAAAATATTAATTTCACAAACACATCCAACTGTTAATGGTGCATTAACAGTTCCAGATAGGTGTGGCTGGTAGGCAATTATAATAACTTATTCATGAAAATTAATTCTCTGCCAGCTAACAGTTCTCTGCCTCAACTGACCCAACCTAGGTATGAGATGATGGTATCGAAAATGCAGTAGTCTTTCTGACGCACCTGGGAGTTTCTCTCATATTTACTGAAATGCTGATGGGCACTTACAGTATAAGGACTGCTAGCATTAACGTGCTCTTTTGTCAATCCTCTAGCTTCTCACTAATTTTATAATATTGTATGCAATCTCTTTTGCTTTTATACTCTGACTCATTCACGGTTGCCTCATCCTCTCTTTGGAATGTTCCTTAATATTCCAAATCACTCCCAGAAACTCCAGCTATTGTTGCTCTACCATCATCCCTGCTAGCATCCGCATCCAATCAACTTTTGCCAGCTCCTCTCTCATACCTGTATAGTTACCTTTACTCCACTGTAATACCTTCACATCCGATTTCAGCTTCTCCCTCCCAAACTGCAGGGTGAATTCTATTACACAGCCTCCTAAAGGCTTGTTATGGAAAATCAGTGCATGGTTTTCCATTTTGGCGTGAAGAACCAGAAATGGTTGCACTTTTGCTCCATTCAAGGGTAAATCATCTTTGACTACACAGCATTGCTGCTTTGCAGCATTACGGGAACAAATTTCTAGACTATAAGTTTTAAATTCTTATCCTTGAAGAAGCTGTATAGAGTGATGGAGAGGTCCAGGAAGGGGATTAGAACATGAGCAAACCAAAGGCAATGTCATTGATGTTGGGACAAAGACACATGGAGGTAGAGAAGTAGTTACAACATGCACAACACGCAGGAGGAACTCAGCAGGTCGAGCAGCATCCGTGGAAACGAACAGTCAATGTTTCGGGCTGAGACTCTTCGTCAGGACTGAAGAGGGAGGGGGCAGGGGCCCTATAAAGAAGGTCGGGGGGAGAGTGGGAAGAAGAAGGCTGGTAGGTTCCAGGTGAAAAACCAGTAAGGGGAAAGATAAAGGGGTGGGGGAGGGGAAGCAGGGAGGGGATAGGCAGGAAAGATGAAGAAGGAAAAGGGGAAAGCACAATGGGTAGTAGGAGGCGGTGGAACCACGAGGGAGGTGATAGGCAGCTGGGGGAGGGGACAGAGTGAAACTGGGATGGGGGAAGGGAGGGGGAGGGAATTACCGGAAGTTGGAGAATTCTATGTTCATACCAAGGGGCTGGAGACTACCTAGACGGTACATGAGGTGTTGCTCCTCCAACCTGAGTTTGGCCTCATCATGGCAGTAGAGGAGGCCATGTATGTACATATCTGAATGGGAATTGTGTTTGTGTTTGGTGTTGAGAAGTAGTTACTACTTCAACTTTAACCAATTTCCCCCGGGATCAATAAAGTATGACTATGACTACTACTACTACTAACTTCGCCTATTTAATGAAAATGAGGTTAGATGCTCACTATTACATGGACTTTGGAGCAATCCATGAAGGTTCACAAATTGATAACGCTACACCTGCATACTTTGAGACCTCTCAACATGCAGTGTTTTTGAAGAATATGAAAAGCAAGATTCCAATGAAACTCCCCGTAGCAGAACCTGCCAAAGCTGGGTAGATGCATTTACATCACTGGCAGCCCTATAATAATATACAGATTTATAAGCTACATCACAGCAACTCTGATGACAAACACTATACCTGTAGTGTGATGTTGTTTATATTGGTAGGATCAAGGCCAGAGATCTGGACATTTTGTCCAACCAGGTTAGCAGAGACAAGCTGCAACTGTATTCCTTCGAGAATGGCAAAGCTTGCATCCGTAAGGGATAATGTTAAATCACCTCCCGCTGCCAGAGAGGAAAAAAAATTAAAGACATATTATTATATGGCTTAGTTTAACGAGTTTATTAAAATCTGATCAGTTGTTTGTTTTTGACATTTACACCCTCATGACCTAGTTCTGATGTTGAACATTAAGCTTACCAATAATTAAAAATATTACTCCTGTTACATCTACAGTGCATTCATTAAAACTGTTTCCATTATTTCAAAGTTGCTGGTGAACGCAGCAGGCCAGGCAGCATCTCTAGGAAGAGGTACAGTCGACGTTTCAAGCCAAGACCCTTCGTCAGGACCCTTCATCAGGCCTGAAACGTCGACTGTACCTCTTCCTAGAGATGCTGCCTGGCCTGCTGCGTTCACCAGCAACTTTGATGTGTGTTGCTTGAATTTCCAGCATCTGAAGAATTCCTGTTGTTTTTGTTTCCACTATTTACCAGCTTTTAAGTTAATTACAATATCTATATCCTCAAGTATTAATGCGATGGATGAAATGGTCAAATGTATTATTTAATTTCACGACTCAACTGCAAACAACTTTCAAATGGTACTATGAAATACATTGAGGAATAAAAATAATTGCTGCTTACTTGACATTGAGGAAGGAAGTGTGGCTTGTCCAACTAACCCCTGCTGCAGAAGGTTCTGATCAAACTGATTGGTCATAACACCATTATTGGCGATGCAAACATTTGCATCAGCAGTTGTCAGCAAGTTAACAGGCTGCAAACTCTCTGTTGTTTGGCGAGTTATAGGCTTCCGGATTTTCTTTGGCAGTGAGGTAGGCTTAAAGTGAGATTGTATGTGGCTCTTCCTGTGCCCTGATGTCCGGAAGCGCACATCACAATGAGGACATTTGAAAGGCTTTGCTCCAGTGTGTAGACGCATGTGAACTTTTAAGCTACCTTTGGTCGAGAAGGGAGAACTGCAAACATGGCATTTGAAGTGTTTCTGACCTAAATTTCAAATACAAAAATAGAATTTTCATAATTACATAAATAATAAAAGGGCAAAACAAATGCAAACATAAAACTTACCACATGTCAGGCCAAGAATATAACTGCAAATAAACAAATGTTTCGTAAAATGTACTGCTAACTTTCTTGTTAGGTTGATAATGCAGTTTTGTCAAATAGTATTCGTAATTTATGAATTCTCTCAAAATGAATTTATTTAAGAAATGGATAGAATTTCTTAGCTAACCCATCTAATTTTGCTCTCTTCTATGCTAATCTTTCAAAGGAATACATTTCAGCAGAGGTTCTAATTAATTACCACTTCCTATGGATATCTTGCTTCAATGACACCTCTATATGGCATGGTTCAAAGCTAACTTCCTAATGGAAACAGAAAATATATTGCTGGAGAAGCTTTTACTCTGACAGTAATTCAGATCTTGGTCACAACGAGCTTCAGAAATTTATTATTATGTTAAGTACCTTGTAGCAGGCTAACATTAAAAAAAATCATTCGCAGCGCAAAGCTTCAGCATTTAAATAGTGTTTTGCAATCAAAATCATTCTTAAATTTATACATCTAACAGCAGGGATTCTAAGGCAACAGCCTAACACATCAATCATTAGATTTTATTGCTGAATTCATAGTAAAGTGCCAGGACTCACTCTAAACAAGATACTCCCAAAATAGATTTGTTAAGGTTTGAAGTAAGTGGAAATGATTTTCTTATTGATCTCATGCACGTACTCTTAAAACCAGTTTAACTACCTTGAGTAAGAAATATGAATGAAGTGCCTGCAGTATATCAGATCCAGTAACTGAAAGAAATGATGGGAGTGATAGAGTGGAAAGGCTATGCAGACAATGAAAAGAAAGGAAAGTGAATGCTTTGATCTTGGGAGCCTGTTATAACCACAAGTTGTGGTGAGGAGCAGAGAATTTAATTTTAAAATATTATTATGGGATTTGCAGTTTAATAGTTCAACTAATGTCAACATGAATCAAAAATAAAATCTGCAATTAATTTCATGGGAACCAGACAATTATTATGGTGGCAGAGTGGTTAAATTTCTGGACTAGTAGACAGAGGTCTGGAGCACAGCTCTGGAGATACAAATCTGAATCCTACCACAACAGAATTTAATTCAAGTGATTAAGTAAATCTGCAAACTGGAAAAAAAAAACCTCAGATCTGCAAATAAAAATGAGATTGTTAGGAAAACATACCAATTTCACTCATGTCATTCAGGGAAGGAAAAAATAAGATTTTATTTTCCTTGTGAGATCAATTAATGTGATTGACAGCACTGTGAAAGGGTATAGCAAATAACTTGGCAAATAAAATAACAACGGATTAATTGTAAATTCACAGGATTTTGACATGTACAACAAAAGGCCATTCAATCCCTCATTCAGCTATACTGTTCAATTGGATCTTCTCCTCAAGGACAATGTGCTTCCTTCCCACTGATGCAGTGACTGATGAGACCAACAGGCAACTTGTCGTCACTTTGATAGATGGGATGGACGGTACCTGATGAACCAGGCAGGTGAGTAGTTTATGAAGGGATGCGCACCTCCTTCTGTTTCACCAGGGTTTCCGTTCTCTCCCATTGGAAGATGGTCTTCAATGTTGAGTGGTCATGGACTCAGGATTCCTATTGCTCTACATACTTCCAAATCCATTAACAAACTTGCCTCACAAAAACAATTAACTGTTGAGGAGCATACTCCCATCAACCCTATCCACCTCAGGTCTATTTTTAACTCTCTGAACTGGACAGGCCCAATAGGAAACAACTTTTATCCATCTTTCAGTCATATTTCAGCCAATAAACTACAAGCTCAAAGATAATTTTAATGGAAATATTTTGATGGCTTAGTCCTGTTGCTATAAAATATCGTTGCAACATATAGTGAAGCAGTGACCAGTTTAGACATTTCGTTTTTCAAAGTCCTCTTCTGCTTTCACTATTAAACTAAATGTTTAGTATTAATCCCAAAAATACAGCTATTAACCAGTCCAGAATTATATTTAACTCTGGATGATTCAATGAGTACTGTTGAAACAACTATTACCCATTTCCAAGCATACAGTACTTTTACTAGTACTCGCATCGTGGCCTACTACGGCAATTCAAATGCATAGGAATGCAAGAAGCTACAGAGAATAGTGGATACATCCAATGCAACACCAGCACATTTCTCGCCACCTCAGTAGTATCTACAGGAGGCGCTGGCTCAAGAAGTCAACATCTATCATCAAAGTACCCAAATATCTAGGTCATCTTCTCACAGGTACCATCAGGCAGGAGGTACAGATGTCTTCAGTCCCACACCGCTGGATCTAAAAACAATAGCTTCCCTTCATTCGTTCATACCTTGAGCCGACCAATACAACTCTAATGACTATCTCAGTTTAGCAACACTAAGAGGAAATGCAGTTAATCTTCATCTACTTTTTCTTTTAAAGTGAGCAACTTTGCTTTCATTTACTCAAGAAACTGACGAACATTACAGGTTATTATTATGAGTATTATTTAAATGGTGAACTATCACAGCATGCTTGTTGCGCTGAGGGACATAGGAGTGCTTGTGCATGATTGCAAAGGGCAGCTTTGCAAGTGCAACAGGTTATCAAGAAAGCAAATGGAGTGTTGGCCTTCATTGCTGCAGGGATAGTAGGTTTTTGCAAATAAAATGAAATGAGGCGTTTCATGTTTAATGAAACCTATAACACATTCTATTGAACTCCAAACCCTTAACAGAAAAGCGTGCTATAAATCCTTACATAACAAAACTTCAAACCTCTTAAAGTGAAACCCCAACTCAATGTCGATGATTGCAAATTATGTACATTTCTTCCAATTACATTACCTTACAGGATTAAATTTAAAAGCAACAACGCTCCAATGGTACAGGATACTGGTGAGGCCACACCTGGAGTACTGTGTGCACTTCTGGTATCCTTACTTGAAAGATTTATTAGCTTTGGAGATGGTGCAGAGGAGATCCACCAGGTTGATTCTGGAGACGAGGGGATTAGCCTAGAGGAGAGATTGAGTTTGCCTGGGACCATACTTGCTGATAGTCATAAGAATAGGAGAGGATCTTATAGCAACATAAAGTTATGAAAGGGATAGATAAGATTGAGGCAGGACATTTGTTTCCACTGGTGAGACAGACTTGAAACAGATGAAACAGCATCAAGATTTCAGACAATAGACTTAGGATAGAGATGAAGAGAAACTGCTTTTCCCAGAGAGTAATAAATTTGTGGACTTCTCTAGCAGTAGGAGATACCTAACTAAATACATTTAAGACACAGATAGAATTTTACATAGCGGGGAATTAAGGATTATGGGGAAAGAACAGATAGGTGGAGCTGAGTCCATATCCAGATCAGCCATGACCTTATGGCAGAGCACATTTGATGGATCAGATGGCTTACTCTTGCTCTCATTTCTCACGTTCTCATGTACAGCTTATGCCTGCTGCATTAATCATGCCAGGTTCTCCCAGATGTTCAATCACAGGCCTGTTCAGTATGTTGCTCAACTACTCTGAGCCCATCTACTAAATTTCAATGCCAAAACCACAATGAAATTAGCAAATAAGCTTATGGTCAACTTTTTTACGTGAAGGTAATCCAAAGTATTGGTTCATAAAATGCTCACTGCTTCCAGTTTCAAGCCACCATGAGGTAAATTTGAAGTTTTCAAACCTCAGCTCCAGGCACTGGCAATAGTGATGGAAAACTGGCTTTATTACAAAATTTTCCATCCACTTAACAGAAAAATGTTTAGTTCAGCAATTTGCACTCAAATGTCTATCAAGCTTACTCCAGAAGCACTGAAAGTAAAAAAAAGTTTTATTCACAAAAAAAAGCATTAATGCACAAAGTGGACCTGCCCAATCTACCATTTCCAAACATTCACATCCTGCTTTTGTGCAATTAGCAAATAGTGTTTGTATATTTACTACTTAAGCAGAATATCACTTTAGAATTAAATCTCAAAACAAAGCTGGACGACACCAAATATCGGTCTCTTATGTGAATTCAATTGGCTGTTGACTCCTGAAATAACAGCAGCAGCTCAATTCCTTTTAGGAACAGATATATAACAATCTCCCCCAATTTAGCACCAACAGATCCATTAGAAACAAGAGTGGTTTGAGTAACAATGGAATGTGTCAAACTAGTAAAGTGGATTCTGAGTCTCAGTAAACTATGCATTTGCTGTACTTGTTCATGTTTCTCTTTAAAAATAAATAAAATCAACGCAATTACGTAAGTAGCTAATGCAATAACACCTTAAATAGGAAAACACGAACTTAAGGAGTAAGTAGTTACGCTTGCAAATGAAAGCTTTCTGTTTAGCTAAGTGTTTTATAGCATCCATCAACCACAAATGTCTTTTTATAACAACTTAATAGAGAAAGCAGTACTAACCTGTGTGAGTTTTTAAATGACAATCCAGTGTAGACTTCACTGTAAAACTCTTCCCACATTCATCGCATTTAAAAGGCTTCTCACCAGTATGAATTCGTATATGCCTAAGCAGGATGAAATAACACATATTACTGTTACTATTTAGATAGATTCAAAATTGCTTCTTTTAAATACAAACTTTCAAAAAATATCCAATTAAATTACCAAAAGTCATTATGTTTCTACATATGAGTTGGCTAGATATTTAACAGATGAGAGACAGTTTGCACACCAGGCTGCAACACTGTCTGATATGGGGGGGCGGGGGGGAAGAGGAGTACTGCACAGGACCAAAAGTAGCTGCAGGGGGTTGTAAATTTAGTTGGCTCCATCTTGGGTACTAGTCTACAAAGTACCCAGGACATCGTCAAGGAGCGGTGTCTCAGAAAGGCGGCGTCCATTAATTAAGGACCTCCAGCACCCAGGGCATGCCCTTTTCTCACTTTTACCATCAGGTAGGAGGTACAGAAGCCTGAAAGTACACACTCAGCCATGCAGGAATAGCGTCTTCTACTCTGCCATCTGCTGCCTAAATGTACATTGAACCCGTGAACACAACCACCCTTTTTTTAAAAATATATATTACTTCTGTTTTTTACACTATTTTTAATCTATTTAAATACATATACTGTAAATGATTTATTTATTTTTCTTCTTCTTCTATATTATGTATCACATTGAGCTGCTGCTGCTAAGTTAACAAATTTCACGACACATGCCAGTAATAATATACCCGATACTAAAACACTTTTTTTTTAGAAAATTCACCTCTTTCAAAGAATTAAAAATACTGAAAGGTTACTTGAAGCTATGATAGAAACACAAAAATAATCTGCTTTTTTCCCCAATACTTTATAGAGGCATTTTGATCCAACGAGTATTAAATAATGAGGGGTATTGGTAGGGTGAACATACATAGTCTTATTCCCAGAGATAGGGAACTTAAAACTAGAGGGCATAGTTTTAAGGTGGGAGGTGAAATACTTAGATACCTGAGGGGCAAATTAGTTGACGCTTGTAAAGAATGAGCCATCAAGAATAAACAGTTGAGGCAGATACATTAACAATCAAGTAAAGAAATACGCAGATAGGAAAGGTTTAGGGGGATAGGCAGGTAAATGTGACTAGCTTGGTGGACACAATGTCAGTAATAGACAAGTTAGGCCAAAGGGCCTGTTCCCATGCTGTATTTATGCTCTATGGCCTCGTCCATATGCTCTATGGCCTCGTCCCAGGTTACCTGCAAAGGCAGCTATAGGACAGAGAAACTACTAACTTTCTTTCAGGGATCAGTACTGCATTATATTCCACCAGCGAAATGGCATAGGGAAGGTGGGTGGATGAGAGGTTAGTAATGAACTGGACAACTCTTTAAGAGAGCTTTTAGGGGGGTAAAGAGGTAAATGCCCTGCTAAAGTAAGATAGACTACAGAATGGCTCTTCCACCAAGTACTGAAATGACTCTCATGCTTGCTCAAAGTTAAAACTTGCAATGTCAGTCATGTGACAGGTAGTAATTGGGCATTCTAATGATAAAAAAAATTGTACCCAAGGTTAATAAGTGCTGGTGTCTGTTATTCTTCAGCACTAGCTAAAGCATAACCCATTTAAAAGACTGCACAAATTTAGCAGTCTTTCAAAATAAGGGTGACTGAAAGATGATAGAAGATCACAGAAGTCAATTTTACTTGCAGGAATATTTCCTTACTATGTTGCGGCTCTTTTTAATTTCCTTAAATTAGAAATGCTCATTATTAAAATTGCTTATTGGGGCAGAAAAATAAAGATAATGTGGTACACGAATAATAATTACAGATCAACTTGCTCATTATGATGACATATGGACAATTGATGCTTAGATATTGAATTATCCAAGGCACCAATAAAAATTAGTGAACCAGGCAAAGTTTAAACCCTGAATACATATTTGAATCTATATTTTGTTTCACTTCACAAGCCAATTAAGCAAGATAGCTTGTCAATTAAGCAGGATAATTAACACATTCTCAGTGCAATTTAACATTCCTTCACCCGTTTTTGACTTTTCCATAATTCACCTTGATACCAGTTCCATAAAGAAAGACATAAAGAAAAAATACAGCACTAAAGGCAATTTCAATATTGATAGATAACAGTTTTCCAAAAATATATATCTTTGGACATCAGTAAAACAGTTAATTTCAGACACTGCACTCACAACTCAAACCAATGAAAGCATGTTGTTTTTAAAAGACATATTCCAACTCTGAACAGAAAGCAGAAACAGAGGACAAAATGTTAGTGGAACTGAAAAGGTGAATGGGAATTTTTTACAGAATGATTTAAGGGCAGAGAAAACGGTACATACATATGACTAGAATAAAAATAATGCAAGCTATAACCAATGTAAAGGATAGAGGAGGGAGAGATTGCAAATTAAAAAAGCTGTAATACTAATTACATTTATTTAAACTTCTGCTTTCCATATTCATGTTTGTCAAAGTTATTTCTGATACTTGACCATAATGTCATCTCAACAATGAACTATAGCAACTTAACTGGCTATAGATGACAACTTAGCAAAAAATGACTTACTTTTTAAAGCATTTTTCAAGATAATAAACATGATAAAATATTTTGTGGTACTCACTAATGACTGGATACTAATTATGGACAGTGATGGATGAATATTCAATGAAATGAAGGAACTCTACTGAGTGTAGGTAGAGTGATAAGTTATGGGTAGCTATAAAAAAAAATTATTTCTGACTTAGGAAGTAATTAAGACAGTTCTCAGGAAGAGAACTCCTATGCAATGCAGCGACTCACTGGGCTTTGAATTGTTGTGACATAATCTAACAACTGTGTTGGCGCGTGGCCAAGTTGTTAAGGTGTTCATCTAGTGATTTGAAAGTCGCTAGTTCGAGCCTTGGCTGAAGCAGCGTGTGTGTCCTTGCGCAAGGTACTTAACCACACATTGTTCCGTGATGACACTGGTGCCAAGCTGTGTGGGTCCTAATGCCCTTCCCTTGGACAACGTTGGTGGCGTGGAGAGGGGAGACTTGTAGCATGGGCAACTGCTGGTCTTCCATACAACCTTGCCCAGGCCTGCGCCCTGGAAACTTTCCAAGGCGCAAATCCATGGTTTCATGAGACTAACGGATGCCTAAAAAAAAACTAACAACTAATTTTATGCAACATAAAGCATCACATTCCACAATGAAAATAATGCTTTTAATGGCAAATGTTTCTTGGTATTCTGTATTACTATTACTACTAAACTCCACCATCTCTCAGCTTTCTAACTGAGTACTTCATTGATATGTCAGCACACATCACATGATTGTATCATAGACTGTGGCCGGTACCCTTAGCTTAATGAAATCAAAACTAATATTGAGCAACATGTTTGTTATCTTGAGGCAAATTAGGGTAGATAAAATCCCCAGGGTCTGACTAGGTGTTCCCTCGGACCCTGTGAGAGGCAAGTGCAAAAATTGCAGAGGCATGGGCAGAGATATTTAAATCATCCTCAGTGACAGGTGAGATACAGGAGGCTTAAAATATAGCTAATGCTGTTCTGTTGTTTAAGGAAGGCTCCAAAAAAAAACCCAGGAAATTATAGGCCAGTGAGCCTCACATCAGTAATGAGAAAGTTTTTGAAAGGCATTCTAAGAGAACGGATATATGAGTATTTGGATAGACATGGACTAATTAGGGATAATCAGCATGGCTTCATGTGTGGTAGGTCATGTCTAACCAGTCTTACAGAGTTTTCAATCGATAGCATCAATCCTCACCTAACTAAGTCACTGGGCTTTTTGAAGCTCTTAGTACAAAATGAGCACTGGTTTGCATGTTTAGGTTCCTCTTCCATCTCTGTGTTCTTATCCTTCATCTCACTGACACGGTCCTTTTCTGCTGCCGATTGCACTAACACTTTTTCAGAAATTGTAGCATCTAATCTCGTTTCAGTTTTTGCCAGTTCTGCCGTCTCCTCTTCTGTAAATGTGATGATCCCAATCCTTGGCCTTCGCACAACAGGTCTCTCTAGGTTTTCATCCTCGTCTATGTTTACAGGGTAAAAGCAGAAAACATTTTTTTTGTCATATTTAAAAGACTCCACCATAAAAAAAACAGACTTGTGTAGATTGCCAGCAATTATTGAATGTAGAAATGACATGCCTCTACCAGTGAATAAAAAACAAAGTGCTTCGCATGTCAGGCAGCATCTGTGGAAAGAACAACTGCTAACATTTCAGATTGGTCAACTTTCATCAGAAATGGGTCTTGATGGCAGTGACCTTTCTGATAAAACATCATCAACCTGAAACAGTATTTCTCTCTCCACACATGGTGCCTGCTGGTTGAGGACTTGCAGAATTTTCCCATTTTTTATTCCAAATTTCCAACATTTGCAGACTCTGCTTATTAAATTTCCATGAGTTATTTTGTTTGGAGCTAATGCCTTTGAATGCTGAAACATTAATACAACGGGAAAGCTCCTGGGAGAACATATGAAGGAATTGGAGCTGCAGCTCGATGACCTTTGACTCATACGGGAGAATGAGGAGGTGATAAACAGGAGCTACAAGGAAGTAGTCACCCCTAGGTTGCAGGAGACAAGTAACTGGGTGACGGTCATGGAAAGGAGGGGAAATGCACAACCAGTGTAGAGGACACCTGTGGCTGTTCCCCTCACTATTGAGTATACAGTTTTAGATACTGTTAAGAAGGACAACCTACCAGGATGGAGCCACAGTGACTGGGTCTCTGGCACTGAGTCTGGTGCTGTGGCTCAGAAGTGCAGAGAGGTGAAGGGATTGCAGTGCTGATAGGAGGTTCTTTCATAAGACGAACAGAGATGAGATTCTGTGGGCGCAATGGAGATACTCAGATGGTATGTTGCCTCCTGGTGGTAGGATCAGGGATGTATCAGATCACCAGAAGTCTTGGTGTATATTGGAACCAGTGACTGGTAGACAAGGTGATGAGGTCCTGAAGAGAGATTTTAGGGACTAGATAGAAAGATGAAAAACAGGACCTCCAGGGTAGTAATCTCTGGATTTCTGCCTGTACCACACACCTGTAAAGGTAAAACTACGATGTTTTGGCAGGTGAATGTGTGGCTAAGGAACTGGTGCAGGGGGCAGGGGTTTAGATTTATGGATCATTGGGATCTCTTTGGCGGGTAGGTAAGACAGGTTACACAAGAACCCAAGGGGGTCTAATATCCTTGTGGGCAGGTTTGCCAGAGTTGTTCGGGAGGGCTTAAACTAATTAGGCAGGAGGATGCGAACCGTAGTGCTGAGGATGAGGTAGCTGGCTTATAAACAAAGGCAGTGAGATTCCTAGCAAGAAGAGGCTGATGATAGGGTAAGACAACAGTCAACAGGATGAGCTGCAATGTAAAAGGCGGACAGAATCGAAAAGGGTGTATACAGGACTGAAGGTGTTATATTTGAATGCACGGAGTACATGGAATAAGGCAGATGAACTTGTAGCACAGTTACAGATTGGTATGCATGATGCAGCCATCACTGAATCATGGCTGAAAGTAGATTATAGCTGGGAGCTTAACATCCAAGGGTATACATTGTATCAAAAGGAAAGGCAAGTTGGCAGAGGGGTGACATGACTCTTTTGGTAAAATAATTAAATCAAATCATTAGAGAGGTTACACAGGATCAAGTGATGAATTATTGTGGGGAGAGCTAAGGAACTGCAAGGGTAAAAAGACCCTGATGGGAGTTGTATACAGTCCCACAAACAGTAGTAAGGATGTGGTCTACACATTATAATCGGGAGATAGAAAATACAAGCCAAAAGGGCATTGTTACAATAGCCATGCGTATTTTCAATATGCAGGTAGATTGGGAAAATCAAGTTGATGCTGGATCCCAAGAGTGGGATTTTCTAGAAGGTTTATAAGATGGCTTTTTAGAGCAGCTCGTGGTCGAGCCCACTAGGGGATCAGCTATTCTGGATTGAGTGTTGTGCAATGAACTAGAATTGATTGGAGCTTAAGGTAAAATAACCCTTTGGGGAACGTGATCATAATATGATTGAATTCACCCTGAAGTCTGAGAAAAAGCTGAAGTCATATGTATCAGTATAACAGCTGAGTAAAGGAAAGTACAGAGGCATGAAAGAGCTGACCAAAAGTGATTGGAAAAGAACACTGGCAGGGATGATGGCAGAGCAGCAAAGCCTGGAATTTCTGGAAGTAACTTGGAAGGCACATGACATCTCCATCCCAAAGAGGAACTTGTATTCTAAAGGCAAGATTACACACCTGTGGTTAACAAGAAGTTAAGCCTAACATAAAACCAAAAATAATGGGGAGTACATGATTAGGAAGCTTTTAAAATATGATAGTATGCTAGCCATTAATATTAAAGAGTATACCAAAAGTTTCTTCAGATACATAAAATGTAAAAGAGAGGTGCTGGACAACAATACTGGAGAGGTAGTAATAGGGGACAAGGAAATGGCAGGCAAATTGACTAAGTATTTTGCACCAGTCTTCACCGTGGAAGACACTAACAGTATGGTGGAAGTTCCAGAGTGTCGGGGGTCAGAAGTGTGTGAAATTACCATTTCTAAGGAGAAGGTTCTTGGGAATCTGAAAGGTCTGAAGGTAGATAAATCACCTGGACCAGATGGTATACACTGAGGGTTCTGAAAGAGGTGGCTGAAGAGATTGTGGAGGCAGCAGTAACGATCTTTCAAGAATCAGTAGATTCTGAAATAGCTCCAGACGACTGCAAAATTGCAATTATCATTCCACTTTTCAAGAAGAGGTAAAAAAAAGGAAATTATAGGCCAGTTAGTCTGACCCCAGTGGTTGAGAAGATGTTGGAGTCAATTGTTAAGGCTCTGGTTTTGGTGTACTTGAAGGCACATGATAAAATAGGTTGTAGTCAGCATGGTTTCCTCAAGGAGAAAATCTTGCTTGACAAATCTGTTGGAATTCTGAAGAAATAGCAAGCAGGACAGACTAAGGAGAATCAGTTGAAGTTGTGTACTTGGATTTTCAGAAGGCCTTGACAAGATGCCACCCCTGAGGTTGCTTAACAATCAGAGGACATGGTATTACAGTACAGATACTAGCATGGATAAAGCAGTGGCTGATTAGCAGGAGGCAAAGAGGAGGAATAAAGGCAACCTTTTCTGTTTGGCTGCCAGTGACTAGAGGTGTTCCACAGAGGTCTATGTTAGGACCGACTTTTTTTTTAAAAAAAACATTATATAAAAATGACTTGGATGATGGAAATAGTGATTTTATTGTAAAGTTTGCAAATGATAAGATAGATGGAGGGGCAGGTAATTTTGAGGAAATAAGAGAGGCTACAGAAGGACTTAAGACTGAGTAGGAGAATGGGCAAAGAAGTAGCAGATGGAATACAGTGTTGGGAAATGTATGGCCATGCACTTTGGCAGAAGGAACGAAAGGGCAGACCATTTTCTATTCAAAAATCTGAGGCACAAAGGGACTTGGGAATCCCTGTACAGGATTTCCCAAAGGTTAGTTTGTAGGTTGAATCTGTGGTGAGAAAGACAAATGCAATGTTAGCATTCATTTTATGAGGACTAGAATATAAAAGCAAGGATGCAATGGTGAGGCCTCACTTTTGTGAGCAGTTTTGGGTCCCTTATTTTAGAAAGGATGTGCTGAAACTGGCGAGGGTTCAAAGCAGATGCACAAAAATTATTCCAGGATTGAATAGCTTGTCATAAGAAGAGCATTTGATGGCTCTGGGCCTGTATTCACTACAATTCAGAAGAATAAGGGGTGACATCATTGAAACCTATCAAATGGTGAAAGGCCTTGATAGAGTGGATGTAGAGAGCATGTTTCCTATGGTGGGAAAGTCTAGACCAGAGGGCACAGCCTCAGAATGGAGGAGCATCCTTTTAGAACGGAGATGAGGAGTGGCTTCTTTAGCCAGGGAATGGCGAATCTGTGGAATTTGTTACCACAGGAAGCTGTGGAGGCCAAGACACTGGGTATATTTAAGGCAGAGGTTGATAGATTCTTGATTAGTCAGGGCATGAAAGGACATGGGGAAATGGCAGGAAATTAGGGCTGAGAGAAAATGGATCATGATGAAATGGTAGAGCAGACTTAATGGGTCAAATGACCCAATTCTTCTCCCATATCTTATGGTCTTATGGACTGCAAACACTTAATCGTTCTGCTGCTGGGTTATCATTTCTAAGATCCATTTGAGAAGATAAAAGTAAAAGTAGAATGCTAGTTATTAATGAAGTTGAAGATGGCTGCTTTGTTCTGGAGCTGAGTTGAATGACTTCTAGCATCTACAACCATAACCCCCACTCTCCCACTTTCATGGTCAATATGTTGAGATTGCTGAGTTTTCCATTTTGACTCTCCATGACTGCACATTTACGAGGGCTCTTCAATGCTACACTCAAGGCAGTCACTCTCAGCTTTCTGAAATTCAACTCCTTGGACCATTATTTGGCCAGGGTAGAAATGAGTCTTCAAGGAGAGTGGTAGGGGATGGAAGTGATGAAATCCCACTGTAAAACCTTCGACTGATAATAGAACACAACTGCGATCAAGCGATGTATTTCATACCTCCTACTCCTGCAGTAGTTTGATGAGCTTTCATGTGCCTTTTGCAGTGAAGTGATGTTCGGAAAGTATCATCGCAGAAAGGGCACTTAAATGGTCTGAGGCTGGTATGGATTACCATGTGCCTTGTAAGACTCCCATTGGTAGTAAAGGTGGCATCACATACATTGCATCTGTAGGCTTTAATACCTTTAAACATGTATAGACATAATTCAAAATGCCAATAGATGTTAAAATAAGATATCATTTGTTTCAAAAATACTGACAGAAACACAGCAATTGGTGTTACAGTACACAGCAGTTTAAACATCAAAACATCAACGTAATGATGGAAACCATTCAGCCTTTTACATCTATTCAGATTCATTGAACTAACTACTCAATTAGTTCTAATCCCATGCCTTTCTCAATTCCAGGTATTTATTGCAGTCTCCTTTGAAGTTATTATTGAGTCTGCTTCCACCTAACTTACTTTGGTGCAGTTATTTTAGATTTTAATTATTTTGTCTCGGTGATTCCTAAGTGAAAGATAGGTAGTTCAATAAAAGAGCAATTCCATTCTGAATCACATTTGACTTGTATTATGCTTGGCCAATTATTTTGTTTTAAAAATTATATTGAAACGCATGAGACAATTCACAACTAAATTCAGGGGTCAAAACTTTCTGAAGGAATAAACTGATTTGCTGTGGATGACAAGCTAGTTCAAATTTTCAGCTAGACAAATTAGCTGGCCGGAGCTTCCACCAGAAACCAGCAGGGGCCTTTTTTTCTTCAAGAGCAAATTGAAATCAATGAACTCAAGACTCTACTGCTACTTCTATCACTATCTGTGTTGTGAGAAAGCATTTTCAGCTTGCCCACAAAAGGCTCTCATTTATCACACAGGCGTTGTGAAAACTCACCACTTTTCACAATGCTTTGGCTGTAAACCACTATGTGCTGTTCTGAGCCTACAAATGGGATTAGAAACATACACTTTGTAGAAAACCTATAGCACAATACAGGCCCTTTGGCCCACAAAGCTGTGCTGAACATGTCCTTACCTTAGAACTACCTAGGCTTACCCATAGCTCTTTATATACCTATTCCAGGGGCCTCTTAAAAGACCCTATCGTTTCTGCCTCCATCACTGCCGCTGGCAGCCCATTACACGCACTCACCACTCTCTGCGTGAAAGACATACCCCTGACATCTCCTCTGTACCTACTTCCAAGCACCTTAAAACTATGCCCTCCTGTGTTAGCCATTTCAGCCCTGGGGAAAAGCCTCTGACTATCCACACAATCAATGCCTCTCATCATCTTACACACCTCTATCAGGTCACCCCTCATCATCTGTCGCTCCAAGGAGAAAAGGCTGAGTTCACTCAACCTATTCTCATAAGGCATGCTCCCCAATCCAGGCAACGTCCTTGTAAATCTCCTCTGCAGCCTTTCTATGGTTTCCACGTCCTTCCTGTAGTGAGGTGACCCGAATTGAACACAGTACTGCAAGTGGGGTCTGACCAGGGTCCTATATATCTGCAACATTATCTCTCGGCTCTCTAACTCAATTCCACAGTTGACGAGGGCCAATGCACCACATGCCTTCTTAACCACAGAGTCAACCTACATAGCAGCTTGGAGTGTCCTATGGACTTGGACCCTAAGTTCCCTCTGATCCTCCACACTCACTATATTCTGCCTCATATTTGACCTACCAAAATAAACCACCTCACAGTTATCTGGGTTGAAATCCATCTGCCACTTCTCAGCCCAGTTTTGCATCATATCAATGTCCCGCTGTAATCTCTGACACTATCCACAACACCCCCAACCCTTGTGTCATCAGCAAATTTACTATTCCATCCCTTGTATAAATACAGGCTCTCATCTCTTGTTACACATCAGTATACTCAAAGCCATTACCTGTATGTGTTCGCTGATGTGCTTTCAAAACACCTGAGGATACAAAACATCGATTGCACTGAAGACATTTGAAGGGCTTTTCACCTGTGTGCGAACGTACATGTTGCTTCAGATGGCTTGACTTCTTGAAACCTTTGGTACAGAATTCACACCTGGGGAATGCAGGAGATGGGTAAAAATAGTCAGTGTTAACAATGCACTTGACTTTTATATACCTTCAGAATTAGAGATGAAAATGGAGAAAAGGGATAGTAAACATTAGACCATGAGTTTATTCCCTAGAGCAGAGGTTCCCAATCTGGGGTGCACAGACTGCTCGGTTAATGGTAGTGACCCATAGCATAAAAAAGGTTGGGAACCCCAGCCCTAGAGTGTCGAAGAATGAGGGGAGATTGATAGAGATAATATAAAATTATGAGGGCTATAGATATGGTAAATTCAAGCGGGTTTATTCAGCTAAGGTTGGGTGAGACTGGAACTAGAGGTAATTGATTAAGGGTAAAAGGTGGAATGTTTAAGGGGAACATGAAGAGGAACTTTTTTTCCCCCACTCGGAGAGGTGTGAGTATGAAACAAACTGGCAGCATAAGTGGTGGATGTGGGCCTGATTTCAACATTTAACAGAAATTTGGATAGGCACATGGATTGGAAGGATATGGAGGGCTATAGTCCAGATGCAGTTCAATGGGATTAGTTGGCATGGACTAGATGGGCTGAAGAGCCTGTTTCTATATTGCAGTACTCTATGACTCAATTTCAAACATATTCAAGGATTTAAACTTCTGTGGCAAGGAATTCCAGATATTTATGGCCCTTTGTAAGGAACTCTTCTTTAACTCAATCTTAAATAGGCATCCTCTTATTCTGACACTATACTCCCTGGCCAGACTCTCATGAGGAAAACATCCTCAACATTTCAAGCCTCCCTCCCCAAAAATCTTACACATTTCAATAAAATCATTCTCATTTTTCTAAAGACCAAAATGTGCATACCCAATTAATTCTACCTTTCCTCATAAGACAATCCTTTCATATCTGAGGTCATCCCAGAGTCTGAACAGCCTTCAATAATATCTCTCCTCAAATAAAGGTATTCTCCCTGGCAGTTGGTAGACTTTTAAAAAGACTTCTATATTTCAAAATGAAAGTAAGTGTTACATTTTCCTTCCTGATTACTTGGCACACACTGTGTTGCTGATTTCTGAAGTCTTTCTCTATTTAACAATGTGTTATCATTCTTTCTTCCAAAGGAAACTTCACATTTTCCTCATTTTATAATTCATATCACTTTGCCCAATAATTCAACCCATCAATATCCCTTTATAAACCTGATATATTCTCCTCAAAACAGTAAAGAACAGGGTTTCCCTTCTTCCACCATTGATGCTGCCCTAACCACATCTTCTCCATTTCCTGGACATCCACACTCACTCCATCCTCCTGCCACTTTCACAGGGGTAGGGTTACTTGTCCTCACCTACCACTCGATGAGCCTCAAAATATAATTTTCCACAACACCCACCATTTTCAACCGGACCCGACCACCAAACACATCATTATCTTCCCTCCCACATCCACCCCTCCAGTCTCTGCTTTCTTCAGGGATAGGGATTGCTCCCTCTGTGATTCCCTTGTCCATTCATGCCAGTCCACTCCACTAATCTCCAACGAGGTACTTAACCCCACAAGCAGAAGCAGCACTACACCTATGCATTCACTTCCTCCCTTATCTCCATTCAAATCCTTCCAAGTGAGGCAGTACTTCACCTGCAAATCTGCTGGGGTCATCTACTGTATCCAGTGCTCCCAGTGAGGCCCCCTCTAAGTGAGACCAGATGTAGATTGGGAGACCATGTTATCAAGCAGTTCTGCTCCATCCGAAAAATGCAGGATATCCCAATGGTCAATCATTTTAACTCTGATCCCCATTCCCATTCCAACATTTTGGTCCATGGCCTCCTCTTCTACCACAATACAGCCACTTCCAGGTTCCAGGATAGAGGAGCAACACCACATATTCCATCTAGGTCAGGGGTCCCCAACCTGACGGCATGACCATTGATCTCTCAAACTTCTGGTAATTTTCCCCCTCCCCCTTCTTCAATTTCCCCACTCTTGCCTCTTACCTCTTCTCATCTGCCTAACACCTCCCATTAGCACCCATTTCTCCATGGTCCACTCTCCCCTCTTATCAGATTCCTTCTTATCCAGCCCTTTACATTTTTTCTACCTATTATCGTCCAGCTTCTTATTTCATCCAGCCACTCCCACTCATCTTTGAAAGTTGTGTTACAAATGTTGATCACTTTATACCAATGATCTCTGTAATGGCTCTACTATCGCATCTGGTTATCAATTCTTGTGTTGTGACAATGGCAGCAGGCATAAAGAAGCACTTCTCTTAGGAAAGAAGTCAGAGCCTAGTGCTTGTACCTGACTAGTAATCCATAGGTCTGTGCAAGTAACTTAGAGATATTTTGAATCTGTCTACAGCAGCGAAATTTAATTTGGATTAACCAGCTAGTAATTATAATGACATCTATGAAGCTACCATATTCATTACAACTGCTTTCCAGCCAGGCTCTCTGATGAACTTTTGAATCGGAAGGATTGATCAGGGCATCAAAGGACGCGAGAAGGCAAGAAGGGGTTGAGTGGGATCTGGGATCAGCCATGATGGAATGGCGGAGCAGACTTGATGGGCTGAATGGCCTAATTCCACTCCCATGTCTTATGGTCTAAGAGTGCCATCCATTCTTGGTTGGTCTACATTTAACCACACTCAATGTGGGGTTAAATGTCAGCTATTTACTGAAGTGATAGGTTGATAAACTTGCCAGCAATGCCCACGCTGCATGATTTAATTCAAAAGGGTCACATTAGTGAGGAGTAAATAATTATAGGACCATGGGCACAAGTAGTCCTCAAGAATTTGGCAGCACAGACATCAGGCTCTGTATTGAGCAAATATGAGTTGGCTTGCTTTTGAGAATAATGTGGGAAAACTCAGCAAGAGCTTTCTATTGGGATTCATAAGTTGCATTCTAGCTTGGGAGAATCTGGTCTCCATGCCCTCAGATGGAGACCCTGACAAGAGAGGTGTCCAACAGCACATCCAAACATAGATTAAAAATACCTATAAACACATATGTGACCAGTACTAAGGAACAAATATACACTGCACCACAATAACTGTAGTATAATTTTTTTGCCAAGTTTACATTACAGAATTCACATCTAGTTCATTTACTGTTTCCATTCACTGCAACACCAATTTGAATGGAGACAGACAGAAATCCCAAACTTAGAAGGAGGAATTCTGGGCACTGCTTTGGCCTGTCTTTGACATCATTTCTAGTTCTAGGAGTGGGATGACTAGAACATTTAAAGTGGTTGTGGTACTAACTGCCTTTCCTGTGGTACAGTTTAGGCTGCATCTGGAATATTGCATATAATTCTGGTCACCCC
This sequence comes from Mobula birostris, assembly GCF_030028105.1. NCBI lineage: Eukaryota > Metazoa > Chordata > Chondrichthyes > Myliobatiformes > Myliobatidae > Mobula > Mobula birostris. The sequence continues at coordinate 121,669,866 of NC_092370.1, read as the reverse complement.
ATTATAAGAAGGATATCCTGGCTTGGGAGAGGGTGCAGAAGAGCTTTATCAGATATTGTCTAGATTAGAAGGCATAAGCTATAATGACAGGGTGGACAAACTTGGGTTGTTTTCTGTAGAGCAGCAAAGGCAGAGGGGAGATCTAATAGAGGTTTATAAGATTATGAGAGGCACGGGTAAAACTGACAGGTATCATCTTTCCCAAGGCTGAAATGTCTAATACTAGAGGGCATGCATTTAAGGTCGGGGGGGGGGGGGCAGGTAATTTCCAATGAGATGTGAGGGGCAAGTTTTTTTTTTAAATATACACACACGGAGTGTGGTGCCTGGGTTGGTGGCAGAGGCAGAAACATTACAGACCTTTAAGAGAAATTTAGATAGGCATTTGAATGTGAGGAAATAGGAAGGTCATGGACATTGTGTAGACAGAAGAGGTTAGTTTAGTTGGCCATTTGATTACTAATTTAATTGGTTCGGCACAACATTGTGGGGCAAAAGGCCTCTTCCTGTGCTGTACTGTTTCATGTCCCACTTCCATGAACTAGTAAAGGGCATGTTCTGCTGAGAACATGCACCAGACAGATTCACTGCTGTTGCTAAGAGCACCACACATCTATAGTGGACAAATGCTGACGAGGACGCAAGTTTCATGGGTCTTTAATTAAAATATTTCCCATCTGTCCTCTCCTCATCTACTATTTCAAGCATCTATAACATGAAATTCTAAATTTTCTTGAGTATTGCAGCATAATTTTTTACGTCCATCAAACAGGGCAGACATGAAAAATGTTTTGAGTTCTGCAACAACCCAGTATTACCTCAACTAGAATTGTGGGTAATATCCTATCTCAGATCCAGGAGATTCTGGCCCAAGATTGTTACCATGAAGCAAGGTCTGAAGTTAATGACAACATTCATAGGATGATATGGCCAGAATCTTATTGGTCAATAGAAAACATATGCCTGGCATCTCTACTGGCCAGAAAGAAGGGGCTTTTTTGAGATCAGTAGATATACAAAAAGTGAAAATGTGTAATAGATGCCAGTGAGGAAGTGTCCAGCATAGTGGCACACATATAACTTCTCACTATATCCAACCTGTATGTTCTTCTGACTTGGTCCTCATTATCAGAATGGAATGCTGAACGATGGCTTTGAAGTTGCAATGTTCCTGGTGACGGCTCATGTAATAGCCGAGTGGCCTGAAGAATGCACGGAAAAGCACAGAGAAATTTAATAGATAAAGAAAATTAATTGAATCATATCATTGAATAGGAAAATATTGAATTACACCCATTACAAGACAAATATTGCAGAAATACAGTACAGGGGACATTCAGCCTTTCCACAAGGAATAATTTTATTTAAAGGTATGCACAATATTCTATGCAGCACACACAAATTGCTGGAGGAACTCAGCAGGTTAGGCAGCATCTATGAAAATAAATCAACAGTCAATGAAACGTTTCTACCTGTTACATCAGGACCAGAAAGGAGAGGGGAAGAGCCAGAATAAGGTGGTGGTGGGGGGCGGGGGGGGTGTGTGGAAGAGAAGGAATACAAGCTCGAAGGTGATAGGTGAAGCCAGGTGGTTGGGGGAGAGGGGATGAAATAAGGAGCTAGGAGGTAATAGATAGAAAAGGTAAAGGGCTGGAGAGAGAGGAATCTGGTAAGATGACAGTGGGAAAAAGGAAAGAGGTGGGGGAAACACCATGGGTAGGTAACAGGTGAAGAGAAGAGAGTTCTGAGGGGAGTTTAAGGGGAGTCAGTGTTCCCATTTCTGACATGATGGCCCATTGCCTTCTCTATGATGAGGCCACTCTCAGACCAAAGTAGCAACAACTCATATTTTGCCAGAGTAACCTCCAACCTGATGACATGTACATCAGTTTCTCCATCTTCTGGTAATTTTTACCCCTCCCCTTCTCCAATTCCCCCCCCTACCCCCCCCCCACCTTTACATCACCTCCCCCCGGTGCCACTCCTCCTTCCCTTTCTCCTCTATTTCTCCATAGATTGCAATAAATATCTATCTATCTATCTAAATGCTGAGAGAAACAATGGGGCCATCCATGACATATAGCAGAAGTTCTGCATTTGCAGAGCTCTTAGCATTGTCAAGGACCCCTTCCTCCATCCCACAATCTCTTTGACTTCTTACCATGAGGAAGAAGGTTCTGTAGTATAAGAATGATTGCTAGGCTAGGTGACAGCTGTGAGACTTCTGAACACCCTGTTACCACCCAGTACATATTACATATGACAGTGCCAGTAGTATTATACTGTTGCATATTTAACAATATATCATACACATACTTTATATCAACTTGTACATCTACAGAATTTTCTTTTTATCTATTAATATCATTGCGTTAATCTTACTTTACATGCGGTATGTAACATATGCACTGTGTTTTGCACCTTGGTCCCTGCAGAATGTTGCTTCATTTAGTTGTTTACATGTGTAAAGTTAAATGACAATAAACTTAAACTTGAACCTATCTTTCTATTCTTTTGTTCAGGATTTTCTTGCTCGAGCAAATTAATTCTTAACTACTTAATAAATCTTTTTAACATATCAGTCAGATCACCCCTCAATCATCTGTTATCCAGTAGAAAAAAAAAGTAAAGATTACGTAACTTAAACATAATTTATACCCTTCAAGTAGGAGAACTTTCAGCCCTTCAAACAAGGAGTAGTGAACTCCACCCAGTACATCACATGCACACCCCCCCCGCCCCCCACAACTGGCAGTATCTGTAGGAGGTGTTGCCTCAAGAAGGCAACATCCATCATCAAGGATTCCCACCATTTGGGCCATGCCATCTTTTTACAGCTACCATCAGGCAAGAGGTATTGAAGCCTCACACCACCAGATTCATGAACAGCTACTTCCCTTCAACTACTTGGTTCTTGAACTAACTGGTAAAATCCTAATTACTACAGTTCAGCAAAGCTATAGCCACTTTGATCACTGCATCAAATTGGACTTCGCTATTTTTAGAATTGTGTTCTTTCTTGTAAAAATTCTGTATAATTTATGTTTTTCTGTGAATGCTGCTTATCTGATGCTCTATGCCTGTGTTGCTGTTACAAATAATTTTGTCATTGCATTGGTGCATACATGTACATGTATGAAGTTTGATTGACATGCTTCAATGCCCTGTTCAATCTTGGCCTATTATGTCAGGATACATAAAAAACATTCAATCCAGTATCAGTAAAACATTCTGGTTTGGCACAGCTGTTCCTTCAGATCTTTTGTGGGACAATTTTATGGCTCAGCTTGTATCTCCTTCTAATCCTTGTACCATGTACAAAATTAAAGATTTCAAACCTTCATAATTCTATATGCAAAGATTAAACAAGAGCAATACAAGGAATATAGCTTAAAAGTTCACTTGTTTAATACTCACCACATTGATACTGTCTGTGGTAGGGACCTGAAGCAGGCTCTGCTGGTGGTAACTGGGGGTTAGAGCTTGTGACTCCAAACTACTGGAATCCTGTAATTGTTGTACTGTGGTAAATTGACTCTGTTGGCCAAAGCTATCTGTGATGGTGAAACCTAACAGAAAGGGTAATAAGTTCATCAACTTGCAATCACACAAATTTATACTTAAATGACAAGAAAGACCTATCAGCTTATTGCTCAAATGCAAGTGGATTTCTAAATCCTCTTAGATTGAATCTAGATTAGTCACAATTGGACTGTCAAGAAGCAAATGATTCTAGTGTCACAGAGGTCACAAATCGCAACAGAAGAATAATGTATTTATAACTATAATCCAGTCCCCAAATCTTAGTTCTGTGACACAAGAGACTGAAGAGCCTGGAATCAAGAGCAACATACAAAGAGCTGGAGGGATTCAGTGGGTCAAGCAGCATCTATGGAGAGAAATGCACAGTCAATATTTCAAGTAGAGACCCTTCCCAAAATGATGACTGCTCATTTTCCTCCATAGATACTGCTTGACCTGTAGAGTTCCTCCTAGCCCCCTAGTGTGCTGCCCAAACCATAGTTTATACACTTGGAAATTAATTCATGCTTTTGTTCTCAGTTTGAAATTTAACTCTATTGTCTTGTGCAACTCACCATCAACTGCCTGGAATTCCTTCCCTAAACCTCTGCCTTCTTTTGCAACCTTTACTGAAGCCTCCTCTTCTGGTTACACCAGATTGTCACCTGCTGTGGCTCTGTGTCACATTTTGTTTGCTGTACAGTTTGCTGGGACATTTTAAACCACTATACAAATGCAAATTACCATTCATAAATTAATCTTAGAGACTATTTAGGGAGTGGCACTCTGTTTTGAAAATAATCTCTTAGATGGGGATTAATAAAATCTCCAACTCAGCACACACAAATTTAGAGACACAACAACGCCAAAATGCAGCACAATGGAACAGAGGATCATGCTTATTGATCCCTGAATGCTTTGGAGAGAGGTGAATTAAATAAATACCAGTCTTTATAATTGCCTTCATTGGCCTAACTATAGAGTACAGGAGAGCAGGATAGACCACGCTAGGACTGTCACCGCTGGAATATAATTTACAGTTCTGGTTAGCAGGATGTAACATCACTAGAGAGGCCACAAAAGAGATTTAGGAATTGTGAGGATTAATGAATTATTCTTATATATAGCTATAACTATAATATAGAGGTAGTTTGTAGTGAAGATAAAGAAATTGATTCCTTAATATAAGTCCTATGCTTCCAGTGAATACAAATGCCCTTCAGTATAAAAACACATGCAGCAGCAACAAAGAATTAAAAACTCAAATAATGTGATAACATCAACAGCAATAAAAAGGTAATGTGGTACACTCCACTGGTTCTGACTGATAAGCCTGCTTTTAATTCTCATATTGCACAGGTTAAGCTTACACTACTCCTGGCAGGTTTCATTAGCAGCATGAGAATTGATAAATCCTTACCTCATTGGGAACATTAACGTTCTTACAAACCTAGGTTTGTCTGGAGGTGTTAATGTTGTTAAAAAGATCAACATCAGGATTAGACAGAGTAACATAATAGGTTATGCAGTTCTACAGGTCTCTGGCATTCAGCTTCACCTAACACTGTCTAATCATTTGTTCCTCTTAAGTTGATACAGCTTCCCATTAACTGAGCATGATTAGTTACTGGTTCAGACAACTCATTCCTGTGCACAGTACTGCATAACTTCAACCATTTATTTGGTACTCATTTAAAAATACACACCCAGTGGCTACTTTATTAGATACTTCCTGTACTTACCTAATGAAGTGGCCACTGAGTGTATGTTTGTGGTCTTCTGCTGCTGTAGCCCATTCACTTCCAGATTTAAGGTGCATTCAGAGATGTTCTTCTGCACACCACAATTGTAATGTGTGGTTATTTGAACTACTGTTGCCTTCCTGTCATCTTGAATCACTCTAGCCATTCTCCTGACCTCTCTCATTAGCAAGGTGTTTTTGCCCACAGAACTGCTGCTCACTATTTTTGTTTTGTTGTTTATCACACTATTCTTTGTAAACTCCCAGAGAATGCTGTGGATGAAAATCTGAGATGCTCGAATCACTGTCTGGCACCAGCAATCATTCCACACTCAAAGCCATTTAGATCACATTTCTTCCCCATTCTGATGTTTGGATCAGAAGAACAACTGAACCCCTTGAGCCTGTCTGCATGTTTCTATGCATTGAATTGCTGCCACTCAGTTGGCTGATTACATATCTGAATTAACAATGTGTACACACAATGTGGCCACTGAGTGTATAGTGCACGAAAAACTCAACAGCTAGTAAGAAAGAGAGGTGCCAATTTATAGAGAAATTACACTGACATGCAAAACAATTATAGTAGTGAAGGACTTCAATTTACCCAATATTAAGTGATACTATACAGAGAGGATGGCATTATTAAAAGCACCCAGAGAGTATGTTGAGCCAGCGTGTAGATAGTCCTTCTATAGAAGGGGCAATATCAAACCCAATCTTAGGGAACTCAACCAGGTGAATGATTGAAGCTTCAATGGGAGCACATTTTGAAAACAATGACTATAACTAAGTTTTAAGATGGCTATGGAAAGGGACAAGGGCACCTCAAGAACTAAGTACCTGAACTGATGAAAGCTCAGGGTCAAATGTGCTCCCATGATGGCGAAATCTGCAGAGTGTAGATGCAAGGAACTATGAATGTCAAAGGATGAAAGGGCTGGATAAATAAGAAAAAAAGAATCACATGGTGGACACAAGAAACTGACTACAGGAAGTATTTTAGTAGTAAAATGAAATAATTAGGAATAGCTTCCTTCCCTCAGCCATCAGATTTCTGAACGGACAATGAATTCACCCATGAACACTACTATACTTTTTTTGTTTTCTTTTTGCACTACTTAATAAAAAAACAATATATATTTATGTATTGCACTATACAACGGCCACAAAAACAAAAAATTTCACAATATATGTCAGTAATACTAAACCCAAAAAAATTGAGTGCAAAGACCAAGAAAAATCCCAAAGCATTTTCCAAGAGTATATACGGTGCCCATAAAAAAATATTTACCCCCTATGAAGTTTTCATGTCTTATTGTCTTACAACATTGAATCACAATGGATTTAATTTGGCTTTTATTGACCGTGAACAACAGAAAGTGAACTTTGTGTCAAAAGTGAAAACAGATCTCTACAAAGTGACCTAAATTAATTAGAAATATATAAAGAAAATTGATTGCATAAGTATTCACCCTCTTCAAGTCAGTATTTAGTCAGGATCATTTTCTAAAACTTAATATAAGAAATTTTTGTTTCAGTCAACAGGAATTTATTCTTCACCAATAGATGACTGGAAATGCTTATTTCCAATACTGGATATTGTTATCTCATTCTGTGCTGCTTGCAGTGCTCTTCACGGTGTGGTGTTTACCAGGATACTGACTCACCAGCAGTTGGACCTTCCAGATACAGGTGTATTTTTACCATAATCAATTAAAACACCTTGATTGCACACGGGTGATCTCCAGTTAACTAATTACATGATTTCTAAAACAAATTGGATCAATTATTTTGTGTTTTATATTTGTAATTAATTTAGATCACTTTGTAGAGATGTTTTCACTTTAACATAAAAGACTTCTTTCTGTTGATCAGTGTCAAAAAAGCCAAATTAAATTCACAGTGATTCACTAAAATATGAAAACTTCCAAGGGATTAAATTCATTTTAAAGGTGCTGTATATTGAGGGCATGAAGGTAGCCAGGGAAGAAGATAGGGCTCATGAAGAAGCACACAGGCAACTTGTGGGTGGAAGCAGCGAATGTAGATGAGGCTTCAAATCAGAGGTTCCCAAACTTTTTTGGTTATCACCCCCATGACTCTCAGACCACATCCCCAGTGCCACCCCCTTCCTTTTCCAGCCATTACATAAAAACTATAAAGAATTTTGATTTACAATGCATTGTGAAAAATAGGAACTGCAAATTCAAAGCAGTGACAAATAATTGCAAAAATATATTCAAATCTATTTAAAGCTACAAATACAATTATTTCATTACAGTAAAAACAATTTTAGAGTGTATATTAGTACTTCAGCTATTAACTTCATTGCTTTTTCACCTTTCAATGAGATGGATGGGCTTGGTGCAGTGATATCACTTTCTCAACATCTGGCTGAATGTCACTCAGAAGGAATCTCAGATCTCCAAGTTCAGTCATTTTCAGTCTGTTTCATTGCTTTGAAAAAGGTTAGGCCACTGCAGTGAAATCATGCTTCACAAAATATGATGTTCAAAGACAATAGAGAACATCTTGACTTCCCCCACACAGCACAGGATAGTGTTCAGAAATTTCTTTCTGCAAGCAAATGTCTTGATATGATTTTCTGAACCTTGGCTTCAGCTCAAAGTCATTTTGTAGCAAGATCAGTTCTTCCTCCATCCTCCTATTAATTCCTCATTGCAAGTGTTTAGAAATTGATTACACAATCTGGAATATTGTTCAAGAGAAGATCTTGAAATCTGTCTGACATGTCTTTATGCAGCTCACCCAGGTGGACACGGCATACCTGAAGATCACCACATAGTATTCTTCTTTTCTCCTTCAACTAAGTGAGGCTCAGTAATTGGAAAACGTCACGACGGCAGAAGTTGCACTTAAAAAGAGTTAACTTGGATAGAAATGCAGAGATGACTGATTTGACTTTGATAAAATTCATTTTATTTTCTTGCAATTGAGGATGGATTTCATTAAACTTTGCAAATAATTCTGACAAATAAGCAATGTCATGCCTAAGCAACACAGACGAAATGCTGGAAGAACTCAGCAGGCCAGGCAGCATCTACAGAAATAAATAAACAGTCGACATTTCAGGCTGAAACACTTCATCAAAACTGTTCTCTGGATTTCCAGCATCTGCAGAATCTCGTGTTAAAGTTATGTCTAGTATTCTTGGAGTTGATTACTGAATGAAGCATTCAAGTCCTCAAAGAATTTTATCATAGTTTCAAAATGTGCACAGAAGTATCTCAAACAGTTTCCTTTTGAGAGCCATCTGACTTCTCTGTGCAACAAGCATTCAATATGTTCATCATTCTCAATACAAAGCTCTGAAAATAATCAAGAATTGAGAGCATAGACTTGACTTTGCTTACCGCTGTAATAACAATATTTATTGATCACCTAGTTATTTTTTTGACAAGATGTTGTCTGTGAATTACACAGTGAAAGTAAAATATGTTGAATACAGCTTTTTGTAAAGAAAGAAATAACCCCACAGTGGCATTCTGTATTTGGTGGCCCATCTGTTGCACAAGTAAGAATGTTGGTGAGCAGAATATCCTACTCTTTGAAAAATTGCTCAACAACCCAAAATAACTCCCCTTCATATCGGTTTCTCGTCTCTTTGCAAATAACAACTCTTGAACCATGCTTTCAATCTTTTATGAAGTGATCATAACCAAGAAACAAAGATTCGTTGCCTGGCAAAGTTGACTCATCTAACTGCAGAGTAAATTCTGTTGGCCAAAGTATGTTGCACAATATATCTTCCACATTCTCAGACATTTCACCTAGTCGTCTTTGAATATAGCTGTCTCTGGGTGGAATTGCTTTAATTGTTTCATCTGGCGACTTATGCAAAACTGTACTCAGAACCTCCATTATTGCTGGCAGAGTTAGCTCTTCTCCAATTGTATGGGGCTTTCCAGATTTAGCAATGAGCAATGAAATGCTGGATGAAGCACGCAAACCATCACTGTTCTGTTGTAAAGTACTGGACACATACACTGAGGAATTTTTTTTCCCATTTCTGAAAGCTTTCACGAAATGACTGAAAATCAGACAAGTTGTGTTTGCTTTATCAGAGCAGAGTGCATTCTCTTCAAACGTTCAAGGAGCTTGGATGCTTTCATTGTCTCATTTGAAAAAAACTTTTTCCACACAGACACACTGGCTGCTATTGGTTGCCTGGTCTTATTTATAAATCCATATTTCATATACTCCACACTATACTGTCTACTTGCTATGACATCATAGCTCAGGCATTCCCATTCTTCTTTAAAAAACTGCTCGAGTTCTGTCAGATTGCATGGGGATCATGTGTGAATGGCCCTTTTCAAGTCCAACCACAAATTATCAATCGGATTGAGGTCTGACTTGGCCACTCCAGGACATGAACATTGCTGTTTTTAAGCCATGCCTAGATAGCTTTGGCTTTATGCTTGGGGTCATTGTCTTAATGGAAAACAAATCTTTCCCAAATCACAGTTCTCTTGCAGATTGCATCAGGTTTTCCTCCAGAATTTCCTTGTATTGTGCTGTATTCATTTTACCCTCTACCTTCACAAGCCTTCCAGGTCCTGCAGCAGTAAAGCATTCCCACAGCATGATGCTGCCAGCACCATGCTTCACAGTAGAGATGGTGTGCTTATGATGATGTGCAGTTGTCAGCATATGCTAAACATAGCGTTTAGTCTAATGGACAAAAAGCTGATTTTTGGTTTTATCAGACTATAGAAACTTCTTCCAGCTGACTTCAGAGTCTCCCACATGCCTTCCAGCAAACTCAAACCAAGATTTCATGTGAGTTTTTTTTCAACAGTGGCTTTCTCTCTCCCATAAAGCTGCAACTGGTAAAGCAACCGGGTAACAGTTATTGTATCTGCAGACTCTCTCATTTCAGCCACTGAAGCTTGTGACTGCTCCAGAGTTGTCATATGTCTCTTGGTGGCCTCTGTTACTAGTCCCCTTCTTAAACTGAGTGACCGTACTTGAGGACGGCCTGCTCTAGGCATACTTACAGCTGTGCTATATTCTATTTCTTGATGATTGACTTAACTGTACTCCAAGGGATATTCAGTGACTTGGAAATTTTCTTGTATCCATCTCCTGACTTGGGCTTTTCAATAATGTTTTTCGCGGAGTTGCTTGGAGTGTTATTTTGTCTCCATGGTGTAGTTTTTGGCCAGGATACTGACTCACCAGCAGTTGGACCTTCCAGATACAGGTGTACTTTTAATACAATCAATTGAAGCATGTTCACTGCACACAGGTATCCAAAAACAGATCTGCATTTAACTAATTTTGTGACTCCTAAAACCACTGGCTGCACCAGTGATGATTTGATGTGTCATATTAAAGGGGTGAATACTTACACAATTAGTTATTTTGAGTTTTATATTTGTAATTAAATTAGATCACTTTGGTTCACTTTGACACAAAAGAGTCATTTCATATTGATCAATGTCAAAAAAGCCAAATTAATCCACTGTGATTCAATGTTGTAAAACAACAAAACATGAAAACTTCCAAGGGGAATGAATACTTTTTATAGGTACTGTATATACCTGCCTACATGCCTCTTTCACATTGCCAGTGTATATGCTTCTATCACCTCCCCAGTGGCATGCACCAGGTACCCGCTGCTCTGTGTAAAAAAAAAAACTTGCCTTGCAAACCTCTTTTAAAGTTTTGCCAATTCATCTTAAATCCAATTCCTTCAGTACTTGATATTTCTACCTGAGGAGAGAGACTGACCACCTAACCTGTCTATGCCTTACTTGCAGACCCCAGTCAGTTCAGATTGGGAACCACATCCCATACACAATCTCCAGCTAGGTGCTCCACGAGGCTGTGTGCTTAGCCTTCCGCTCTATTTGCTTTGTACTTATTATTGTGAGGCGAAGCACAGCTCCAATGCATATTTAAGTTTGCTAACAACACCAGTATTGGCCAAATCAAAAGTGAGTAAGAAGTTGTTGTTTTGGAACTACTCAGCCAATTTCAGCAAGACCAAGGACCTGATTATTGACTTCAGGAGGTTGAAACCAGAGTCCTATGGGCCAGTCCTCATTAGGGGATTAGAAGTGGAGAAGGTCAGTAACTTTAAGTTCCTCAGTGTTATCATTTCAGAGGAGCTGTCCTGGATCCAGCACATATACAAAGAAAGCACGCATCGCCTCTACTTGCTTAGAAGATTGTGAAGTTTCAGCATGTCATTCTATTCCTAAGATTCTCCTCTAATACTTTCCCTACTGCTAGGCAATTTAGACACACTGGCCTATAATTGACACCAGGAACCTTACTCACATACATTATTGATTGAATAATGAATGCAGGAGGTATGATTAGCAAGTTTGTAAATGACAAGAATATTGGCAGTGTCATTAACAGTGAGAATAGTCACAGGCTACAAGATTATGTTAACTAGTTGGTAAACTAGGCAGAGAAATAGCAGATGGAATTCTATTCCACTAAATGCAATGTGATGCATTGGGAGGGCATGCACAATGAACAGTAGGACTTCAGAACGTATTGAGGAACAGAGCATCATGGTGCACAACTCCATGAGGTGGTGAAGAAATGATACTTCCTTTCATCAGCTGCACCACAGAATACAAGAATAGGGAGGTTATGGCACAACTTTATAAAACATTGGCCAGGCCACAGCTGGAGGACTGGTCATCACACTACAGGAAAGATGTCACTGTGCTTGAGGGAGTTAAAAAGGAGGTTTACCAGGATGTTTTCTGGGATGGAGTGTTTCAATTATGAGAAAAGAATGGACAAGATGGGTTTGTTTTCATGAAGTGGAGGAGACTAAGGGGCATCAATAAGAGGTATATGAAATTGTGAGGGGGATAGATGAATTAGATAGGCAGAAATTTTGCCCAAAGCAAAGACATCTAAAACTAGCCGGCATTCAATTTTATATTAAGAGCAAGAGGTTAAGAGGAGACCACAGGAAGATCAGATTTTTTTTTTACCCACAGGGTGGCTGGAATCTGGAACACAACTTCTCAGTACGAGATGAAGGTAGGTATTTGCAGATTTAGAAATAGTTATTTTGAAATGGGATCAGAATAAATGAGTACTTAATGATTAGAGCGCACATAGTGGGCCATGTGTGATATGACGCTCTGACCCCAAGGAAAACAGTGCAAATTTAATTACTTGAAAGAAGTAGAGCAAGTGACAACAATCATAACATTTCAAAATAGTTTCTTTTTCAGAAAAGAGTACAACCTTGCGTTAGGCTCTGTTGGTCAAAGGCCTGCTGTGTTATAGCTTGCTGATCAAACTGACTGATATTCTGTTGCAAGGTATGATGCGTTGTCACAAAGGAATCTGGAGTAAGAAAATAAAGGAAACAAGAAATTTAAACAAAGTTACAAGACAGACTAAAATAAATACATACACTGAAGTGCTTGCAAACAAGCAAGTTATTTGACCCAATAGCCCTCACCTCGAGTTGTTTCATTGCATCTCCTACATATCACAATATTAGCAGATCCATCTATTCCTTAATCCATCATGTGCTTATTGAATTCCCTCATAAATGTTACTAGCCACTGCTATTCCACATTCTTGGCAAAAGAAAATAATTATATTGGGCACTTAGAAACAAATAAGTTAATACTGTCAAACATCATAAGACTTTTAATCCCCCAAAGACTACAGCTATAAAGGACTGGCATCATGCACTTCACCTGTAAGAAATTGCCAATATTCCAGCCACCAGAGATTTACAGTAAATTTGAATTGAATCAGAAAGATACATACCCTCCTGGATAAGAGGATGTCAAGGTAGTCAGAGTATAGTTCTCAATGAATTGACTTAAAAGACTTAGCATTCTGATTACTAATAGTTTTTTCTACACAATGCCTGTTGTGCATTTAATATTTCAGTAATATTTGAGTAATATTGTAAATATATTGTTTAATTAAGCATCCTTGCTTGTTTACATATTTCACTCTAGGTTATATGTAAAGGTACGTGAATGGCATACATCATAATGCCACCACGTCATAAGTGGGTGCCCCACTAAAGTAAAACTAAACATACATGAGTTATCCCTGGCTTGTGTTATTTTTCTTTCAATTAGTTTTATTTTTTGGAGTTACAAGAGTGCCAGTGAATTTGTTTTCATCAGTGTCTTCAGCTCCATCTACTGGTATGAATCAAAAATAAATTCTACTCAAAATAAAAATATTGTGAGTGAAAGACAGAAATGAAACAGAAGAAAATTTTTATTTTACACTAATTATAATCCTGAAACTCAATGCCTGTAGGAATGGTGGAAATAAGTATACATCCTTGTCATTTGGAATTTTCTAAGCACATACAGATCCTCCCCAGCTAACATACACCCAACTTATGTACAGTATATTCCATACAAATGAACAGGCATTTGCGAAACTGGTGGGATGGATTTGCTGGGTGTAGCGGGGATGCAGACATCAGCTGCCAATTGGGAACTCAGCTTGCAGCAATTTTTCTGACATACAAACTCTCCAGCTTATGAACAGTTCTTAGGAACTGAACCTTGCCAGAATCTGGAGAATACCTATAAAGCAAGAAAAGCATGTATCATTCAGCTTTGCCTCACTTTAATTCTGCTACTTCATAGAATCTGACATTCATAAGCAGAGCTCTCTCCTAAATATATAAAAAATGCACACAGTGAAAATCTGAAACAGAAGCAATCTGGTCAGGCAGCATGGAAACAGGGAATGATTTATTTCAGATCAAAGATCCTTTGTCAGATTTAGGTGGTGGAGGAAGAATGCAAAGGAAAAGGGGAAGCTCAGATACGACGAGGCCAAAGTGGCTTCAATAATAAACAGTTTATGAATCCATCTGGCTGACATGCTAATGAAATGAAAAAACAAACAAAAGGGACATGCAAAAGACTGTGAAATGCAGGTCAGAGCCATGGGAACTGTCCAGCAGATCAAAAGTTGTTTCTGGAAAAGGTAAAACTGAAATGATACTGCAGATGGATAACCATCAGCAGAAATGGCTATTTTTGGGGGCGACACAGTAGCATAGTGGTTAGCACAACACTTCACAATACAGACGAACGGATCCAATTCCCATCACTGCCTGTAGGGAGTTTGTACATTCTCCCCATGATGGCGTGGGTTTCCTCCGGGTGCTCCAGTTTCCTCACACAGTCCAAAAACATACCAGCTGGTAGGTTATTTTGTCATTGTAAATTATCCACTGATTAGGCTAGGATTAAATTGGGGGATTGCTGGGTAGTGTGGCTCGAAGTCCAGAAGGGCCTACACAGGGCTGAATCTCAGTAAGTAGATACATCGACAGAGTCTGAAAGGCTGCAATGTACCCGGACAGGCAAGCAGCTGCTCCTCAGGTCTACAGTGGGCAGTTGAAATAGTGAGGGAGGCCACACTCAGGTTACATTGGAAGATTTAAAGAAGCAAGTTTTGTGGATCTCCTATTAAGTTGGAAGTCAGGATCACAATGCCCCTAATTGAGAAAAGTAAAAAAGTGTTATTTCTATATTTCTAATAATAAATGTTTCATAAAAAAGAATAGCAAGTGTAAACAATTGTGTAGCTTTCCAAACCTTACCTTCATCCTGTACAAGCTGCTGATCTGTGAGCTGTTGGCCAAGTGCACTTTGCTGAGGTCCCACAACTTGCTCCTGACTCAGGCCGAGCATGGTCTGCTGGTCAGCACTGATGGTTGAAGGCTGCTGCAGTTCAGTTGCCTGAATCTGAACTTGTGCCTGCCCAGTGGATGGGTCATTCTGCTGTTCCATGGATTCAACCAAGCCATTGTCATCCAGGGGTGTTGCCTGTTGTTGCTGCTGCTGTTGCTGCTGCTGTTGTTGCTGTATCTGTTGTGCAAGTTCATACCTGTATATAGAAAAATAATCTACATAGGTGGTGCAAGATTGGAAATAACTATTTGATATCTGTACACTTGATTTGCTTTCCTATAGTTATGGTCCTAGAGTATACCAGACTATGAACTTATAGATTACATACTCTCTCTAGCAAGGAAGAAAACCTGCCATTTCTAAATCTGACTGGCAATTCCAGAATGTTATATACAATTCAGGGGGCAATAAGAGATGGGAAATAACTGTTGCCTTGTTGAACACGTTTTAAGATTTTCCTTCATCACTGTAGCTTTAACTGTGTGAAATCTTATTAATGTCAATCATTTTCATTCAGTTGAGTGTGTCTCCCTCTCTGTGATGGGATCTCCATGTCAGGCCAGATTAGAACATATTACCTCAAACTATATAATAAATTATTTGCAGGCTCTCATTGTTCAGTGAGTAGCATTCTCACCCAAACAAGGAATTATGGGTTCATATCCCAAGT
This sequence comes from Mobula birostris, assembly GCF_030028105.1. Lineage (NCBI taxonomy): Eukaryota > Metazoa > Chordata > Chondrichthyes > Myliobatiformes > Myliobatidae > Mobula > Mobula birostris. The sequence goes on along the minus strand of NC_092370.1, from coordinate 121,654,241 downwards.
TTGAGATCTGGGTTACCATTCCAATGCAACAGTGAAGAATTGTTGCAATATTACTAATGTTACAGATGCTGTTTGAGGTGGGATATCGTTTTGAAGTGAAGAAAGGCTCAAGTGAATACATAGAATGCAATATTTCATTATTAATTCATAGTAGAATAATAAAGTTCCCCTCTATCTTCTGGGAACCCTGAATCCTCTAGAAACCAGGTAATATGCCCGTCTCATTGCTGGTTTGGGGCCTGAATGCATGCATATTGGATCCAATACACTGTTAAGCTCATAAATAGATTTTCTTTCATCACTTCAACTGAAGGTGGCAAAATATATTTGTTCTCAACTATTCAGATGTTTCCTGTTACTTGTTAACGGTACAGACTCCAGATTATGTAGTGTAAACACACTTAAGCTTACACTGCACTAAAATGAAAGCATTCATTCATTGCTATTATAATAGCTTGAGTAATACAAGCTTTGTTAGCTCTTACTCAAGCAAACAATTGCTTCAAAGTCATGATAATTTTCTAAAATTAATGCAAGAAATTTTTGTTTTAGTCAACAGGAATTTATTCTTCACCAATTGCTGACTGGAAATGCTTATTTCTAATACTGGATATTGGTATATCATTCTCTGCATGATACTATTGAGGATACAGAAAGTTAATTCCAACAACCAGCCTTGTTAAGCTCAAGAGAAGAGTAAGAGGGAGGCAGCGATGATACAACCCATGCTATTGAAAAAGGATCTATTGCTCAACCAAAAATCAATACCTGTACCCAGCTGGAAGCCCAAGAAGAGTTAATTCACCCACGCAACTTCTCAGTTGCCTTTCTAATATACATACTCCTTCACATGGGGCCTGTTACCCAATAGTGCAAATCAGGGGCATGCTGTATTCATAGGGACTCAGCTCCATCATCCTCTGGGGTTAAGCAGGATGCTGTCAGAGCCATCATACAGCTGAAGCTTGAACTAAAGACGCCATTTCAAATAAGCTTTCCAAAACTTCATGCAGGAAAGGCTGCAGTAGTGTCTCTCCAGGAACAAGTAAGGCATAGACTTGCTTGTCCCAGACTTCTTCCATTTGTGAATGCCTCAGAATCCTTGAGCTCATTGGATAAAATATGAACCCCCCCCCCACCCATCCCTTAGGTTCAACCTTTCTATTATCATGACACCTCCCTGAAGGAGTAGCACAGAATCAGAAGTCTTCAGAACACTTCACTAGAAAAAGAATGTAAAAAGCAAATAGGAGCATGCCTGCTAAAACATTAAGATCAACCCTGACCTTCTGTATTAAATTCACTTTCTCATCTGAATCCTACCAACCCCAGTACTGATCACCTTCAGTGACTGATCATGTACAGCTCTCTAGAATAGAGAATACTGAATACTCACAATTCACCTGTTTAATGGTCTCCTAATACTCATCTCCAATCACTGGAAACAGCCCTCGGCACCTAGCCCCTCACTTCAAAAATCAGCTCTTCTTCTCCACACTTGACAAAAATTACTTACAATAAAATTATACTGAATCATCTAAAAGCTGTGGTGGTAGAGTATTTAAAGTTATTAAAAATAAATGAAAACATCTAAGAAAGAGTTGGCAATAAAAGTAAAAAACAGGTCTAAAGTCACAGAATCATGACAACTTAAAAGACCATTCAGATCACTGTTTATGCTGTTAGTAGAACATTAAAGAGGCAAAGGATCATAGAAGTATTTAATTGAATTTGCATTTGATGGTCACAATATAGAGTTAAGTTTCTATAGTATGTCAGTTATTCACTATTTTATTAAGTGCTTACCAAAATTCACCCTTTTTCTTAAAAACTTGTGATCCCTTACTTTCAGTAAAAAAAAGGTACAAACCCTTGCAGTCAAAGGTCTACTGATGCAGAATGTTAAAGAAGCCCCAAATGAATGCATATGAAGTAATATCAGAAGCTCTTACCTATGTGTTTTCATATGCTTTTTACAATTCATGGAAGTCTTGAAAGTTTTCTGACAATAGGGACACATGAAGGGGCGCACCTCACTGTGGGTGGACATGTGCCTCTTCAGGCTGCCATTGGTGGTGAAAGTTCCATCACAAATCAAACATTTGTAGGCCTTCAGACCAGAATGTGTCCGGATGTGTGACTTAAGGACCCCAGATGAAACAAAGGCTCTGCCACATTGTGAACATTTGAATGGTTTCTCGCCTGTGTGAGACCTGAAATGAGAACAAACCAGCTGACTACACCCATTAAAACAATTTTACTACAGTATTCAAAAGTAGCAAATCTTAATTTTTCCTCCTTTATTTTATCATTTGTGATAGTAAGCACGGAACACAAGATAGTTATCAGTTAGTTCCAACTGGGAATTCAGGAGGACTATCTTTACCCTGAGAGTGGGTTAGAATGTGGAATTTGCTACCATTTGCAAGAGTTTAGATGCCAACCTAAATGAATGAAATCTAGATAAGGACACTAATGGGAAAGAAACAGAAGGAGAACTGATAGGATTATATCAAAATAGAGTGGAAAGGGGCTCATGTGGGCCATAAAACACAGTCATTCGGTAGAGGGTGTAAATTCAAAGTAGTTTTACAAGATAATAATACAAGGGAGATGTGCATAGAGTTATCGTGTTTCAAGTGAACAATGCTTTTCTCAGACCTTTAAGGTGCTTTCTTGCTCAGAAGTCAAAGTCTGAACAGAAGATCTCTGGTGGAGTTTCCATTTTGGGTGCAACTTGCAATCAGACAAAAAAAACTTTATACTGGTTGCAATAACTTTCCGAAGTACATTTGTCAGCTTTTTACTCCAACACATTTACATAATCACGACAAAATCCACCAAGTTTTAAATTGTAATTCTTTTGGTTTCCCATTTTAAAAAGATCCTAAATACAGGGTGCTGACCTTATCCAATTTCATTTGTGCAACTGAATATACATTCATTACAATAGTATATTTATTCAAGAGTTTAATCCATCACAAATAACCAGATTTAAAACAGAAACAAAAATTACTTGTAATAAAATTACACAGCATTATGTAATAACTGTGCTAGTACATACCAATTCAGTTTCAAAATTATTAAAAAGAAATGAAAGCATCTAAGAAAGAGAGGACAATAAAAGTACAAAAAAAGAGAAGGTTGAATTCATTGGTTCATTACAACATAGGAGGTCATTCCGACCACAAATCTGTGTTGGCTTCAGTAGAACATTATAGAGAGGAAAATTAAAGGATCAAGCAAATATTAAAAAACTGAATTTGCATTTGATAGCCATGGCTGTAGAGTTAAACTTCGATAAAAACTAAATTTTTATTTGACAGACATGGCTGTAGAGTTAAGTTTCTATAGCATCTCTTTTCAAAAGTCATTTAGCCTTTTATCTAGTACTTGCCAGAATGCCTCCCTTTTATTATTTGAAATTTTGGAAGCAAGACTTTAGAAATGTAATGATTAATTTGTAACAAGAGCATGAAGCAGAGTGCTCTACATAATACTGTGTGCAAGATTCAAGACTGCTTAATGTACACAAGAATAAAAGAGAACAAAATAATTGTTAGTCTGGATCCAATGCAGCACAAAAAAAAACAACACAGTAAGAAAAAGAACACAATAATTAAAAAATACCACAAATATACAAGATATAAAGTGAAAAAGAAGATTGGTAGCTCGGTCGCAAACATTTCATCACCAGTCAAGGTGATATCATTAGTGCGCATTGAGTGTTGTTTCTGTCATGTGCTCACATTTATATTGATCTGACCTGCTGTTCTGATTGGCTGGCTGCCGCCCTGGCAGCTAGTCTCTGCTGGGTCTGGGCAAACAGGACAACTGAGTGATCTCTGCTAGCCTGTATCCCTGGTTATCAGTCATTGTGAACATTGGTTCCTTGGGTGTCCGTGGCTCACCCCTCAGCCCCGATCCCGCAGACTTATAGGTTCATAAATTGCATCCAGTTCAATATACTTGTCAATAGCTTTTTGTTGAGAACCAAGCTTCTAAAAATTCTCTTGATTTCTAGTACTCTGCTTCTGCCAGGATTTTTTTTGCTCCAAAGTATTCACATGCAATGGCTATGTAAAAAACTTCATCAGAAGGTGTTTCATCCAGAGAAACAACTCCTACTGAATAGACAAGAAAGAGGCTAACCCTACCGTTCATCAGGAATATTTCCAAAATGACAGCAGGACTGCTCTAACCACAGGGAACGATGGTAGCATACAAACCCAGCATAACAGTCAGAACGCTGGGCTTGAGATCCAAAGATCCAACAGCCCACATGGAGAGAACAAATGCAACATACCAAATTCAACGTGGAGACTACCCCAAACACTATATAGGACAGACGAACAGAAACCTATCCACAAGACTACATGAACATATGCTCACCATAAAACATAATCCTCTGTCATTCATCTCAGTACATGAAGAGCAAGGAGGACACAAGTTCATCTGAGAAACTGCACAAAACCTGGCAGAAGCACAAAACAAGGAATCTGGAGAATTCTTAGAAGCTAAGTTCTCAACGGAAGACTCTATTAATAAGCACTTTGAGCTAGACACAATTTATGGACCTATGCATCTGCGGGATTGGGGCTGAGGGGTGAGCCGCGAACACCCAAGGAAGCAATGTTCAAAGTGCCTGATAACCAGGGATACAGGTCAGCAGAGATCACCTACTATCTGGTTGACCAGTACCCAGCGGAGTCTAGCAGCCAGCACAGCAGCCAACTAATCAGAACAACGACGTCAGACCATACAAACGTGAGTACTCAGCAGAAACTACACTCAATTGCACAATGATGATGTCATCTCGAATGGTGACAAACGTTTGCGACTAAACTCCAGGCTCGGTGAACAACCCTACAGACACAGATACATTAAGATAGCTTATTAACATAGATTGATTGTATGTCCATAAAGTGATGCTAGGCACAGGAGAGTCTGTTCATAAAATGATAACTTAGTGGTGGTGGGGTACAGTAGTAGGTTAAGGTATTGATCAGCCTTACTGCTTGGGGAAAGTAACTGTTTTTGAGTCTAGTGGTCTTGACATGAATGCTACGTAGCCTCTTCCCTGAAGGGAGTTGGATAAAGAGTTCATGATATTGCCGCTCTTTTACCAGCATGCTTCTGTATACATGTCCTCGATGGCAGGCAGGCTGGTGCCAGTGATGCTTTGGGCAGTTTGGACTACCTGTTGGAGAGCTTTCCTGTCCAGCACAGCGCAGTGTCTGTACTATGCAGCAACGTAGCTTGTTAGGGTGCTCTTTATTGCACATCTGCAGAAGATCATGAATATTGACATGCATAGTCCAGCTCTCTTCAGCTTCCTCAGAAAGTAGAAGCGTTTGCGAGTTTTCTTGATTGTGTAGGATGTGTTCTCTGACCAGAAGAGGTTATGCAAGATGTGCTTTCCCCAGTTGTTTGAAACTGGTCACAGTTTCCATTGCTGTGCCGCCGATATAAAGAAGGGTGTGAGTGGTACGAGTTCTCCTGAAGTCGATAACCATCTCTCTCATCTTGTTGAGGTCATTTGCCAGACACTATACCTCGAGCTCTTCTATCTCCTCATTGTTGTTGCTGATGAACCCCAGTATTGTCGTGTCATCAGCATACTTGACAAGGTGATTACTCAGGTATTTAGCCATGCAGTCTTATCTGAGTAGCGTGTACAGCAGTTGGTTCAGCACACAGCCCTGGGGGGCTCCCATGTTATTGATGATGGAGAGGAAAGAATGATTGGGCATCTGATGTCTAGTGGTGAGGAAGTCCAACACCCAGTTGCAGTGGTGTATTTAGATAACTTCAAGTACAAATGTATCAGAATTAAAAACTTTCAAACAAAGATTGAATATATGCACACACACACACAGAGGAAATAATTTCATGGCTTTGAGGAAGACCTTAAGAATAGTTTTATTGAATAACTCTTCTAAAGAACAAGTATAGTCATACTGGAATGACTGCACTAAATTTAAAAATGTAATCTATATTGGTGTCAGCAATATAAAGTGTAAGCACAGCTTCTGGATCAACAAAACACTTCAAACAAGCAAAATTTACCACTCCTACCTGATGTGTTGTTTAAGATGACTAGATTTTTTAAATCCTTTGTTGCAATAAGCACATCTGTATGGCCTATCCCCACCCAGTCCATCAGTTATGATGCCATTGGCCAGATAATGACTGTACAATTGGCTATTCCGTGGTGTTTGTTGGATGAGGCCTACGGTGAAAAAAGTGGTGTTTAAGTAAAATTAATTTTCATACATTTTGAAAGCTAGTTATATATTCATAGCACCTTTTCAGACTCAAAGCAAAAAAGCAACAACAAAAACACTTAAGAAATCAAAATGATGTTACTAGTACACAACAGGTGCTCAATATGCTACATAATTAACATTTAGCCATTATATCAAATTCCCAGTACTCTTTGGTGGATCCCACAGTACAAGCATTACGAGCAAACCTCCACCTAATTACACACTTATGATGCAGCAAAACAGCATTTTGTAAAAGCATTAAGTAGAAGCAAAACAAGGAGTACAAGATGAACAATTATAGTATTGGGCAAATTCTACTTCAATACAGCGAACAATCTTGTATTCCAACTGAATTTTCAAAGGGAGAATTCGATATTAATGGTTTAGTGCAAAGTAATGATGTCTAAACTGAAAGAGCTCCCTCTACTGTGATAATTCAATTTACATCAGCCACACACTGCACATTCATGGTTTTGTACTGTTTAGTTAAAACTCAGGTTCCTGCCCAATTTAAAATTAAATTTCAAAAACTATACCAGAAGTACCCTGCAAGTTATGGAAGAGGAGCTAATCTGGGTGGGAAACAAATAGCAAAAAAAAACATTTTATTCGACTGAATAATAAAAGCTACACTTTTTCTTCTCTGAGAAGAGATTCTGCCCAAAAACATTATCTTCTCCTTTTCCCAGGCATCAAGAAATTGACTGCACAGTTCTCCCAGTTTCTGCTTACATTTAAGATCTTTTGCATCTTAATTATCCAAATTTATCTAAGTTGAGCCTTATAACTGAACAAGAATTCAAAGCTTATTAAATCTGGTCCATCCAGGCACCAGAAGTGAAACAAGAAGTCAAAGTCTACCCGCATCCAAGGTATGCAGGTGGTCAGCTCATCCAGATATCACATCCATACTTAAGGATAAAATGCCTCTCAGAAAGAAGTATATTGAGGGGGGATGGGGCAAAGAAAACTTAAAATAGGGAAGCACTGAAAATATAGGGAAGCACAGAAAGTCACACAAAAGAGCTCAAAGAGGTTTTTGAAAGTAGCAAAGGAAGTGACAAAGAAAAGTTTCGCTCAAAGATCTTCAGTAAGTAAGAACAGCAAAGGAACAAGGGTTGTGAGAACAAAGAGGATCACCATGGATCGAGAAGCCGCCTGGACAGGTAAGCTACTGTTTCTGTACTATCTGCGACCCTATGATCTGATTACGTCAATATATGTGAAGGGCGAAGTGGCCTGCACCTATTCTTTTAAAACAGGCTAATGACAAACAAAATGGCTAAGTAATTAGGCAGACTGCCTTGGAGTGTGCAGTCTTAAGTGTTCTGCACTATTTAGATTCTAGTGGGTTGTAGCAAAATAAATTACACAAAATTCACCTCACAAGCCTCCCAAAAGATTGGATTAAATAACCCTAGCTGTGACCAGCAACTCTAAAGAGAACTGCCTGCACGTACCCAAACTCAGATACAAGCCCTGTTGTTAAGACCAGGACATATTAAGTGACAGATGCTAGTGCATCACATTCTCAATTCCACTGCTAATCTCCATATGGAGACCAATAACACAGCCCCGTTCAACTCTTTCATCCCAGCCAGGTAGATCTGACATAGGATCAGATTTCACTGGGGTTTACTGGTGAAGAGCAAGGTTATTTAGTTTTCCATTTAATTTGTTTCAACGTTTCCACTTATTTCTTAGTTTAAAGGATTTAAAACTAAATTAATACATTTAAAAAATTAAAACTAAACTGATATTAATTTGTATGAAATTGAATAATATTTAATGTGCAGCAAGCTTAATTTTCAGTTGTCTCTGAATATCAGAAATGTTTAACAACTATTGCGAAACCCCTGAAAGATTTGACACAAGAGAAACCTCTAACTTTCTCTCATCTCAATGAATCCTGTGAGCAGGATCTCAGTAAAATGCCTCCTCATTACCAAGGTCTTGCTGGACACTTCCAAAATAAACAGTCACCTCAAGCAACTCTCTGTCCATTCCAAGTAAAAACAGGCAATCACCAGTCTTGAGTAGAGTACAAGCAGCAGGCTGAATTTATCTCAATTTGCCCCAGTTGTCTCATTCCTTTCTACCTCTTCCTCTTTATATACCGATCTACCCCTTAAACCGATGTTATTCACACATGGTACCAAGTTAATACACCCAACACTCTGTAATGAGGCTTCTCCTGAATAATAAAAAAAACTATCTGATTTTGAACTTCTGTGGAACTTGGAGTGTTTTCTCTATATCTATTTTATGAAACTGTTTCAGAATTATAATAATGAATTCCTCCAATATGTCTTCTTCTGAGTGCCTCTTCTCAAAAGAGACACACAGCTTGTTCAGGCTCTCTGCAACAGATGTATGATTTGTGTACCTAGAGTCAGGTCACTAATTTCCACGCAAACTTAGCAAAATAGAAACATTTCAAAAATGAAGCAGTTCCTTATTAACTAATTTATTCATGCAAGGGCACTGCAAGAACATTTAATATGTTTCCAGAATGTTTTTGCCCAAAAGTGCCACAAAAAAGACAATTTTATTTTTTGCTTAGTGTACATAAATAAAATCATTTGTTTATTGCTATGCAAACTCTCAAGTCAATTGCTGTTGTAAGTATGTTGTGGCTGCTGCATTTTGCTGTCCATTTCCACCAAGTCACACATAATGGAAAGCCTTACCTGAATCAGTGATGAGGATAGGTTCCTGAAGTGGGATATCAGTTAATGTGACACTGTTTTTTAAAATCCGCGTCTTGGCTGGTTTGCGTGGAAATCTTTTCTTAAGCTGCAAGTTTTTGAAGTGCGAAGCGATGTGACTTTTGCGATGCCCTGAGGTCCTGAACTTTTTGTCACAGTGTGGACAATCAAATGGTCTAGCTCCTAATCACATGGATAGAAGATCGATAGAAAAATGGAATTGAAATATCTGTACAACATGCAGTATTAGTACAAATCTGGGGTGAGTAAGCAAAAATCATTCCCTTTCAACTGCACATTTTACTCCAAGAAGCTTAGAATTTTAGGAGTGTTCCAAAGCACATTCAATCTATATATTTTTTTAAATCATGGTTTCTCTGCAGGCTGCAATGGCAGAGGTGAATATAATTTCTCAACATGGAACAAAAATGCTCAATTCTTTGTCTGTACTTGAGTCAGATGATCTTGACCAGAGCAGCAAAAAATAACTTCAATGTGGATGCCTACGTGGGAGCTTGAAAATAAAATATTCCCTCAGAATTTTATGAGTCTGCCCAAGATCTAATAAAGTTTTGTGGAAAGCGTATATTCATTTTCAACCAGACTGAATTCCCCACTACACTGGGCGAAGAAAAACAAAAGCATCTTCTATCTATGGCTGAAACAACCTATAATTCCTTTGCACATGCATTAAGTCCCGGCCGTAAACTAGACTTACTCTGAGAACTATAGAAACCAAACTACAGAGTGTAAGTAACTTGCCAAGTATAAAGATACAGATTTCACGGGACAAGCTGACTTACCCTATCCCTGTAGCTACAAAGTTTTATAAACATTGCCTTAGCTGTTTGAGCTTATAAACTATATAGACACAGTCTGGATTGACCTCCCTTGGATTTCCCTTTTCCTCCCATGACTTAGCACCAGATCAACGTGGCTGGAGATTAGAGGTGCCAGGCATGGCTATGTCAACTTGTTGTTCAAAGCCCTCTTTAAAGGATGTATCTGGATTAGCATTACAATATTCTAAATAGACCCAGGAGTTACAAAGGTACCTGTATGTAGCCGAAGGTGAACTTTTAGACTCCCTTGAGTGGAAAACATCTTTGCACACATGGGACATCGGAATTCCTTGATGCCAGTGTGAGTCTTCATATGTGCAGTAAGGGTGCTTTTTACAGCAAAAGCCCGGAAACACTGAGTGCATTTGTAGGGCTTTTCATGTGTGTGGATACGAATATGTCGTACTAGATCACTGGGCTTTTTAAATTCTTTAGTGCAATATGTACACATGTGCCACCTAATTCCATTCACACGGCGGACAGACCCTGTAAACAGAATTATAATAATTAAATATTTACAATAACTCACTGATATAAAATGTACTTACTCTCACTAAATCTACTCCATTCTGAGTTCAGGAATAATTTTATAATCTTCCATTATCAGCAAAATGACAAAAGTGTGAAAGTAAGTACATTTATCTTGGACAATTTCAACACCATTCAATCCTAACTTTATGTTACTACAGTATTTCATATTTTCAATCCAAAAGATTTGCAGACTTGTATACAGCATGTGTGTTAAAAGTCTACATCTTCCAAACTCTAATGCTAAGAATTGCTGCACCCTGCTCCATCACTAGAAACCTCCCTTTAAGACAATCAGCAAATGGTAGTTAAGAAAAATACAAAAGTACAATTCAGTTCCAATAATCAGACTCAAACAGAGAAACCATCATGTGGCAAAGAGAAGAAAGGCACACATGCAACAAGATCAATAATTAGTCAACACACATAAACGTTGCTGGTGAACGCAGCAGGCCAGGCAGCATCTATAGGAAGAGGTACAGTCGACGTTTTGGGCAGAGACCCTTCATCAGGACTAACTGAAGGAAGAGTTAGTAAGAGATTTGAAAGTGGGAGGAGGAGGGGGAGATCCAAAATGATAGGAGAAGACAGGAGGGGGAGGGATGGAGCCAAGAGCCGCGTTCACCAGCAACTTTTATGTGTGTTGCTTGAAATTCCAGCATCTGCAGATTTCCTCGTGTTTGCATCAATAATTAGTCTTTCATTTATTCATTAATTGTTTTAAAGTAAGAATCAGTCTTAAAATAAGATACATTGAGCCATTCACTGGTTACATTCCTGCAACCGTTGCTAACTCCAATATTCAGTACTATGACCCTAATAAATACCATCAGTCAAACATCTATATGATTTATAAAGAACACCTTTGTAGCTGTTACGCTTGAGGATCATGTTACAGAATATTGGAAATAGATGGCAATGGGGAAAAACTGAGCTGCAGTTATACACATTTTAACTGCACCAAGGAACTACCAAGACTCTGCCCTTAGCCCAGTCATCTGGCTATACCTAACCACTTAGAAAATTACATCTTGGATCCTGCTGAAAGACTCTTTATCAAGTACTTGTAGGAAATCTCTGACACATCAGTTCCTCCTTATACTTATGAATATAGAGTCACAGAACACTACAACACAGAATCAGTCCCTTTGGCCCATCCAGTCCATGCCAAGCTATTAATCTGCCAAGTCCCATCGGCCTGGACCCAGAACATAACCCTCCACACCCCTCAGAACCATGTACTTAATCAAAACCTATTTTAAATGTTGAAGTTGAACCCACATCCACCACTTCCTCTGCCAGCTCGTACCAACCTCAGTGAAAAAAACCTGCTTACATTTACACTATCTACAGTGCCTATAAAAAGTTATCACCCCCTATAAAACGGGTCTAGAAAAAGCTTTCATGTTTCATTGGTTTACAGCATTGAATCACAGTGGATTTAATTTGGCTTTATTGACACTGATCAACAGAAAAAGACTTTAGTGCTGAAGTGAAAACAGATCTCTAGAAAGTGATCTAAATTAATTACAAATATAAAACACAAAATACTTGATTACGCAAGTATTCACTCCCTTTAATATGAAACACCCAAACACTGTTGAGTAAGTATCCTGTCAAAAACTACACCAAGACAACAAAAGAACATTCCAAGCAACTACGCAAAAATGTTATTGAAAAGCACAAGTCAGGAGATGGGTACAAGAAAATTTCCAAGTCACTAAATATTCCTTGGTGTACAGGTAAATCAATCAAGAAATGGAAAGAATATGGCACAGCTATAAATCTAGAGCTGGCTGTCCTCAAAAACTGAGAGACCGTGCAAGAAGGAGACTGGTGATGGAGGCCAAGAGACCTATGACAACTCTGGAGAAGTTACAAGCTTCAGTAGCTGACATGGGAGAGACTGCACATACAACAACTGTTGCCCAGGTGCTTCACCAGTCACAGCTTTATGGGAGAGTGGCAAAGAGAAAGCCACTGTTGAAAAAAAAAATACTCACATGACATCTCGGCTAGTGTGTGTCTGAAGTCAGTTGGGAGGTTCTATGGTCTGATGAAACCAAAATTGAGCTTTTTGGCCATCAAACTAAATGCTATGTTTGGCATAAGCCAAACACCACACATCAAAAACAGCCACCCATTCCTACCATGAAGCATGGTGGTGGCTGCATCATGCTGTGGGGATGCTTCACTGCAACAGGCCCTGGAAGGCTTGTGAAGGTAAAAGGTAAAATTAATGCAGCAAAATACAAGGAAATCCTGGAGGAAAACTTGATGCAGTCTGCAAGAGAACTGCGACTTGGGAAATGATTTGTTTTCCAGCAAGACAATAACCCCAAGCATAAAGCTAAAACTACAAAGGAATGGCTTAAAAACAACAAAGTTAGTGCCCTGGAGTGGCCAAGTCAGATTCCAGAACTCAATCCAATTAAGATTTGTGCGGACTTGAAAAGGGCTGTACTCACGATCCCCATGCAAGCTGACAGAGCTCAAGCAGTTTTGTAAAGAAGAATGGGGAAAAATTGCAGTGTCCAGATGTGCAAAGCTGATAGAGACCTATCCACACAGACTCAAGGCTGTAATTGCCGCCAAACGTGCATCTATTAAGTACTGACTTGAACCTGTGCAATCAACTGTTTTGTGTTTTATTTTTGTAATTAATTTAGATCACTTTGTTTTCATCACTTTGGCATGAAAGGTTCTTTTTCTGTTGATCGGTATCAAAAAAAAGCCGAATTAAATCCATCGTGATTCAATGTTGTAAAACAATAAAACATGAAAACTTGCGGGGGGGGGGGCGTTGAATACTTTTTATAGGCATTGTATGCCCCACATAATTTTGTATGCTTGTATCAAATCCCCCCCAATTCCCCTACGCTCCAGGGAATGAAGTCCTAACCTATTCGACCTTTCCCTATAGCTTAGGTCCCCAAATCCTGGCAACATTCTCCACATTCTTTTAATCTTATTGATAACCTTCCTGTAGGTAGATGACCAGAATTGCACACAATACCACAAATAAGGCCTCACCAAAGTTTTATATAAATTTCAACATAACATCCCAATCCCTGTATTCAATACTATGACTCATGAAGGTCCATGCACTAAAAGCACTCTTTATGACCCTATCTACCTGTGATGCCACCAACAAATAATTATTCTCAGATACATTTATTCTAATGCACTCCTAGTGCCCTGCTAGTCACCATATAAGTTCTACTCTGGTTTGTCTTCACAAAGTGCAACATCTCACACTTATCTGCATTAAACTCCATCTGCCATTTCTCAGCCCATTTTTTCAGCTGATGCACATCCCACTGCAAGCTTTGATAGCCTTTCTCGTTATCCACTATGCCCCAAGTCTTTGCGTGAACCACAAATTTGCTGCTCCAGTTTACTACATTATCATCCAAGTCGCTGATGTAGATGACAAACAACAATGGACCCTGCAGCGATCCCTACAAAACACCACTAGTAACAAGCCTTCAGTCAGAGAGGCAACAATCTACTGTTACCCTCTGGCTTCTCCCACGAAGTCAATGTCTAATCCAATTTACTACCTCATCTTGAATGCCAACCTTCCATGCCAGACCTTATCAAAGTCCATGTAGACAACATCCACTGCCTTGCCTTCATCAACATTCCTGGTAACTTACTCTATAAGGTTGGTTAGATATGGCCTACCATGCCCAATGCCATGTTGACTATCTCTAATCAGTCCTGGTCTATCCTATTGCTTATATATCTGGCCAGGCATCATTCACGGAAAAGAGTAAACAGTCGACATTTCGGGCCTAGACCCTTCATGAGTCCTGATGAAGGATCTCAGCCCAAAACATCAACTGTTTACTCTTTTCCATTGCTTGCTGCCTGGCCTGCTGAGTCCCTCCAGCATTTTATAGGTGATGCTTGGATTTTCATCATCGGCAGATTTTCTCCTGTTTGTACTTGTATATCTGATCCCTTAGAATACCTTGCAATAACTTCTAATAATGTACCCACCACTGTTGTTAGGCACATTGCCCTATAATTACCTGGCTTATTTTTAGAACCCTTCTTAAACAATGGAACAACATCAGCTATTCACCATTCTTCTGGAACCTCACCTGTTGCTAAGGACATCTTAAATATCTGCAATAATAAAATACCTACATTTCTGCACTACAAAACACCTTGTCAGGCCCTACAGATTTATCCACCCTAATTTGCCTCAAGACAGCAAACCTCTCCTCTTCTGTAATCTGTATAGTGTTCTGGTGCAGTGTGTTGAAACTCTGACTAAACACCAAGTTAAACCGGAGCCAATGAAGACAGAGTCGTAATAAGGTTAACCATTTACTGTTCACTCTTCCACATTAACATCGTATGGTGAAAACTGTTGATAAAAAAAATATAAACATATACAGCGTCTGTTTCATTCTGGAGACCACGCACGCTCTCTTCTTTCAGCGAGTGTCTCCAGCCACCCCGAGTAGCGGGCGAGGAGGGTCCCGTCAAACCGCCGCCAGGCCCTAGCCCACGCTGTGTTTGAAATTGAAAAGCCAACACGCGTGCCACCCGAACCGCCGCTCCCTTAACAGAAACCGCGTTAATATTTCTACTTCAAATACTTTCAAAGGAACTTACGGCGCTGCTTCTATAATGTTCCTTTGTAGGTTTACACAGAGCTCTTCACAATCACCTTCCCGAGTCGAAGGTTATACATAAAACATGGCGAAACTGGAGGTGACGTCATCACATGCCGCAATATACCATAGACAATGAATTTACCTTTGTTATACTGTAACTTAATTATCAACCTTTAACTTTAACTAGAAAATAGTTTAAAACAAATCATTTAAGCTTTAAATTCCTCAGGGTCAATACCACACATGACCTGACTTGGTCCAACCAAGCAGAGTCCACTGCCAAGAAGGCCCGCCAGCGCCTTTACTTTCTGAGAAAACTAAAGAAATTTGGCCTGTCCCCTAAAACCCCCACTAATTTTTATAGATGCACTGTAGAAAGCATTCTTCTAGGATGCAGCACAACCTGGTATGGAAGTTGTGCTGTCCAAGACCTGAAGAAGCTGCAGAAGATTGTGAACACAGCGCAGCACATCACACAAACCAATCTTCTGTGTTTGGACTCACTTTACACCACACGCTGTCGGAGCAGTGCTGCCAGGATAACCAAGGACATGACACACCCAGCCAACACACTTTTCATCCCTCTTCCCTCCGGGAGAAGGCTCAGGAGCTTGAAGACTCGTACGGCCAGATTTGGGAACAGCTTCTTTCCAACTGTGATAAGACTGCTGAACGGATCCTGACCCGGATCTGGGCCGTACCCTCCAAATATCCGGACCTGCCTCTCAGTTTTTTTGCACTACCTCACTTTCCATTTTTCTATTTTCTATTTATGATTTAAAACTTAAATTTTTAATATTTACTAATTTTTACTATTTTAAATATTTTTAATATTTAATATTTGTAATCCAGGGAGCAGGAAGCGCAGAATCAAATATCGCTGTGATGATTGTATGTTCTAGTATCAATTGTTTGGTGACAATAAAGTATAAAGGATTTAAAACGTAGACCCAACAAAGTCAAATAAATGCCTTAAGAGCAACACACTCCCCGCCTGACCTTTGTAAGGTCACTGTAAACATGGTATAGAATTTTAGTCTCTAGATCAGTCTTTAGGTAGAAGTAGAACGACCTCTGTAACTGGCATCAGATTTTCTTTTCAGAGTTCATTGTAAAGATGTGAACCAGTTGACTGCCTGCTCTTTGTTGTTTGGCAAGTGCTGGCATGGTTCTCTGAACGGTAGTGGGGTGATCCAGTTGTTTGCTTCATCTCTAAAAACGTTTGTGTCCATTATTTTTAAGAAGATGGCGTCTGCCACTGATGGAGCAACTTTATTATCATGCTTAGTTTGAGCGAAGACTGACTGTCTCAGTGTCTTCTCAGTTACTTTACTATGCTCGTGGCTTTGTTGTGCTTCCTTGATACACATAACACTTGTGAAGGGCTGAGAAATTGAATGGCGGCCTCTTTCTAGTACGTTAGTCTTGAGCATGTTAACTGTCAGTTTGTGTACGTTGCCAGGGCACACCTCTCCTATCACCACCCAGCCCAGATCCAAACATTGGGCGAAGGGGGCGTTGTGTGGTCCACTGACCTGCTGCCTGACTTTGTGCACCCTAAGAACGTCTCTTCCGAGTAGCAGGAGTATTTCTGCTTCCAGATCCAGTTCTGGGATGTGCTTGGCAATGTGGTGGAGATGGGGCTGGTGTAGAACTGTGCTTGGTGTCAGAATCTTGGATCGGTTATTCAAAATCTCATTGCACTCTAAGAGTGGAGGGGGACTGATGACGACTTTGCCATCCAGCGACTCAAGCTGGAAGCCTTCTGCCTTCCTGCCATATATTTCTGTGATGCCAGGCAAGTTCTGAGGTAGTATGGGAATGGATTACCCTTTACGCTGAACAACTCGAAGAACTTTGGTCTCACTAGTGAGCAGTTGCTCTGGTCATCCAGAATTACATAGGCTTTGACGGCCTTGTCTTTGGCTCCCTTAGGGTATACCTTATTGAGCAGATCTTTGAGCACGAACGGCTCGATTTACCTGGACTGCAAACTTCTATGCAGCTCGAGCTGACAATAGTTGTATCAGAGTGATGCTCTCCCTCCCCGCCATCCTCTTGTGGGAGTGGAGGAGCCTTGGCAGTTTGCGGCGACGGGCCAGGAAGCATGGCTCCATCGTGATTAGTGCTGTTACATTCTGAGCGCTTTACGGGGAACGTACACTCTTTGGCAAGGTGGGAGGTAGAGGAACAGCACTTAGAACATATTCTTTTTTCCTTGAGAAGGGCCTTTCTTTCATCAAAGGGTTTGTTTCGAGACATTCTACGTTTTTCGAGGGGGTAGGGTTTGTTGTGCAATGGACAATTCTTGCTAGGGTCATCATTGATTGCGGAGACTTCGGTTTTATGCACTGAGACAGGTTTATTGATGACAAAATGATTCAAAATGGGCTTGACTGGCTTGGTGTGAGTTGTGGTGCTGCCTTGATTCATGAAGCTAGGGTCATTTAGCCTCTTCGCCTCTTTGCACACAAACCTACTAAAGTACTCAAAGGGAGGGAATCGACCACCGTTCTCTTCCTTGTACTCTGAGCTAATAGATATTCATCTTTCCTGCAGCCCAAATGGAAGCTTGTCCACAATTGGTCCAACTCCACGTGAGGTATCCAGATACAACAGGCCAGTTAAATAGCCGTCTTCTTTAGTACCTTGAATCTCCATGAGAAAATCTCCGAGTTCTCGTAATTTAGTGTGGTCCTTGGCTGACACCCTAGGAAAATTGTCCAGCCGTTGAAATAGCGCCCTCTCAATGATTTCAGGGGCCGCATAGCACTCCCGCAGTCTTTCCCATGCGTTGTGTAAGGCTAGCTTGGGGTTATTGACATACACTGAGCATATGCGTTTCACCTGTTCACTTGATTCCTTTCCCAGCCATTTAGTCATAGGGTCCAACTCTTGGATTGCTGTGAGCTGGACTCCACTGGTGGCACTGGTGAATGAGGAGTACCACACACGGTAATTTTCAGTTTTGCTTCTTGGTTAGCGTATGACGCTTGCACCTTGGCGGCTTCTGCTTTAGCTCTTGCGAGGGCAGTCACACTTGTCAACGTCTTACTGATCTTGGTGCTGAGTGCAAGGGACTTGATGCTTGATCGCGAAGCCATCGTACCACTTGTCGAAACATCTAATGATTGCGCCTTTTCACTATAGTGTTCCTGTGCACTGTGTTGAAATTCTGACTAAACACCAAGTTAAACTGGAGCCAATGAAGACAGAGTGGTAGTAAGGTTAACCACTTACTGTTCACTCTTCCACATTAACATCGTATGGTGAAAACTGTTGATAAAAAAATACAAACATATACAGCATCTGTTTCATTCTGAAGACCACGCGCGCTCTCTTCTTTTAGTGAGTGTCTCCAGCCACCCCGAGTAGCGGGCGAGGGGGTCCCGTCAAACCACTGCCGGGCCCAAGCCCACCCCACGTTTGAAATTGAAAAGCCGACACGCGTGCCACCCGAACCGTCGCTTCCTTAACAGAAACCGCGTTAATATTTTTACTTCAAATACTTTCGTAGGAACTTACGGCGTTGCTTCTATAATGTTTCTTTGTGGGTAGAACGGAGCTCTTCACGATCATGCTGCACGCATGGCACCCACCCTTTACACCTTCCCGAACCAGAGGTTACACATAAGACACAGCGAAACCGGAGGTGACGTCATCACATGCCACAATATACCATAGACAATGAATTTACCTTTAAACTGTAAATTAATTATCAACCTTTAACTTTAACTAGAAAATATTTACAAACAAATCATTTAAAATGTAGACCCAACAAAGTCAGATAAATGCCTTAAGGGCAACACAGTATATATTCCATGACCTCACTCCTATAACTCTTGTGTTCATCTCCTAAGTAAACAGAGATCCATTTAAGATCTCCCCATCTCTTTCGACTCCATGCATAGATGACCACACTGATCTTCAAGAAGGCCAATTTCGTCCCTTGCTATTCTTTTGTTCTTACTATATCTGTCAAAAAAATTGGGATTCTCTTTCAACTTGTCTGATAGAGCAACCTCATGCCTTCTTTTAGCTCTCATGATTTCCTTAAGTGTCCTCTGACATTTTTTATATTTAAGTACATCATTTGTTCCTTCCTGCCTATACCTACTATGCACCTCCTCCTTTTTCTTAACCAGGGCCTCAATGGACTAAAGTTTGATAATTGCCCACATTAAATTAATGTAATTACTCATTTGCCAGAAAATGTGGACAAATTTTACTATATTGGGTAATTACTTGCACAGTACTGGGTATGAATTTATGCTACCTTCAATAACCCACTCAACCGCATTAAAGAAATACAGGATTCCCCCGCCATCCGAAGGTAGAGCGTTCCTATGAAACCGTTTGTAAGCCGGAAAGTCGTAAAGTGAAGAAGCAATTACCATTTATTTATATGGGAAAATTCTGTGAGCGTTCGCAGACCCAAAAATAACCTACCAAATCATGCCAAATAACACATAAAACCTAAAATAACAGTAACATATAGTAAAAGCAGGAATGATATGATAAATACACAGCCTATATAAAGTAAAAATACTTTTCCACAATCATGGCCGGCACTGTTCTCCGTAGCGAAAATCTCACACAAGTGCTCTTGGCAGAAACACGGCGCAAGCGCTCTCCAGTAACCTTTAAGCTATGAAGCTACCAAATCATACCAAATAACACATGAAAACACACAGCCTATATCAAGTAGAAATAATGTATGTACAGTGTAGTATCACTTAGGGGAATCGGGAAGACAGCACAAAGCACACTGATGATGGTGTGTTAGACTGAGTCGTCGGACTCACACCACCAGGGTCAAGAGTAGTTACTACTCCACAACTAACAGGCTCTTGAACAAAACAGGATAACTACACTCCTTTGCTCATCCACTGATGTGTTCCCACAACCAATGATCTCACTTTAAGCACCTTATCTTGTTCTTTCATGTACTCAAATTTATCGCTATTTATTTATATTTGTTTTTGCAGTTTGTTGTCTTCTACACAATGGTTGAATGCCCTAGTTGAGAGGACTTTCATTGATTCTGTCACTGTTACTATTCTATAGATTTGATGAGTATGCCCACAAGAAAATGAATCTCAGGGTTTTGTGTGGTGAGATATATATACACACACACTTGATAATAAAATTTACTTTGAGCTTTGATAACATGACTCATTGTGCAGTTCGCACTACATTTAAAGAAATAATCATAAATATACACCTTTTAACATTTGGCTTAATGCACAATTTGGTTTCTACTTTTGTTGCCTTCATCTTTTCCATTTTATTCAAAACATCATATTCACTTGCCGCACATAACCAAGGCTTTTTAATGACAAAAGGATTTGCGCATTACTCTCCGCATTATAAAATCATATCAGAGTAGGAAGTCCTTTCGATCTGTATTGGTGCCAGTTCCTTGGCAGACCCTGATTTTCCCCCAATTACCATATACTGCTCTTCAAGCATTTACGCTAATCACCTTTTGAAAATTATTATTTAATCTTCTACCACACTACCCTTCTCTCAAAGGGTGCCCCAACGGGTCACCCCATTGTCTAGTACATTCTAAAGATGTAGGGATTAGTAGGCTAATTGAGCACACCGGTGTAATTGGGTGGGCTGGACTCATTGTATTGGAATGGCCTGCTACTGTGCTGTACCTCTAAATAAATAAATTACAGCACAAGAGGTCTCTTCACGTTGTCTTTGGTTGTTTATTAAATGGCTCAATTTGTTATCAACCAATGCAGTTTTCTCTTTACTCGAGGAAATCCTGTATGAATATCAAGTCATCCCTGACATACCACAGGACTTAAGGGACAGATCTCTTGGATCTTAAACTTACCAGGATACAGCATCATTTTTTTCACTATATCCACATTCTCCTTGCCAGACAACTTTTCCAAGCGCTGTTGGTGTGACTGTGGAGCAGGAGACTGAGTCTGAAGTGGTGCACTCTGCGCATCCTGGGATTGACTTCGGGATAACAAAGCCCTTGGTTGACCAGCCTCTGACTGATGGGCTTGGATGGGAATGGTAGTTAGCCCACTGTTTTCTAAGGCTTGCTGTAATTGAATTTAAAGTTTTTTTTAAATAACATTTCAAGGTTGGCAAAGACTAAAACCATCTCATCCAATTACATAAAAGTGAAAAAAATTTTCAGTTCAAAATATAAGACGACAATAACTGAAAATAATGCAGCCAAAATTTTGTTTTTTTAAAATTGCAGCTCATTAAGAATTTCGAAGGGAATTGTTAGCTGTAACAAAGAGGGCACATAATAAAATATGAACCATTACATTCAAACATTTATTTTTAAATTGGGTAACTATTCTGTTATTAGCTTCCATACAAAATATTCTAGGAAACCAACGTACTATTTTATGCCAGCGATTCATTTGCATGCCTTTGTCATTGTTACTTGCCTGTGAGATCAAAGGTTTTGGTAGCTGCTATGGCATTGCAAAATTATTTCTACACTTGAAATGGAGATGGAGAACTCACTTGCAAGATGTCCTGATTAATACTGCCCTCTAAGGTGATCTGCTGCACTGGCTGCTGAGATGGAGGTCCATCTCCAGTCACCTGCTCCGACAGCTCCAGGAGCTGCTGAATAACATCAGTCACCGCTTGTGCTCCTTGTTGACCCCCGACTGACGTTACTGGCGATGTTCCAACTGCCTGCTATAAGTGAATGAAATCCAGTCAGTAATTCACACTGATTAATAAAATTAGGTGTTTTTACAAAAAAAAAGTGGTCTGGTCTTAGCTGCAGTGCTGCGTTCAATTCCATAAGTAGAAAAGATGGAATGGCATTAGAAAGAATCCTAATACCTGGGATGAGGGACTACATGTACAAAGATAGACTAGAGTGCTTGGGACTGTTTCCTTGATAGGTGGTAATTTGTGTAAGCTGAGTCCACATTCAGGATTAACAGCCAATTTTTTCTTAAAAATAACTCAGAAGCATTTTAGCACAAAGCCTCTGGCGAATATTACCCTGGAAGGGTCACAAGTGTAAAGTGAAACAGCATGGAAACAGAAACTCCTGCTTACTATGCTCATGTTAACCAATGAGTACCTGTTTATACAGGTAATATTCTTCAGCCTTCTGTGCTTATCCAAATACTTAAATGCTGTCAGAGTACCTGCCTGCACCATCTCACATTCTCTTCACATCTCCTCAAAAATCTATTACCTCGTCTTAACTCCATGACCTGTATTTATAGGCATTTCTGCTACAAGCATTTTTCCACTATCTGAACTACACTCAGTAGCCAATTTATTACCTCCTGTACCTAATAAAGTGGTCACTAAGTGTATGTTTGTGGTCTCCTGCTACTGTAGCCCATCCACTCCAAGGTTCAACATGTACATTCAGGGATGCTCTTCTGCACACCACTGTTGTAATGTGTGGTTATTTAACATACTGCCGCCTTCCTGTCAGCTTGAACCAGTCTGGCCATCCTCCTTTGACTCCCCTCATTAGCAGGCGTTTTCACCTACAAAACTGCTGCTCAGAGAGTTTTTTGGTTTTTTTGCATGCACCATTCTCTGTAAACTCTAGAGGCTGGTGGGCATGAAATTACTCAGCAATTTCTGAGATACTCAAACTACCCCATCTGGCACCAACAATCATTCAAAATCACTTAGATCACATTTCATTTCCATTCCGATGTTTGGTCTGAACAACAACTGAACCCCTTGAATGTCTGCATGCTATTATACTGCCACATAATTGGTTGCTGCCACATGATTGTTGATTAGATATTTGTATTAACGAGGTGTATAGGTGTACCTAATAAAGTAGCCACTGATTGCTTGCTCCTTGTAAGTTTTTTTTTCTAAAGCAGTCCGCACAGCCTTACTGAACCAAGGAAGACAAAGCCAACCTAACTTGCTTCCATTCATTGCTCATTTCAGGCAACATCTCCAAGTACCTTCTCTGAAGTCTCCCAAACAATCACATCCTTCCTGTAACATGGAGATCAAAAATGCACAAAGCGCCTCAACTGTGGTCTATCTAAAGTATAAACTAAAAGAAATGAAGTTAATTGTGCCATGAGGAAAATCTATTTTTGTACAACATATGGCTAGAATTTGGAATTAGAATATTAGAAAATTTTTGATAAAGGACAGGCCATCAACCCAACAAAGCTTGCTATATTCCTATTCACATAGTGTGTTAAAATAAATAGAGTTTAAATTGAGAAGTCTCTAAGGTACTACTCTCAACTACACAGCTAGGTAGTTTGTTCCATGTGTCCATGTTACTTGCTGTGTAAAGTAATGCTTCCTGATGTTCGCCTGAAACCTCCTTTTAATAAGTCTCCACCTATGGTCCCATGTCCTTGGTGATGGATTAACTTTGAAGTAGCAGCTGGCATCCACCTTATTTATACCCCTTAATGATTTTAAACACTTCTATAATGTCTCCTCTTATTCTACGTCCCATCATCATCATCATCAGGTGCCGTGCCCAGTTTGAGCTTTGACTGCCATGACCCACACACTCCTGTTTCGGGTCAAGTGGATCAATTCATTGGTATTCATTTCCAGTTCTCCGGTTGCTGTCTCCATCATCATGTCTTTGTCTTCCTCTTGCTTTCTTCCCTTCAATCTTTCGCATAATTATTGCGCATTCTAACTCCTCTTTCCTAATCACATGTCCAATGAAGTTACGTTGCCTTTTCATGATCTTATACCTTATTTCTCTTTTTGTGTTTGCTCTGTTCATGACATCCTCGTTAGATATTTGTCTCGTCCATGATTTTCTTTGCATCCTCCTCAAAAACCACATCTCTGCTGCTTCATTTCGTTTCCTCATGTTACTAGATATTGTCCAACATTCTGAGCCATATAACATAACTCGATAAATGTAACATTTCAGTACTCTGAGGTGGGTTGTCATGCCTAGTTTAGTATTGGTCAGTATACTCTTCATTCTCGTAAAGGTGTCTTTTGCCATCCCTATTCTTCTTTTGATGTCCATGTCACACCTGCCATCTGATGTCACCCAGCTTCCTAAGTAGCAAAAGTTCTGTACTTGTTTTATGTCTTCTCCATTGATTCTCAGCCTGCAGATAGGATTCTCCTTCTTTTTGGATATCACCATACATTGAATTTTTGCAATTGATAGATAGACACATTTTTACGCTTTACTCAACAACTATATCAATTAAGTTTTGTCGTTCTTCCTCTTGTGGACCTGGAAAAGTCCAGGTGATAACACTAGAAATCAAATTGACTTTATACTATAAACCAAAGATTTAGAAACTCAGTGACAATGCAAAACATATCCAGGTGCAGACTGTAATAGTGACTAAAACCCGGTAGTATGTCATGTATATGGGGTGTCAGGGAGGGGTAGCACCTCTGGTGGGGGAACATGTCGCGTCCTTTTCAGGGCGGTTAGTCCACCTTTGGTCCCCACCTGGCACTCAGCTCTCACCTGTGGCTCCCCGTAGCTGTTTGCATGCGACAGCAGCCGCACCCCGGGCAACAGCTTCGACAAGCCGGCGAAACCAGGTGAGGGTAGCCGACGGGTCTCAAACCCTCGGTGAGATAGGGAGTTGTCTATCACAGCATGTGAAGACAGACTCCGGCGGATTGAGTGGGCAAGACCAATGGAAGGTCCAACGGTCAAGAAGGCGGTCCCTGCAAGCGTCGTGGAACTTGCAGAGCAGGACAGGACACAGAAGATGTCCTGGTCATCCACTGCGCCTAGTCCCATCTCCAGCCGTCTAGACTCTGTCTTGCCACTGGACCCAGATGGGAATTGGGAAGAGAGAGTGAGGCTGATGCTGCGCAACTCTCCCTCACTTAAATCCAAATCACGCGCTAGTCTCGACACCATCATAATGGTGTCGAGGTCCTCATCGACGTCAACGATGGACGAACAACTGAACTGAACTGTCATGTAAAAGTAAAACTTAAAAAACTAAAGAAGCAAAAACCTGAACAATCCCTTGACTACTTGAAATTAATTAAAGAAGAAAACTTAAGACAAAAATTTACAATTGAAGTAAGGAATAGATTTCAAAGTCTAGAAATAGAATCTGCTGAAGATGATAGCAATCATGTAGAAATGAAATTTAACTCTCAAAAGGATGCCTTGGTAGAATCAGCAAAGTCAGTGATTCCTAAAAAAGAAAAAAAGCACAATGAATAAATGGATGACAGATGAAATCAAAAATCTACTGGAAGAAAGGAGACGGAAGAAAGCAAATCCTAGAGAATATAAGTCCTTAGATAAAAAAGTTAAAAGCTTATGTCAAAAAGCCAAAGAAGAATGGTTAAACCAGGAATGTGAGCAAATAGAAAGAATCTCTTTTTCTGATCCAAAAAAGTTACATCAACAAATCAAGAATATCACTGGTAGGAAGCTCCTCTGTTCTTTGAAAGCAAAGGACGGTACCATTATCATGGAAGATGAGATTATGAACAGATGGACAGATTATATTCAGGAATTGTATGAAGACGATCGAGGCAAAAAACCAGAAATTAAGAAAGACTTTGAAGATCCAAGTATTTTAAAATCTGAAGTTCATAATGCAATAGATAAGATGAAGAAAGGAAAGGCAACAGGTCCTGATGAATTCGTAATGGAACAGGTTATCACCCTTAAAGATTATGGAATTGAAAAGCTTACTGATTTAATCAATGACATTTATGAGAATGGAATAATACCAGAAGAGATGAAAAAAATCAGTATTTATCACTCTTCCTAAGAAACCTGGAGCAAAAGAATATGAATTACATAGGACCATAAGTTTAATAAGGCATATCACTGAGATACTTCTAAAAATTTTGATGACGAGAGCTAAAAGTAAGATATAAGCTGAAATAGGTAAAGAACAATGTGGTTTTGTGAAAGACAAAGGTACAAGAAACGCAATATTGATGTTAAGGATACTATCAGAACGAGCTATTCAAGTGCAAAAAGATTTGTTTGTTTTATTGACTACACAAAAGCATTTGATAAAGTAAAGCACTATAAGTTATTTGAAATATTACAGAAAACTCTAGATCTAGATTTGATAGACCTCCGTCTAATCAGAAATCTGTACTGGGAACAAACTGCCACTATTAGAATAGATGGAGAAGTGAGTCAGTTTACGAAAATCAAGAGAGGTATTAGACAAGGGTGTGTTTTTACCCCTGATTTATTTAATAGGTACAGTGAAACAATTCTACGTCTATTTAGGCTAAAAAGATCTAATTCTTTCAATCTTTCTTCACAGCTCATGTCCTGCAGACCTGGAATGAGTCTAATCACCCTTCTCTGAACTCTCTCCAATGCCTTCACATCCCTCATAAAATATGGAGATCAAAATTGTACACAGTACTCAAGGTGTGGCCTCACAAGCGCATTATGCAGCTTAAGGGGAACGTCTGTAGACTTGAACTCCACTGAGTGCATTATATAGACCAACTTTCTATTAGCCTTCCTAATTGCTTCTGTGCAGTGAGTCTACCATGACACCCAAATCATTATCATACAGTGCACTTTCTAACTCAAGACCCCCATTGTATATTTACATCTAATATTTCTACATCCTATATGTAATATTTTACATTTACTTACATTAAATTTCATCTGCCATTTATCTGCCCACAACTACATAGATTTTGCTGCCTGAATGGTGTCTTCTGCACACCACTGTTGTAATGCATGGTTACTTAAGATACCGCCACTTTCTTGTCAGCTTGAACCAGACTGGCCATTCTCCTTTGACTCCCTATCCCCCAAATTTTGTGTCATCTGCAAACCTCATTTGATTATTTATTATATGCTTATCCAAATCATTAACGTAAATTAAAAACAGTAGCGGCACCAAAACTGATTTCTGCAGAAACCCACTTTTAACATCTTCTGGGTGTGAAAATGATCCTCTCACCATAACTCATTGTTTTCTGTTTTTGAGCCAATTCTGCACCCATTTGCACATCTTATTCTGAATCCCTACCTCTTGTAATTGGATGATTAAGCTCTTGTGGGGTACCTTGTCAAAAGTCTTCTGGAATTCCAAGTAAATGATATCAACCACTCTATTGTTATCATAAATTTTAGTTGCCTTTTCACAGAACTCCAGCATATTAGTAAAACATGATTTCCCCTTTCTGAATCCATGCTGGCTTTCTGCTAACAAGCCTGTTCTTATCAGCTGTTTTTCCCCCATTTCATTCGTTGTTAATGCTTCCATTCTCTTACCTCCGTTACACGTTAAGCTTACTGGTCTACGGTTGCCAGAGTCAGAGTGGACACCCTTCTTATGTACCAGGACATTAGTCTATTTCCAGTCCTTAAGAATTTCACCAGTTTTCACTGACTTTTGAAAAATACATGTTAGGGTTTTCTATATACAATCACAAACCTCTAAGTACCCTAGGATATATGTTGTCTGGCTCTTGGGATTTATTAGCTGAAGCAGGACTTCACTTTCTATGATCTCACTTAAGTCACTTAAAACAACCTTATTTTTCTCTACACTTACTGGCATTGTGCATAGGCTTGAAGGCACTTTGCTCTTCAAGACCAAAATAGATGAACTATAGATGTAAATAAGTAGATGAGGGAAAAAATGCAGGAGTGTATAAGCTAATGCACCAATTTGCATTGTATGGCAATTTCAGCAGCAGAACTTGCCAGTGAGACTTGATCTGCAAATTTAGGATTTCAATGTGTGTAGGAATTCCAAAACTTACAGATACTTATGTCATAAAATGCTAGCAATTGAAACACCAAATTATCCATGCAAAACTACTGGAAAACCCAGTGCCTCAATGCCAATTCCACGTTCCTAAAGGAGCCAATGCTATAGTATGGTTTAGAGGACAATGCCATAAGACGCCTTGCTAAGGTTATTACTGCCACAGATAAGAGAAAGCGATGCTTAAAGATATAACTTGGCAATGATTGAGAGTATTACACAGAGCACCTGGTGGTGGAATTTGACTTGGTTGCTATTCATCAATGACCACAGGAAGATATATTGCATAAGGTGTGTCTATATTTATACACCTGCAATGTGAAAAATGTGGACATATTATAAATATCATTACCCTCAATCTCAATACATTTAAGTTATATGTAACAGTTTTGTCTCATTGATGAATTGCAGTTGCCTGCGGTTTGCATGCATGCACAAATACCAGAACTAAATGTCCTGACATAATCTTCTTTCAATAAAACTGAAGAACATTTGTCAAATTATCAGAAACTGACTGCACAATGGAGACTAATTCATAATGCAGACCAGCCTACATTACTGTCTACACATTTGTATAGGTGAACACAGAATGATTGGGCAATTATTCTATTTAATGGAAATCATGTCAGAGACAGACACAATTCTAGATAATGGAAATGTAGCAGATAAAGTAGGTTTTTCATGTAGGATGTTAAATCAAACAAGATTACAAACAACTACTTGGTCAGATGTCTCGAGAGTTCAGAAAGCTTTGTGTAAATTTTATAGTGACAGAACAGCAGCAGGCTATTCCGTCCACTGGGTCTATGTTGGATCCCAGGGGAGCTATCCCATTTGACCTTTCCCCACCTCTCCTTATTTCTCTGTATCACTACAACTTCATCTCTTTCACACATGCCAATCAACTCCCCATGATTCTTTCTTTTATTAATCTGCACTGAGGTTACAGTTAATAATTAGCCTACCAAATGTTTTTGTGCTGTGGAAGGAAAACTGAGCAACAGAAGTAGCCCCACTGCCATCATGGAGCAAACGTGCAGGTTCTGTACCCAGGATGAGGATTAAACAAAGGTCCTTGGAGCTGTGAGGTAGCAACACTAACTACTACCCTTTGGGTTTTTATAGATGTGCATTCAAGTAGTTTTCAGTCCTAGAAGTTGCTTTCTTTTCATTAATTTTACTGATTTGGGCAAGGGCGCAAAAGAAATTATGTTGAAATTGAATCAATGTACCAAATTACTTGGTCATACTATGAGAGATAGGGGGTGGTATGGTGATGCAAGAGGGTGAACAGAGATGGTAGACAATTAGTGGAGAGAAGTAATTTGTTACACAAATTGCCCATAATATATGAAAAATCACACTGCAATGGTTTGGACAGTTATCCATGGCAGTGTAGATATTTATACAAGTGGAATGTGCACATCTGGCCTAACTTGAGAAATATCCTTCTTATAAGGGCAATTAATGAATGCAAGATAAAACAAATGTAATTACCGATACATTGTGCGCAGTGTCGCTTATTACTCGTGAGGATTCCGATCCATCTGAGTGCATTCTGTTGATGTGTGCATTAAGGCTGCCTAGTTTTCGAAACACACAGCTACATTCCTCACACTGATAAGCTGGCTGGTCCCCATCCTTCACCTGTGTGTGAATAAGAAAGCAGTTTCAGCAAAAAAATTAAAAAGCTGACATTCAAACAAATAATTTATTCCTAATGACAACTGAACATGAGGTACTACACTGGAACAACCCTCTTCTTTCTAGAAGAATAAAAGAAAAGAGGGAAGATGCTGCACAGGAGCATTCTGCTCATTAAAGGCAACAATGGAGTTCTATTAAAACTCCTACATGAGCACTTACTTGATAATGCTGTTTGAAACCCTAGACTGATTGGCTGGCTTTACACAGAACTCCCCGCTAGCTTCAATGCATGTTAAAGATCCTTCTTTCCTGCGTTCGAGACGTAATTCTACACATTAGTAAATAGGGGTGACGGGGAAAGATACAACTCAGTCCTGGCCCTTCCACCTAATGCCAGCTAGAGCTTGTGCATCTGGCGTGCCTTCTTTCATTCTCAAGCTGAATTAGTTTGAGGATAGCACTTGCCCTGTCATCATCTGCTACAAACAATGATCCAGACTTCTGCAGCTACCCCACAGTTGTTTTCCCCACCAGGATTTATGGGATCATCCAGGGGTTAGAGGGAGTGGATTCACTGAACTGGGGCTTTTTCTGCAGTGAGAGAGTGACCCACCAACAGAAGACTGGCAGGTAGCTAAGCTATGAACCAGTCTGAAGCCAGGCAAACACTTCAAAATGAGGGATGGGGGGGGGGGGCGGGTTCAGTGGTGACAAACCCAACTGATGGCACCTTATGAGCTCATGAAAAATACAAGCTGCATTCTAATACGCTATCTGCTGCTTTTGAACCCCTTCACTGCCTTATTTGCCTGCAATCAAAAGCTTCTCAGTGCTTCCTTACACATTATAACTCTAAATCTTTTATTCAGATTGTTGACTTTGGGCTGTGGGTTAAATACCTGAAACTTGGGATGGTAAGCAAGTGTTACACTGTCCCAAACCAAAATCCAATTAGGGCCAATAATAATTGATTCAGCGAGTCAGGGTGAGAAATTTCAAGTTCCTGGTGTCAACGTCTTTGAAGGTCTATCCGGGGCCCAACATATTGAAACAATTACAAAGAAGGTATGACAGAAGCTATAATTCATGAGGAGTTTGAGGAAACTTGGTATGTCACCAAAGACTCTCGCAAATTACTACAGATATACCATGGAGAGCATTCGAGCTGGTTGCATCACAGTCTAATATGGAGGGACCACTATAAAGGATTGGGGAAAAAACTGCACAAGGTCGTAAACCCAGCCAGCTCCATCATGGGCACTAGCCTTCTCAGCATCGAGGACAAAAAGGCGGCATCAATTATTAAGGACCCCTATCATTCAGGACTTGCCTTCTTCCCATTGCTATCATTAAGATGCTGGTGCAGGAGTCTGAGGACACTCAATTTTTCATGAACAGCTTCTTCTCCTCACCCATCAGACTTCTGAATTAACAATGAACCTATGTACATTAGCTATATTTTTGCTCTCTTTATACATTACCTGTTTAATCTTTATATATAATTCTTATAGCAATCTATAGTTTTAATAATGTACTATACTGTACCGCTGCTGCAAAACAACAAATTTCACAACATGTGCCAGTGATACTAAATCTGATTCAGAGTTGTACAGCTCAGAAACAGGCCCTTCAGCCCACCACATCCATACTGACCTTTTAGATTAGATTAGACTATGAGGACACTCAGTCCTCCTTTATTGTCAGTTAGAAATGCATGCATTAAAAAAATAATACAATGTTCCTCCAGTATGATATCACAAGAAACACAGGACAGACCAAGACTAAAACTGACAAAAAAACACATAATTGTAACATATAGCTACAACAGTGCAAAGCAATACCGTAATTTGATAAAGAGCAGACCATGGGCACGGTAAAAAAAAAAGTCTCAAAGTCCTGATAGCCCTCATCTCAAGCAGACAGTAGAAGGGAGAAACTCTCCCTGCCATAAACCTCCAGCGCCGCAAACTTGTCGATGCAGCACCCTTGGAAGCACCCGATCACAGCCGACTCTGAGTCCATCCGAAAACTTCGAGCCTCCGAGCAGCCCTCCAACACCGAGCACCATCTCTGCCGAGCGCTTCGACCCCACCCCAGCTGCCGAGCAACAAGCAAAGCCGAGGACTCGGGGCCTTCCCCTCCGGAGATTCTGGATCACACAGCAGCAGCGGCAGCGAAGCAGGCATTTCAGAAGTTTCACCAGATGTTCCTCCGTGCTCTCACGTCTGTCTCCCATCAAATCAGGATTGTGCATGGCACCCTACTTGACAGATAACAGATATTCATCACCGGAATGGCTGCTGCGCGCTGCATCGCGCCGCCATCTTCTCTTCTCCTTTTGCACATGTATACTTATTTCATTTGCCTATATTACGGTCATATCCTCCGAGGCCTTGCCAATTCAAATCAATAACTGTACTAACATCTTCTGGATAGATCATGAAACCATATATTTCACTTCGTTTATGTCTTTTACATTCGTTGTTCATCTTGGATATGAACCTGGAGCTGTTGGGAGTCTGATTTGCTGTTTGGAGTTCATTTGGGTGTTTCAGCGCTTTGCAGTATCCAAGAGGATTCCAGGCAGCAGAGGCAGCATATGCGAACTTCAAAGCGGCCAGGCCATGGGACGGCTGTGGGGTGCAAGCCAATTATCAACTCCATTTCACCAGGTAAAGCTTCCATTGTTGATTGACTAAAAATACGAGAGAGAATGAAACATCGAGGCGAATGCGGGAGTTTAGATATTGTTTGGGTGCTTCAGCACTCAGCAGTCTCCAAGAGGATTCTGCACAAACCTTGAGGGGAAGAACAGACTGTGGGACAGGGTGCAAGCCAATGCTTGACTCCACTTTGACGACGGAAGTTTCCATTGTTCGCCAATTAAAGCAGCGAGGGAGATTGAAACACTGAGGCGAATGCAGAAGGTCAGCACCGGCTGCCTGCTTCTTAATCACTGAGGATCGCTCTGCTATGCTACTGGACAGGTGTAAGCCTGCCACTGTCCCGGAGAATGCTGTCCAGGTTTTCCGTGTTTTGGATGCAGACTTGGACTATAGACTTCTTTTTCAGTATTACAGTTTTTTGCATACTATGTTTATCACCTAATCTTTCTCACTTTTTTTGTGCTGTGAGGGGAGGGGTGGCGATTTGAGGGTCAATGTCCACGCTCTGTTTTGTTCATTTTTTGTGCAGGAGGAAGGATTTAGAGGTTAATGTGCCTGTTCCATTTTTGTTTCTTTTGTGCGGGGTGGGGAATTCGGGGGTTGATGCTTGTGCTGCCTTTATTTTTTTTTTCTTGGTTTCATGGCTTCCCAGAGAAGTAGAATTTCAGAGTTTGTATACTTTGATAATAAAATAATCTTTGAACCTGATCCTACCAGTTCTTATGCAGTTCATTTGAGATATCAACTCTTTTCAAAAACAATTTTCCCCTCAGATTCCATGATATTGTTATTTTTCTGAGTAACTGTTTATACTAGTTTATTTCTATTGTTATATTTCACTAGGTGTCAAAATGGTTGTTGTGATGCATCTAGTGTGCTTGTCGCTCTTTCAGCTTCTACTGCTGGCTAACAGTCTTGAGAAAAGGAGAGCTGAATGTGCAAGTCTCTCCCTGCCAGTACATAGCTTCTCCAACAGCAAACCTCTCGTAGTGCCTCCTCACTGGCGACATATGGAAACTGAACTTCTTTTGGATTCAGGCTGAATTACAGAGGATGAGGAGGAGAACTGGCCCCTGCACATGTAGCAGACACGCCCATTGGTGTGTAGACGCTCGTGAACCAGATCCCCAGCTATGAGTAAATAGTCCCACTGCCTTGTGGTTAGCCTCAGGAGAGACGAAGGATACAGGAATAAACCCAGGCAGCAAATCCGGAGTGGAGCCCTGCAGGCGGCTGGATGCCATTGAACATCCTTCCAGCAGCTCCTGCAGCCAAGCTGGTGTCAAACGTATTGCTTCATAAGCTTTCCTTTGGACTACACTGGTGAGGCCAAGAGAGGGATCTTGACAACTGGGCATCTCATACCTTCCACCCAGGCTTGTGATGATGATCGTCATCATCATCACCCATTGTCCTTCGAGACAGACGGATGTCAACCATATTTTACTATCACTAGTTTCAATGAATGCTGGATGCACTCTAGAACAAACAAACAAACTGCATGCATGTACAAACGAAAGGGAAATTTCTGACAGACATAATCCTATTTTTCCTATTTTAGTATGGATTTGGGTGCTTCACGGCTAGTTTTGAATTTTATTTTGTAGCCAATAACATACTTATTTTGGAATTCATTGCCAATTATCTGTGGAAAGCAATGGAATAGTAAGATGGACCTTGCTAAAACAAAAATAAGCTAATAACTAACAGCCAAAATAGCCAAGCACAGGATTCCAGAAAGCACACTTGAGAACTAGGTTTGAAATATTTCAAAATGAGTAAGTTTAGATATTATAAGGCACGGTATTAATTTAACCATTAAAACATTTCAAAACTGTGAGTAAAACCAAGTTAAAAGCTCTACTGACCATGTAGAATATACCATTACCTCAGTGTGAACTCTTTGTATGTGCGCTCGTAGATTGCCTCTCTGTGAAAACGAGGCTGGACAAAAGACACAAAAATGTGGTTTTTCACCAGTATGCTTGATCATGTGAATTTGCAATGCTCCTTTCTGGTTGAAAGCCTTTCCACAATCACCACATTTAAATGGCCGTTCACCTACAATACCAAGTAAAAGTTGGTAAGTGCAGAAAGATTTGCAGAAAAGTGATGTAATACACATTGTACTGGGTTAAACTAATGATGAACTTTTTTAGTAATATTGTGCATTAGTTCATGGTTCATTATTTACAATAGTTATTGCTCAAAGTATCATGAAGTTCTCAACTAAACACACTGCAATCAAATATGTTATGAACAGAACAGAGCAGTACAGCACTGAACAGGCCATTTGATTCATGATGCTGTGCCAATCTTGCTGCCAATTTATACTAAATGCCCTCCATTTCCTATACAGCTTTCTAAGAGCCTCAAACTCTACCAAACTGCTTGCTTCCATACTACCTTGGCAACCTATTCCACTGACCATCCACTCCCTACATTCTTAATACGCCTATAAATGAAAACAAGCATGCCGTATGCCATTTTTTTTTAAACTAACTTATCCACTTGCATAGCCACTTTCGAAGAACTATGGACCCGGACTCTAAGATCCTTTTGAATTTCAATGCTGTTAAGGGGTTTACCATTATTGTAATATTTTCTCCTTCTATTTGACCTCCGAAAGTGCAACATCTCACTTTTGCCTGGATTAAACTCCGAATACCACTTTCCTGCCTTTATCTGTAACTGATCTATATCTCACTATATACTCTTTGATATCCTTTATACTATCCACAACGCCATCAGTCTTAGTATCATCCACAAACTAGCTGACCTACCATCAACACTTTCATCCAAATCACTGAAATACTGGAGATCACATAACAGATTCCCAAACCCCTAGCAGGAATACAGACTTGCATCTGGAATCCAAATTTGCAATAGATTCCATACATCATTATCTACATATTTATAGCCAGAAACTTGATAACAAGTATTAATACCAATAATAAAAATGCCTTGGTTCTGCCTACTGAATAATGACAATTAGCATTCACGAACTAGCTTCTTTCTGGCATATTTAATGATGAGCTGCACTTTTTTTGCATTGGATCCCAATACCAAACAGAATCAAAGGCAAGTTAAATTCCTTCCTTTAAGAATTTAAAAATTCTTGTTTTAAAAAAAAGGTTATAACAATACAATAAATAAAAGATGGGTGGCAGCACAGTGCAAATCTGACATAACGCTCAAGTTCTGAAATAAATTCCTTCAGTCTTCACATTTCAAGTGAAGTTTGATAACAATCACTCAAACCCCATAAATAATTTTCCAGTTCAAGCTCAGCCCTGCCACCAAACTTGCTCCCATTATCTCCACTTAATAACAATCCGGCAGATTGTTCTCATATCTGTTAGAATTTCATTGCATAAATTGGGGAAATGACATCAAGAATCAGGGCAGCGAGGTCAAATCATGCTCTATGTGACTGATTAAAGTTACCATAACCATCTTTCATTTAAACCATCTTTCACCTTGGGAGAAGCAATTTCATATCAATTAAAGTGGGGAAACATTTTATGCCAATGAATTGCTCAAAAACAATGGTCCCCAACCTCCGGGCTGCGGACCGATACCGGACCGCGAAGAACGCAGTGGTGCAACGGTAGTCAGAACGCACCCAGCACATCTTTAAGAAAAAAGCCAAAATAAGCTAATTAATTAGGTGCTGCCCGGCACGTAAATGTCGGCCCAGATCAGAGGCAACCCAATTGCCAATCGCCGCTGATCTGGGCCGACATTTACGTGCTGGGCGGCACCTAATTAATTAGCTTGTTTATTTCGGCTTTTTTCTTAAAGATGTACTGGGTGTGTTCTGGCTACCGCTGCATTCTTTGTGGCCCGGAGGTTGGGGACCACTTTTGACCCAACATCTTTTGACCAGTGTAGTAACGGGTAGATCACATAATTAAAGACTAATTACTGCCGTAATAATTTTCAAAGAATTAAATAATCCATTAATAGTACACTAGAGAGAATAGTTTCAAATATTTTCAGTTTTTTCCATTGTAAAATACCCTAATCAATGCTTCACTACATGTAATATGTATGTGTCAATTCAAAAATTTATAATTTTATCAGATTACCTAAATGCTTTCAATGCCAAAAAAGTAGCAGTTTGTTTTGGTAGAATTTAAGTAACTGACAGGGATCTTGGGAGTACAGAGAGACCGTGGAATGTTTGTCCATAGCTCCCTGAAAGTAGTAACACAAGTGAATAGGGTAGTGAGAAATGCTTGCCTTCACACAGCATGGTACTAAGTGTAAGAGTTGGGACTTGTGATTTGTTGTAGAAAACATTGGTCAGACCACATGCAGTTTGGTCGCTACACTATAGAAAGTATGTGGTGAAGAACAGAGACGGTGCAGAAGACATTTACGAGGATGTTTTCTGGAATGATGGTCTGTTGTTACAAGTAGAAATTGGATAATCTAGGGTTTATTCTCACTGCAAAGTAGAAAGATCAGAGGCAAACTTAGAGGTTTATGAAATTATGAGGGGCATAGATAGGAAAAACACTCAGTTCTAGAGGAGAGGTTTAAGGGCAGAGGTTTAAGGTGACATGGAAGAAATTTAAAGAAGATCTGATGGATAAGTTTTTCCACAGAGAGAATGGAGAATATCTCAAACATGCCAAAGATAGTGGAAATGGATATAATTACATAAAAGGCATCTGGACAAATACTTGTATACAAAAGGCACAGAGAGCGAATGTAGCAAATGTAGATAAGCATCACAGATGGCAAGGATAAGATGGGTAGAAAGGGCTCGTCTATGTGCTGTACATTTCTATCATTCTATGTTAATCACCTGCATTAACAGAAAATGAATCATCTTCTGAATTATGTTGTAAAAAGGCACTCTGATAAATAATCCCATATTAGCTATACAGCATACCTCACCTGTATGTATTCTGATGTGGCGAATAAGCTGGCTAGGTTTTTGGAATGTTTTTCCGCAATGTTCACAACGATGAGAGAACCCTGATCTATCTACATGTCTTTTATACTGTTTTGTACACAGGGATGACCTGGGAATTAAGGGAAGCATAAAACATATGAACATCATATTGAAGCACTTGCAATATTTTATGGAAAAATATTACAGCAAAAGAGCATCTAGCATTTCTTCTGTAAGCATTCACCACAAAAATTTACTGCATTTTAAGCAGTGTCACTGAAAGGCTTAAATTACAAACAGACAGTAATAGATTAAATGGATAGCAACTGGAAAATGAATTTCAATGCACTGAAACGTGAAGTCATCCACCTTGGATTAAGTATTACTTTCTAAATGGTGAAAAGCAAAAGGTCAAAAATACCATAGAGGTCCAGGTATATTGATTATTAAAATACCATCCAGTGTACTGAAAATATTTCCAAAAGAATAGAGACCTTTATACCTGGAGGATTGGAGTATCAGGGTAAAAAGTAATGCTACAGCTTTCCAAATCCCCAGCAACAAAACCTGAAGTACTGCAAGGAATTATAGATGCCACATCTTTGGGAGAAAATACCAATTTCGTAGAGTTCAAAATAAATGTACCAAAATGGTATGATGAGTCTGACTGTTAAATTAAAAGATTCCACAAACTATGACTGGTTAGAGGTAGGATTGGGGGTGGTGAGGGGAAAATATTTCTAGAAATTTCCGATAATTACATGAGTCTTTCATCCCCGAACAATACAAAAAGCCCTCACGAATTGGCCAGGGTCCTAATTTAGAGAATACCTTTGTAACTTTGAGAAAAGACAGAGGGAATATCTCGCCATCTGAAGAAAAAAAAACAATGAATTCTCACACATACAATTTTCCAATACCTATCCACCTATGGGGGAATCCAATAAAATGACATAAATAGTAAATTGTCTCCCTACAATCTGCACTTTAAAAACAGACATGGTAGTGGGAAAACCAAGATAATGCAACTGATGTTAATCTGAAACAACAGAAAAAGCTGAAGATACACAACAGACAAGGCAGCATTTGTGGAGAGAGAAAGACAGTTAATATGTCAGGTTGACAGTCCAATGACAATCATCAATACCATTTCTCTCTGCACAGAAACTGCCCAACCCACTGATATTACTAACAAGGTGTGTACTGTCATTACACTATACAATTCTTATCTGAACAGCTGCTTCAGATAAGTAAAAGTTTATAGCTATTGACCTATTTATTGCTGATTTCATATGCCTGTATGGAAAAGCGGAAGCAGCTATAAATAGAATTTAGTCAATGGATCACCACAAACCTCAAGAGTATTAGCTTCCCACTGACAATTCCCATCAACAAAGTTTCAGGTAATTTTAAGATGTGCTGCACATCTACATTTAATAAGACAGTCAAATTTCATTAAAAATGAATGTTATTTAGATACGTAGGCTGAAATATTAACTGCAGGCGGGCTGGAATGAAAATATCATGATCTGACAAATGGCAGAACACTGTTTACCACAGGTAGAAACATATTTACTTTCTAACTGTATTACTATGCAACGTATGAGACAGCCTTAAATTTACAGCATAAATAAGCCGTTACATTTCTGCTTCAATTCACACACCTAACTCTATAGTGTGATTTCATATGATCACGTAGTTGGGAAGGCCTTTCAAATTCTTTAGTGCAGATCTTACAAACATGCACTTGGCTTCCATTTAGTTCCTGCCGATGTTCCTCCATATGTCTACTAAGTTGGCTCTGTAATGTAAATTCATCACCACATTCTGTACATATCAGGTTCTACAGAGGAGAAGATACAAAAAAAAGTCAGGCCATTTGAAATTGTAAAAGTTTCTGCAAATTGTGTCAAAATTCAATTATTTTCACAGATTAATTAATAAAGTTTATGACAGTAAAATCTAAACTAGTGATTTTAATTTAATATTCCTATTCTTTCCACTCCTATCTCATGGCCCTTTTAACCTTTATGTTTAGAATTAAGGTAGTGATAATCTTGTCCTACCAGCCACCATTTTAATCAATCATTGCAAATAATTCAGTGTCAAACCCAAATCCCATGATGCTTAACCTAACCTTTAACAGCAATGTGTAAACAGAAACAGATGTTAGCTGGTAATTGTGTAGAATACAGAAGCTCAGCTTATTATAAAGTTTTATACTCTATTAGAACTAATAAATTCTAAATCAGAAATCCAAGCTTGGAAGAGAAATGTCACCAGGCTCACTCACAGTAAGTGGCATCTCCCCACTTAAGATGCAGCAAATCTGAGATTTCCACATCATGCACAAACTCCAAACTTTCAGACTGCTCGTGCAGCATTCCTGTGATTTTGCATCAAGTACTGTACTGCACACGCTGACCACCAAAGCAGCACAAAATCCCTGAGATCACTCAGCACTTACACTATACGATCATATCCCACAACTGTAACTCTATGGTTAAATGGACAGGAACAGGTACAAGCATGATCTCAATTACATCCCTTTCTGAACTTGTCAAATTTAAATATTGGCATGCTTACTTTTAAAGTTACAATAATTTTGATTTGTTTTAATAGGTTGCTTTTAAATGGCTTATGTTATTTAGAATCCACAGGGGACTATCTTGTCTCCCTTTCTCTTCACCATTTACACCTTGGACTTCAACTACTGCACAGAGTCTTGTCATCTTCAGAAGTTTTCGGATGACTCTGCCATAGTTGGATGCATCAGCAAGGGAGATGAGGCTGAATACAGGGCTACGGTAGGAAACTTTGTCACATGGTGTGAGCAGAATTATCTGCAGCTTAATGTGAAAAAGACTAAGGAGCTGGTGGTAGACCTGAGGAGAGCTAAGGTACTGGTGACCCCTGTTTCCATCCAGGGGGTCAGTGTGGACATGGTGCAGGATTACAAATACCTGGGGATACGAATTGACAATAAACTGGACTGGTCTAAGAACACTGAGGCTGTCTACAAGAAGGGTCAGAGCTGTCTCTATTTCCTGAGGAGACTGAGGTCCTTTAACATCTGCTGGATGATGCTGAGGATGTTCTACGAGTCTGTGGTGGCCAGTGCTATCATGTTTGCTGTTGTGTGCTGGGGCAGCAGGCTGAGGGTAGCAGACACCAACAGAATTAACAAACTCATTCGTAAGGCCAGTGATGTTGTGGTGATAGAACTGGACTCTCTCACGGTGGTGTCTGAAAAGAGGATGCTGTCCAAGTTGCATGCCATCTTGGTCAATGTCTCCCATCCACTACATAATGTACTGGGTGGGCACAGGAGTACATTCAGCCAGAGACTCATTCCACTGAGATGCAGCACAGAGCGTCATAGGAAGTCATTCCTGCCTGTGGCCATCAAACTTTACAACTCCTCCCTTGGAGGGTCAGACACCCTGAGCCAATAGACTGGTCCTGGACTTATTTCATAATTTACTGGCATAATTTACATATTACTATTTAACTATTTATGTTTCTATTACTATTTATTATTTATGGTGCAACTGTAACGAAAACCAATTTCCCCTGGGATCAATAAAGTATGACTATGACTAGAATACGTCAGACAAATTTGCTTTGAAACTCATCTACACTAGAGTTTAGTTTCTATTCCAATGGCATGATGGAATGCTGTCTTAGAAGGTCTCACCACAGTACAAGGCCTTGCCTCTGTGGACTGGAGTGCAATTTTCCGGCAAGATCTGCAGAATCGTTTGTGGTTAAAATACCAGCTGTTTCTTGGTGCATCTTGAGGACCACACACTTCCCAATTATCAGAGCTTCCTAACCTTACAAAAGTTAAGCTCTTGTTTCCTCTATGTTATAAAAAGCACCCTAACACTGCAAAGCTATTATCTAATTTACCCGCAGCAACAATGAAAATCTATAGCTACATAAGAGGTCTGCAAAAGATAGTGCTTAGATCTCTTTTTGAAAATTTTAATTATGCATTAGATAAATTTTAAGGTCATGCCTCTTCTGCCATAGTCATAATTGACAATGTGTTATCGTAAAGCAATTTCAAGTTAAAGCTAGTGTTCTTTGGAACATATATGTAACAGGGCATAATTAATATGATTTAATATAAAAGTAAATGTAGATGACAACCAGTGAAAACTCACCTCCTCTTTCTCATGCAGCATAATGTGAGCTTTAAGGCTGGCCACGCGGGAAAACTTTTTGCCACAAACGGGGCAAGATGGGTCATTTGCATTGTGAGTAGCTTTGTGCAATATAAGATTAAATTCCACATTAAAGGATGCTGGGCATTGATCGCACCGGTAAGGCTGTTTACACAGACAAAGCAAAAATAAAGTTTGCAGTTTTAAAGTATTAGGCAAATGCAAATAACAATTCGTCTCTTGGCTAAAACTGAGCCATGCGTCATTTATGAGCTACAATTTAACATCAAACACTGCCAACATTTAGTTCTAAAAATATTTCACCTGGAGTTTAAATACTTTTAGTCTATCAAGAGCTAGTACAAGTTACTTTCTGTCACTCTGCAAAGTAGTCAATATGTCACAGGCATATAGGAATGGGTCATTTAGTCCTTCAAACCTGTTCCAATACCAACATCTTGAACATAACAGACCATTCTGTAAAACTTTCAAATGCACCTTCAAAAATAAAATAAACATCAAGATACAAAAGACCTTAGGACAACCAGGCCAAAAGCCTGGCTAGAGGTAGCACAGAGTATCTCAAAAAAAAAAGAGAAAGAAGGAAGCTTGGTTGGAGTCATGAGTAGCAATGGAGGTGTATAGAAATCTCACAAGGTTGAGCGGTTGGAACCTACATTTTAGAATTTGAAAACTAACACAATTTCTAAGTCAACTTTCAAAGACTTTTAGATCATGGTCAATTGGTATCTCCATGCATCTATACATCTTTCTCGGTCTCGGCCTGAAACTTCAGCTGTTTAATCGTTTCCATAGATGCTGTTTGACTTTAGAACATCATAAAGTTTTTGTCAAGACTTTCAGCCCAAAGTTTGCCAAATCCCTGTTCATATAGTGTACTGAAATATTTGGTGCAACTAAGACTTGCTGACTTCCTCCAGCATTTGGTGGGTGTTGCTTTGAACTTCTAACATCTGCAGACTTTGTGTTTACAACTTGTCATGATACTGTAATGTATACTGAAATATATTCTGCCACTGCATTTGGCAAAACTTGTCCTAAATTCTATCAAATCTACTACCAAAAATATTTAATTTTAGCTTATAAAATAAAAACAGACAACTTTATCTTCTCATTACTGGGTGAGCTGGAGCAGCAAACTGTGATAATCAGTCCAATACTAGACCCACACTGCGTCCAGTATGGCTAACATAAAACAAAGGCTACCCCTGTAGTTTATTGGCGAGCAGAATAGAAAACAGATGATGTGGGCTATTCCTGGGAGCAGATATTAGACATCTGATTATTTTTATATGCTTGCCTCAGATATTCTTTGTCCTCATTAAATTTTGTGTGGGGTGACCTTCCAATTGGTTGAGCTCCTTTGCCTCCAGGTCGTCAATTTTCAATCGAGTAAGGCCAAGAAAAAACAAAGGACATTACAACAGAATTGAATTTGGAACTGGCGGGGAATCAAAAGGAAGTTCACGCAAGTGATTCTTGGATTGAAAGTCTTATCAAATGAGGAGCGTTTGATGGCTCTGGGCTTGTACGCACTGGAGTTCAGAAGAATGAGGGGATGGGATCTGATTAAAAACTATCAAATGTTGAAAGGCCTTGATAGAGAGGATATGGACAGGATGTTTCCTATGGTGGGGGAGTCTAAGACCACAGGACACAGCCTCAAAATAGAGGGACAACCACTAAAAACGAAGATGAGGATGAAGTTCTTTGGCCAGAGAGTGAGGAATCTGTGGAACTCATTGCCACAGATGACTGTGGAGGCCAAGTCATTGGGTATATTTAAGGCAGAGGTTGACAAAGATTCTT
This sequence comes from Mobula birostris, assembly GCF_030028105.1. NCBI lineage: Eukaryota > Metazoa > Chordata > Chondrichthyes > Myliobatiformes > Myliobatidae > Mobula > Mobula birostris. The sequence goes on along the minus strand of NC_092370.1, from coordinate 121,611,326 downwards.
GATTAGTCAGGGCATAAAGGGATAGGAGAGTAGGCAAGAGATTGGGGCTCAGAGGGAAATGGATCTGCCATGATGAAACATAGAGCAGACTCGATGGGCCAAATGGCCTCATTCTGCTCCTATATCTCGTGGTCTTATGAATTTCTAAGCCATTGTTGACTTGACTGAGTAAGGAGGTGCAGGTACTACCCAACCTTGGATTATCAGCCATAAATCAAGCTGCTTTAACTGGCCATTTCACTACCAGAAGCATTAAGGGCAGGATGCAGAGCAGGGCGAAGAAGTGGCAGATGGAATTCAATCTGGAAAAATGTGAAATGATTCATTTTGGAAGGTCAAATTCAAAGGCATATTTAACAGTTAATGGCAGGATTCTTAGCAGTGTGGAAGAATACAGATTTTGGTGTCCACACCCATGGACCCCTCTAAGTTCTACACAAGTTGAAATAGTTGTTGTTAAGGTGTAAAGTGTGTTGGCCTTCATTAGTCAGGGAATGAGTTCTAGAACTTGAGGTGATGTTGCAGCTCTATAAAACGCTGGATAAATCACATTTGTAATATTATGTTCTGTTCTGATTGCCTCATTACATGAAGGATGTGGAAGCTTTACAGAGGGTGCAGAGGAGATTTACCAGGATGAGGCCTGGATTAGAGAGCAGGTTTTATGAGGAAAAGTTGAGTAAGCTAGGGCTTTTGTCTTTGGAAAGGAGGGTGACAAAAGACTTGATAGAGGTGCACAAGATGATAAGCAGCATAAATTGAGTGGATAGAACAGAGACTTTTTCCCCAGGCGGAAATGGCTGATACGAGGAGGAATGATTACAAGGTGATTGAAGCAAAGTATGGGGAGGGGGGAAAATGTCAGAGGTAAACTCTTCTTTAAAAAAAAAAACAGAGTGGTGGGTGTGTGCCAGGATGGTGATAGATGCAGATATATTAGAGGCATTTAGATATTCTTAGATAGGCATATGGATGATAGAAAAATGGAGAGCTATGTTGGAGGAAAGAGTTAGATTGATCTTAGAGTAGGTTAAAAGGTCAGCATAACACCGTGAGGCAATGGGCCTATACAGTACTGTAATGTTCTATATTCAATCACAAATTTGGACAATATACAGGAGCGCATTCCTATGAGAGTCAGGGGAGACTATTCCAGTCAGTCTTCTCCCATCTCTGGTTTGCAAGGGCATGCTATAGTAGCACCCAAGTACAGTAAATTCCACACAAATATGAGATCTTTGAGCATTCTTAGTCTGTTTTATTCCACAGGATACTGTCTTAATAGCCAAGTGAGAGAGTAGGAGCCACAGAGAAGCTACTTCTATTCTTTAATTATTTGATATTAATAAGATTGTTTTAATATTATTTAATTTAGCTCCAAACTACATGTTAATTAGAAGACCTTCAATTTTTCAAACTTTTGAGGATCAGAAACAAGTGAACTTACCTTGTCATTTTCCTCATGCTCCCGCAAGTGGCGTTGTAATTGATTGTATTTGGAAAATGTTTGGAAACAGATATCACATTTATGAGCATCTCTGTACTGAGTATCCTGGGACTCAAGAAACCCATTTGCATTGTCTGCACCCAATTCCAGCAAATTATCTATAAAAGAAAAAAGAAAAAGAAAGAATAAAGAGGGACAGTTCCAGTATTGGCGCCTGTAACTGTTTTATCAGTAATACTTGTCCAGATTTTCTCTCTTATGGAGATTGACTGATCTGCAAGGAATTTCCAACATTTTAAAGTTCTAACAGCAGTTGACTTTTTTTTGCCTGAGATTCCAGCAGCTAGAGCCATTTGATTTTCCAACATTTCTCTTTTGGTTCCAGTTCTGTACAACAGCTTCAACCTGCATTTCACAGCTTTTGCATGTTCTCTCTCTAAAAACCCTCATTAATCCATCAACAAGATAGCTTTCTAAACAGCTTATCCCTTCAGAGATATTCTTGTTGATCCTACCCAATCTTAATACTTTTTTTCTTATTCTTCCATTTCTGAAGAGTCTTTGACCTGAAATGTTAACTCCACTTCTCTCTCCAAAGTTACAGTGTGACCCACAGGTCACTCATTTCTAGAATTACCTCTATATATTCTTTATTACAGATCCAGTACTTTTGTAGTTTAAATCTAAAGTGCTGCAAGTATGATCGTGCAGATGCATCAAATAGTTAACAAGACAAATTGCATAGCTTGCTATTGCTAGAAGTTGGGAGTTTAAAAATATTGATCCATCTTTACAGGGTGTTGGTGTATTGCATTAGGGTCCTGGTCCTTACTTAAAGGAGGATATACTGACGATGGAAGTACATAGGCTCACCAGGTAATGAATAACCGACTTATGAAAATCTGAATTTATGCAAGTTCTCACTTTTAGAGCTTGTAATATTAATATATTTCATGATACCTACAGATGACTGCATTCAATATTGAGTTAATTAATTTAATTATGGGTAGTGTTAGGGTGATTATTCAGTTAAATTAGAACAATAGGTAGAGCAATATGATACAAGTAGTGATAAGAAAACAGGTGTTTCTGACTTGCAGAAAAATTGGTTAACTTACATTTCAATAACCCAGGGACTGTTGAAGTCCAAAAAATGATTTACAGGACTAATTCCTGGGATGAGAAAACTATCCTATCATGAGTGGCTTAAAAAGTTGGATATGTAGAATTTGGAGTTTAGAAGAATGAGGAATGATCTTATTGAAACAAAATTCCCAAAAGGGCTGTATCAAATTGTCTCCACCAGTGGGAGACTACCAATAAGGGCACATAGCAACAAGATAAGGGGCCAAACAACAGGAATTCTGCAGATGCTGGAAATTCAAGCCACACACATAAAAGTTGCTGGTGAACGCAGCAGGCCAGGCAGCATCTCTAGGAAGATAAGGGGCCACACACTTAAAACTGAGCAGTGTAGGAAATTTCTTCCCTCTGGTCAATCTTGGAGTTTTCTGCATGGAAGGATTTTGGAAGTTAGATCATCTAAGGCACTTAAAGAGGGAGATTTTTTTTTTGGAAAAAAAGTAGTTACTGGGAATTAGCACAAAAGAAACGAAGTCCATTACAGATCAGCCAAGATTACACTGAATGACAGGACAGACTCAAAAGGCCAAATTACCTACTTCTGCTCCTATTGTCCTGTTGATCATGCCAGTGATTCTCTTTCCCTTAAAAACACCGAGATTAATCTCATGGAGCAAGTCCAGTGAAGGAGCATTAACACAAGAAAGTCTACAGATGCAAGAAATCCAAAGCAACACACACAAAATGCTAGAGAAACCCAGCAGGTCAGGCAGCATCTATGGAAAAGAGTGAAGAGTCGATGTTTTGGGCCAAGACCCTTCTTCAGGACTGAGAAGGGGAAGATGCAAGAATAAAAAGGTGGGGAGAGGGAGAAAGAGGCTAGCTGGAAGATGATAGATGAAGCCAGGTGGGTAGGAAAGGTAAAGGGCTGGAGGAGAAAGAATCTGAGAAGAGAGGAGAGTGGAAAATAGATAGGTAGATCCCAAAAGAAATTGCAGTGTCACAGCCACATTACAAGTGCACAGATATACAAATATTAAAGAGAAGTAGGAGAGAATTTGAAAAAATAAGGGGAAGGGGAACCCAGAAGGAAGTAATAGGGAGGTCAGAAGAAGTGAAATCATTGGACTATGGCATGGTGCCAGAGGACTGGAAAATTGCAAACGTTACTCCACTCTTTAACAAAAGAGAAAGGCAGCAGAAAGGAAATTATAGACCAGTTAGCCTGATCTTAGTGCTTGGGAAGATGTTAGAGTCAATTGTTAAGGATGAGGTGATGCAGTACTTGATGACACAGGACAAGATAATACAAAGTCAGCATGGTTTCCTTCAGGGAACATCCTCCTTAATGAACCTGTTGGAATTCTTTTGAGGAGATTACAAATAGGATAGATAAAGGGGATGCAGTGGATGTTGTATATTTGGACTTTCAGAAAACCTTTGACAAGGTGCCACACATGAGGCTGTTTACCAAGTTAAGAGCCCATGGTATTACAGGAAAGTTACTAACATGGTTAGAGCATTGGCTGATTGGTAGGAGACAGCGAGTGGGAATAAAAGGATCCTTTTCTGGTTAGCTGCCAATGATTAGTGGTGTTCTGCAGGGGCTAGCGTTGGGACCACTTCTTTTCATGCTGTATATAAATGATTTAAATGATGGAATAGATGCCTTTGTTGCCAAGTTTACAGATGATACGAAGATTGGTGGTGGTGCAGGTAGTGTTGAGGAAACAGGTAAGATGCAAAGAACATAGACAGGTTAGGAGAATGGGCAAGAAAGTGGCAAATGAAATTGCACTTTGATAGTAGAAATAAATATGTGGACTATTTTCTCCACGGGGAGTAAATCCAGGAATCTGAGATTCAGTGGGACTTGGGAGTCCTTGTGCAGAACACACTAAAAGTTAACTTGCAGGTTGAGTCGGTGGTGAGGAAGGCAAATGCCATGTTAGCATTCATTTCAAGAGCTCTAGAATACAACAGTAAGGAGGTGATGCTGAGGCTTTAAGGCACTGGTGAGGCCTCACCTTGAGTATTGTGAACAGTTCTGGGCCCTTCATCTTAGAAAAGATATGCTGGCAATGGAGAGGGTCCAGAGGAGGTTCACAAGGACGATTCCAGGAATGGAAGGTCTATGATACGAGGAATGTTTGACAGCTCTGGGTCTGTACTTGCTGGAATTCAGAAGGATGAGGTGGGGGGGGGGGGGGGGGAGGGGATGTCATTGAAACTTTTCGAATGTTGAAGGGCCTAGACAGAGTAGATGTGGTAAGGATGTTCCCTGTGGTGGGAGGGTCTAGGACAAGAGGGCACAGCCTCAGGGTAGAATGGCACCCTTTCAAACAGAGATGCGGAGAAATTTCTTTAGCCAAAGGGTGGTGAATTTGAGGAATTTGTTGCCATATGTAGCTGTGGAGGCCAGGTCACTGGGTGTATTTAAGGCAGAAATTGATAGGTTCTTGATTGGACATGGCATCAAAGGTTACGGGGAGAAGGCTGGGAACTGGGGCTGAGGAGGAGATAGAAAAAAGAAACAACCAAGACTGAATGGTGGAGCAGACTTGATGGGCCAGCTTCTGCTCCTATATCTTATGGTCTTATTTGTATTAACAAGCAAGTGTACAGGTGTATATAATAAAGTGGCTTCTGAGTGTATATTGCCTTCACAGACAACATCTGCTCAATTTCCTCCTTTCACCCTACCTCTACATTTGCTTCCAGTCCTCTATGACTTCATGGCTGTGTATCCTTTCACAAGTGAAAAATCTGAATCGTTCACAGTCTCAAAATCTCCCAGAGTAATTCAGCCACCTGAGTTTTAGAAGTTAAACAACTTGCAAATTGCACATAAGTGGTAATGAAATGTTTTACTTTAGATGTTCACCAATAGGGAAATACTGGCCCAGGTCACCCACACAACTTTTCTCCTCAATGAACAGCATAAAAGGGTCCTGATTTTATCCAAGAGGCCACCTGAGTTCACATTTCAATGTGTCATTGAATATGCATTGTCTCAGTTCTGTAATGGAGTGCCAACCTTTATTTAGAGCTCATCTCTAGACTGTGGCTTGAATCCATAACTTGTGTTGAAGCATGATAGATCCACTACCATGCAGTTCACAATTTTGATCGAACCTCTTGCAGCAGAGTACCCAGCTGCCTTAATCCTATTCAGGAACTCCTTCCTTCCACAATCTCTACTTTTAACATAAAACCACATGACTATAAGACACAAGAGCAGAATTAGGCCATTCAGCCCATCAAGTCTGCTCTGCCATTCTATCATGGCTGATTTATTATCCATCTCAATCTAATTCTCCTGAATTCGCCCTGTAACCTTTGATCCCTTACTATAGAAAAATCTATCAACCTTCATCTTAAATATCCAACAACTTGCCCTCCAAAGCTGGCAGTAGCAATGAATTTCACAGATGCATCACACACCGGCTGAAGAAATTCCTCCTCATCTCTGTTCTAAAGCATTGTCCTTATAATCTGAAGGCTACGCCCTCTGGTCCCAGACTCCACACTATTGGAAACATTACCTTCATTTCCTCTTGCAGTTTCAGCTTTATGCTTCCACCACAAGAACATAAGGAAACAGGAGCAGGAGTAAGCCACTCAGCCCCTCTAACCTACACTTCTGTTCAAAAAGATTTTGGCTGATTGATGTTAAGGTCACCTGCTTTTCTGTACCAGGTGCTGTAGCCCAACGTGCAGGACCGTAACATTCATTGAAGTGCCCTGTGGTTTTTGAGGACCTTGGTGATTACAGACGGCAATTTTTAAATTATTTTTAACTTTATTCCTATCAATTCTCCAACTCGCTTTCAAAAGGGAGTCTGGCAAATAAGGCCATCATGAGATGAAAGGAAGTACTGTAACTAGGACATTACAAACATCACTTAAGCAAGCCATTTGATTTTCTGACTCCATAGATTATCAGTTTTTTTGTAGTTCTACTCACTCCACTTTTAAATCTTTGTTACAGGGCACCACTAAGCTTTTGGATCATTCTAATAGGTTCTTTTGGCACACTGATAACTCTTATTGCCCCTTGCGTCTGTAAAATACCTAAATCATATATTTTTTCATCAAGATTGTTACACATGGAAAATCACGTGGAAAATCCTGAATCATAAAATCACTATACATATTACAAAATAATGGCAACCACACTGAAGACTAGGTAAATGGCACTTATCACCTTTCAATCTATTAAGAAACCACATCAGTAAACAAGCACGTGCAATATTTCACTACTTCATCCTAAAAGCAGAAAAATACAATCATCCATAAAACACCATCAGTCCCTCACACCCTAGATCACCCAGAATGCACCTTTACATTTCATTTCTAGTTGCTGTATGTTTTATTAAGACTCCCTTTACCATTCTCAATCCTACCCTTCAACAAACATTTTTTTTAAATTTTACTCAATTTAAATTCTTGTACAGGCATTTAAAAACTACCTGAAGAGGAGGGCAGCCAAGGATTGCAAAGAATTGCCCATAGGACTGAAGAGCAATTTATAACCAACAATGAAAAACAATGTACCCCCTGAAGTAGTTGTTTTCTTTATGCAAGAAACTCTGTTCAAACTTTCTGATGGTTATGCAAATTAGATTTTTATTAGATTTTTGAAACAAGGACTACATTGGGAACACTTATTCCGGGAACAAGGCTTAGAAATACCAGTGGCACTGGTTTATGTCCCAAAAGTCTGTACCATTAAAACCAAGCTAACATGAGGAAGTATTTTAAGGAGAGAGGGAAATGAGGTGAATGGGGTTCCGGGAGCATTTCAGTCATGGGGCAAGTGAAGTGCCACTGGGAACTTGGATGTACCTGACATGAATTAACTCTTATACAGGCATTTAAAAACCACATGACTTAAAATTCCTCAGTGTTATCATTCCAGAGGATTTGCCCTGGGCCCAGCATGCAAGTGCAATGCTGAAGAAAGCACGGCAGTGCCTCTGTTTCCTTTGGAGTTTGCAAAGATTTGGCATGACATCTAAAACTTTGACAAACATCTATCGATGTGTGCTGGAGAGTATATTGACTGGCTAAATCATAACCTGGTATGGAAACACCAATGCCCTTGACGGAAAACCCTGTAAGTAGTAGTGGGTTCGGCCCAGTTCGTCACAGGTAAAGCTCCCTTATATTGAGCACATCTACACGGAGCATTGAACAGGAAAGCAGTATCCATCATCAGGAACCCCCGCCACCAAGGTCATGCTCTCTTCTTGCTGCTGCCACCAGGAAGGTGGTACAGGAGCCTCAGGACTCACACCACCAGATTCAGGAATAGTTACAGGTTTCCCCTGCCATCCAAAGGTAGAGCACTCCTATGAAACGGTCCGTAAGCCGAAATGTCGTAAAGCGAAGAAGCAATTACTATTTATCTATATGGGAAAAATTTGTGAGCGTTCGCAGACCCAAAAATAACCTACCAAATCATGCCAAATAACACATAAAACCTAAAATAACAGTAACATATAGTAAAAGCAGGAAAGATATGATAAATACACAGCCTATATAAAGTAGAAATACTTTTCTACAATTATTACTGCACTGTTCTCCGTAGCAAAAATCTCACACAAGCGCTGTTGGCAAAAACGCGGTGCAAGCGCTCCCCAGTAACCTTTAAGCTATGAAGCTGCCAAATCATACCAAATAACACGTAAAAATACACAGCCTAAATAAAGTAGAAATAAGTTATGTACAGTGTAGTATCACTTACTGGAATCGGGACAGCGCCGAGCACACTGATGATGGTGTGTTTGACTGAGTCGTCGCAGGTTGGGGTGGTGCGGTGGCCCCCACCCTCTGGGCCACCAACCGATACCGATCTGTGAAGCATGCAGGGGTGCAGCGGTAGCCGGGAGGCACACAGCACATCTTTAAGAAAAAAGCCGAAATAAACATGTTAATTAACGAGGTGCCGCCCGACACGTAATTGTCAGCCCAGATCAGTGCCGATTTCCGATTGCGTCGTCTCTGATCTGGGCCGACAATTACCTGTCGGGTGGCACCTAATTAATTAGCATGTTTATTTTGGCTTTTTTCTTAAAGCTGTGCTGTGTGCCTCCCGGCTACTGCTGTATTCTCCGCGAATCGGTATCTGTCCGTGGCCTGAGGGTTGGGGTGGTGGGATACTGGGGTGTCATCTCGTTATCGTCTGTTTCCATTAGGGCAGGCAGGTCATCTTCTATCTCTGCCCGCCTCAATGTCGAAGTTCGTCGTCTGCTGTGGCTGATGTGGAAGGCTTGCTTGACTGCTGAGCCTCACGCATTTTTCTACCACACAGTTCTTTGTAAGCACTCAAACCATCTGCAACTATCCCCTAAACCGACGTACCCTTTCAAAATTAAATTCGTACTTTATCATTACTCATTCGGTTTTGATTGTTATCCTTTCCTCTTCCAATTGCATCAGCTCTTCATCTATCAGTTCTTGTTCATGGGATGCCAAAACCTCTTCAACATCATCTTCGTCAGCTTCCACAAGCCAAACTCACTTTGTTCTTACTTCATTCACGCTTAATTATGTCTAGTTTTACGCTAAGTGTAACACCCTTACGAGCTCTTTTAGGCTTTTCTGATACCATAGAACTCATCTTGCAAACAACTGCTCACAGGCATGTGTTTAAGCAATGCCGGCAAGAATGCAGTTCCAAATCCAGGGAGAGCGGCTGCTCAGGGCACGCGCTGCCTTTTATCGCGCGTTGATTTTTTATTGCGCGCTGCCTTTCTTTGTAACAGTGAAAACACCTTCTGAAAGTGAAAACAGGGTACTAACGTAGGTCTTTCATAACAGTGAGGTTTCGTAAAGCGAACGTTCGAAAAGCGGGGGACACCTATATTAGCCCTCAATCATCAGGGTTTTGAACCAAAAGGGATAATTTCATTTGCCCCATCATTGAAATGTTCCCACAACCAATGGACTCACTTTCAAGGACGCCATCTCATTTTCTCAATAGTTATTGCTTATCTATTTATTATTTCTTTCTTTTTGTATTTGGACAGTTTCTTGTCTTTTGCACAATGGTTAAACACCCAACTGGTGCTGTCTTTCATGAATTCTATTACGGATTTATTGAGTATTCTCACAAGAAAATGAATCTCAGGGTTGTATATGGTGACACAAGTCTATGTACTCTGATAATAAATTTACTTTGAACATTGAATGGCATCCTTTGTTGTACTGTATAAGAAACTGAAACTGCAAACCAGATTAAGTTCGGTGGATTCCAGTTAACTGCACTATCAGTTAATCGGGGCAGCTGCTTACTTGGACAACTCTTAAAGAACAAAATCTAATTGAGTAAACAACTGGGATTTTCTTTATTTGGGACACTATGTTGCTTAATTGGGACAGAACCATTGCCAATTTTTAACTAGATCAGTCGCATGCACATGAGTGGCTGTTGGACACTACTCCATACTTCAAGCGAACAGTTTTAAATTAGCATCGGGTGAATGTGTGTTCAAAAAGCAGTGATTTTTGTAACACTGATAATTCGCGAGAAATAAGCAGTGAGACAATTCAGAACTGTTTTGCTAACTGTGGGCTACCCCTTTAACGGCACTAATACTATCTTTTGCTCACACAAGCATCCACCCCTTTTAAATTCATAATCCCTATTTCTTCAGCATTCAGATACCACCATACACATTTCACATTAAGATTACTGTATAAAGACAAAAGGCTACTTTATATAAGGCAGTTAAAATTGACCAAACCTTTGAAACTTATTCTGTACATCACAACTCAAACAAATTCCATTTCATTTGGCAAAGTAAAATGTTGTCATCATGAATTTCTCAGTCCTGTTGAAACTTCAATATTTTCACTAATTGAAATAAGATGGCACAAGGACAAATTGATCACAGAAACCCTGACAGAAACATTTAAGAAGGACAAGATTTCAAAAGACAGTATCAGCCTCTGATTTATCTACACTTAGATTAGGGAAGTGCAACAAAAGTCAATACCACAAAAATGTTCCATTAGACAAGATCAATAGTTGCCAAATTTTATGAATGATTGCCCCAGTTGTTCATACTCGGGACAATATGACCCCTTCTTTAAATGGAGCTGTCCAGAGGATTCCCCAGGAACTCTCACAGCCAGGGTAATTAATGTGCCAAGTATAATTTAGCTTTAGGTTCTTTAGTGGACTTTCTAAATAAATCTCCTGAAAATTATTAAAGCCCTGGTCTTCATACCACCAGGTTGGGGGGGGGGGGGGGGGGGCATTCAAGCACATGTTTAGAATTCAAAGCGAACAAAAAATGATTTATTTTATTCACATTTTCAGGATGTGCCAGCAATTAATTGCACATCCTCAATTGTACTCGAGAAGGTTGGAGTGAGCAGCCTTGAGTTTGTGAATTTCTTGCGGTTTATTAGGCCATTTCAGAGGGCAGTTAAAGGGCAACTATATTGCTGTGGGTTTTGAATCACCTATCAGCCAGACCAAGTAAGGATAGCATATTTCCTCCCCTACAGGACATTAGTGAACCAGATGGGTCTTGACAATGGTTTCTATGGTCATTTTTAAACTTGAAATCCATCACCATCTGCCATGGTGAGATTTGAACCCAGGGATCTGCGCGGGGTATCTATTATCACAGTGATACCATTGTGCCATCACCTGCCCCGTTTAAAATACACTCAAGTGCAAAATAAATCAAAGGACAACATCATTACACTGTAACATTCAGCTCATCACATTCTCTTCGGTTTTATAGCCTGTCCTTTATATTTGTTCACTTAAATAAGTCAATGCGTTTGAATTCCATCATACCAAATACCATTTATATGGCTATTTCATCATTAATCCTTTTAGATGAACAGGGGTTTCTCAGTCGTCAATCCTCACATTATTTGAAGTATTATAGCATGGCAGATTAAGAGCCAACAGTTAAAGAGCCATGAGCTCTCCTTCAGAGACAAGACAAATCAGATATGTCATTTATTCTTAAGTCATTTCTCACACACAAGCTGTAATGCCTATTTTTTAACACACTGATATATTTCACTCAATTTAGAACATGCACACCTATCATTTTTAAAAAATGGCCTATCCAATTTATTTTAAAATTGTACAAAAACTATAATAGAATATTTTCTCCAATAGAAAAATAGCCTTCCTTGAAAGCTATTTTCCATATTTAAAAGCATGAATCATATTTGGAACAGATTATAATTTATTTTGTAAATACATTTAGAATGTTATTTGTGCAATTAGCAACATATATTAATATTTCCATAAAATTAGCTAACAATTCAAGAGAAATACCTTGCATCAATCTCAGCTAATTAGTCACGTCTCATTTAAGTTGGATGGCAATGGCTGCAAGTCCAATTCTAGATACTTTTGCACAAGTTCATGTTGACTCTTTAGCGCGGTGCTAAAGGAGTGGTACACTACTAGAAGCACCACTCGTCACAGATGTCAAAATTAAGTCAGAGTAATACAGCACGGAAACAAGCCCTTCAGCCCAACTTGTCTGTACCTATCTACCAAGATAACCATGAAGGCAAGTCACATATCCTTATACACCTTTCCTGTCTGTGAACCAGGTGTCAAATGCTCTCCCAAAAATAACACAACACTGTTTGGCAGGTGTATGGTGTTAGGCTACATTTAGCCATAGTTTCATCAAATGAGAGCATTGATTCAAGTAGTCAAGAATCCACTCTAATTCCTATAGCTAATGAAATGTTAATATAGCACAGTATTATATATCAATGGAAGTCACAATGAATTTTCCCATGGAGTCCAAAAGTTGGACAGCAATCTACAGGATTCTTATAGCTATATTTGAATGAGGTCTAATGGAGTAAAAGAAGTGAAGCATATCAAAGTTGTTTTATTGATTCGCTTTCTCAGACAAAGAATGTGAAGCTTCACTAAAAATGTGAAGCCACACATGAAAAATTATACACAAAATCTAGGCCCATCAGCTTCTTGCCTTAGAAAAGTAGAAGTTGGTCAGAAAACACACATGTATGTCAAATGTGTCATGATTTGGTTTTTACCCAAGCCGTAAAGGCTTACAGATGCCAGCAGAGTTAGTTGATTGGACAAGAGGCCTTGACCTTTCCCCATGTGCACAGCTTTCATACAACTTTATCATCAAATCAACTAACCAGGCACAAGTAGCTATAAGCACAGATGTAAAACATTAAACTGCTGTGGATAAGCAAGGAATCTCACACAGCTTGTATACGCTAATTTCAGATTAAATACCTTCGAGTGAATAAAGTAAAATTAGTCACAAAACCCGCACAGCAGAGGAGGTGGTTAGGTACTGAGAAAATACAGGGACCACACAAAATAAGGGGGTGGTGGGAGGGAAGCTTTGCATTTTCCCAAATACCTTTCAAATCTTCAGGGTGTTCCAATAACATGCAATTGTGCCCATGAATTTAAATTGTTGAATTGCAGAAAACTTGGCAATCTATTTACCCGCAGTAAACATTCATACAAACAGCTTTGTGAATAATCAGATAATCAATCCATTCTACTAAAACTGAATGACGCATAAATATTGGCAGTATACCACTAGAACCCTCTGATCATCTTTGGGAAAAAATGCTGTGAAATCTTCAGCTTCTATTTGAGGGGATTTAATGCCCTGCTCGAAGATCAACCCTCCAACAATTCAGCATACCATCAGCACTGAACCCGAGTGCCAGTCTTGATTATGCACTCAAGTCTCCATGGATGAAAGTGCTAGCACTAAAGAATAGTTGGGACTGTTGTCAGTGAAGGATTTACATTAAAGAAGAGTGCTGACACCAAACAAGTCAGCCTGCTTGCTTCTATTGACGCAGACCAAATTAACCACTTTTTATAGAAAAACTTAGTATCAATAGCCACAACAATTGCCAAGGTTAATCTCTCATGCATTATATTATTAAATGCATGAGCATTATTCCAATAACATGCTATCAACTGTAAGCAACTGCAGAATGCTTAGGAAGCTACTAAGGAATTAATGGAGGGACAATTAAACCAAGCTTATTCCACTTTATCTGATGGATTATTCGTTGCTTCAATTTTAATTAAAAGCCATTTCAAAATTTCTTTGCGTGATGAGGGGTGTGTCAGATTTATGATGCTGCATGACAAGAAGCAGACAACTCAAATGAAAAACAGTATCTATCTGGGCTAAGGCTCACCACTTCTCTGTAAATAGGGCAACTGGGATTAATTCTGACTTTAGGCAATAGTGAAAAGCAGGCAATATTAATTCAGTTCTTCATCATCTTCCTTCACTTTCATTTTCATTCCTGGCTGTAAAATAAACTCAGATTTTTTTTGTAATTTTATCTGTTTCCTTTTACAAAAAAAAGTTCTTAGACGCATATCTAACATTTTCTCATTATGAGATAATCTCTTCATTAAAGGTCAAAGCAGTTTCAAGTGCTATCAACAAATATAGTTCCCTGAACTTGGATTGGATAAAATGGTATCGCCAGTTGTCAAAAAGCACCTTTCCATGGTTTCTTTTCACATCTCTTAATGGACAAAACTAATTAGAGGCTAAAATATAAAAGTCTGAAAATTATGTAAGGATTTTAGGTCACAAAGAGACCTCTTGGTAAACTGAGTTTTGAATCTGGGATTATCAGCTATTAATGTCTGCTATTGAGAGTCAGCAAATATTTAATCATGCTATTAAAAATCAGGAATAATGAACTTAAAAACAATTAAGATATTAGAGAACATTTCAAACAATATGCCCAAATACATAGAAGGTAACAATTAAACATATATTCACTTCAAAAAAAAAACACACTCATTATTTGAAATTTTCCATCTCCTTCAGAGGTGTTCATTAAAATGTATGGAGTTGCTGAACCTGCACCAAATTTAAATTGGCAAATTTCAATCTGTTTGGAAACTGTAATGGTCACTCAGCAATGAGTCCCCTGTGACAATGTACAATCAGAATGCCAGTAATGAGGACCTCTCAAGAACGTTATGACCTCAATATTCAAGCAAGTGGTTTCCAGTAATGATTTCATCTGTCAAATATGCCCTTCTGGAGAAAATAAAATTAAGTTTCTAGATATTTACCTTAGTCAATGCCAGGCAACATGCTCAGTCACCATCAGATGATGTCAAAACCATCAAACATTCAACAGAAATGAAATCACTGAACCCAAGTAGTGTTATAATTTGTTCATGATCCACCATGCCATTGTGGACCCAGTTATACCCTTCTTCGGAATAGTAGTTTTTTTAAAAAAAATACAGCACAATACAGCCACTTTGGCCCATGATATTATGCCAACATTTTAACCTACTGTAAAATCAATCTAACTCTTCTTTTCAACATAACACTCCAGTTATCATTCAAGTGCCCACCACCGTCTCTTAAATCTCCTGAATGTATCTGACTCTACCACCAACCCTGGCAGTGCGCTCCATGCACCTACTACTCTGTATAGAAAACCTACCTCTGACATTCCTCCCACCCCCATACCTCCAATCACCTTAAAATTACGCCCCCTCATATTAGCTATTTCTGTCCTGGGAAAATGTTTCTGGCTGCCCAGATCATCTATGCTTCTTATCAGCTTGTATACCTCTATCATAATCCTTTGTAGCTCCAGAGAAAAGCCCTAGTTCGCTCACAAGGCATGTTCCCTAATCTAGGCAGCATGCTGGTAACTCCCTTCTTCAACTTCTCGAAAGCTTCTATATCCTTCCTATAGTGAGATAATCAGAACTGAATACAATATTTCAACTGTGATCTAACCTGACTTTTATAGAGCTGCAACATTACCTCACAGCTCTTGAACTCAGTTCCCTGACTACTGAAGGCCAACACACTACTTCTTAATCATCCTTTCAACTTGTGCAGCCATTTTAAAGGATTGTCTAATCCCGTTTCCTGCCTTCAAGTTCAGCCTTCTGAAGAAAATCACTTCACCCTTTCTAGGTTGAACTCCCAGCAGATACTTCCCAGCCCAGCTCTGCATGCCACCAATGTCCCATTGTAACCGATGATGAACCTCTACACTATCCACAGCTCTACCAACCTCCAAATCATCTGTAAACTTACTAACTCACTTTTCCACTTCTTTTTTTAAACCATTTATAGAAAACACAAAGTGCAGGGGTCCCAGAACAGATCCATGCAGAACACCACTGGTCATTGAACTCCAGGCAGAATATACTCCATCTACTACCATCCTCTGCCTTTTGTGGGCAAGCTAGTTCTGAATACATGCAAATTTCCCTTGATCCTATGCCTCCGGACTTTCTGAATGAGCTAATGATGGGGAACCTTGTCAAAATCCTCACTAAAATCCATGTACACCACATCTTCTGCTCTACCTTCATAAATTTATTTTGTTACTCCCTCAAAGAATTCAATCAGGCACATGACATACAACCCGCCCTTTGCAAAGCCATGCTGACTACCCCTAATCAGACTACGCTTCTCCAAATGCTCATAAATCCTATCGAAGAATACTCTCCAATATTTTCCCGCCACTAGCATAAGGTTCACTAGTCTATGATTCCTAGGGCAATCCTTATTACCTTCCTTGAAAAAAGGAATAACATTTGCACCCTTCAATCTTCTGGTATTACTCCTGTCACCAGTGAAGATGCAGAGATAATTGCCAAAGGCATAGCAATCTCTTCCATCATTTCCTGTAGTAACTGGGGTATATCCCATCTAGCTCCAAGGACTTTTAGAAAAACAAATTCCAGCAAATCCTTTTTCTTAACATCAGCAAGTTCTGGCATATCAGACTATTTTACACTGTCCTCAGATTCATCAAGGTCCTTCTCACTGGTGAATACTGAAACAAAGTATTTATTAAAGACCTCTCCTACATCTTGAGACCGCATACACAGGTTTCCTCTTTTATCCTTGATCAGTCCTATCCTCACTCTAGTCATCCTCCTGTTCTAAATGTATGTGTAGAATGCCTTGGGGTTTTCTTTCATCCCACTTGCCAAGACACTCCCCACAACAGGTGTGTATGGCCACAGGAGTATACCCTGCACTATCAGGCTATTCCCTATCCCCCTCCTGACAGTCATCTGCCTTCTGCAATTTAAGTGTGATTACCTTTCTGCAACTCCTATTACCTCCTCATTCTCCCGAATGAACTATAGGTCATCCAGGTCCAGTTCCCTTAGACGGCCTATAAGGAGCTGCATCCAGATGCACTTCTTGTTGATGTAGCGATCAGGAAGACTAGAAGTCTCCCAAATCCCCCACATCTTGTAGGAGGACACATCTTTTCCCAGGGATCAATTCTCATTACCCTAGCTAAGAACTGATAAAGAAAGAAAGAGAAACTTAACAGAAACCTCAACTTAGCCTCCAACTCTCTTGCTGAAGCTTCTTGAACCAAAGCCTCAATTCCTCGCTCGACTCTGTCTGCTCCAATAATGGTCTCTCACACAATGGCTACTTTGTTTAAATCTAGCTTCTTTTTATTGGTCCTTGCCAAATGCCTAATAACCCAAACAATCTCAAGCCCTGCAGGAAGTCCCAACAGACCTCACTTGATTTTTAAATCAAGCCCTATGCTCCATAAGTAAAACTGTTCCCACGATCTCAAGCTCTGCCATCTTGAACTACACAGAAAGGGATGCTGTTTGGGGATTTTGTGCAAATTTGGCAATTTATAGCACAAAAAATGCTTCTAATTGGCTAGTACTAAGAATTTCATACTGAAGCTTGAAGTGCCAAAGTTATAACGCACATTTCAAAATATGTCTTTGAAACATATGCAGAGATATTGGAAAACTTTTAATTTTTAAAAAGAAGCTATGCCGAAATTATATCATATTACAGCATGACACAGGTGTAAAATTCTATTCTGCTCTTTAGTGCCCCTGGGCAGACATACCTTGAAAAGGTTCTCCATTCTAGACATTTATTTTATACTGATTCTGCACTTTTTTGTTAAGATGGATGTGCAGTACACTGATGCCTCAAGCTACGGAGAACTTACTAAAACTAAAAAAGCTCAGACAGACAACCATATGAAAACCATTTTGGAAAAGGAAAGCATTTTATGTTTTATCGCGTAACTAGCTAGGTAGAATATAAATGTACAACCACCAAAGAAAATGACCAAGAGGGAGACAAAATAACACAACAAAAAAAGTGGTTGTTGCTCTAATAAAGAAATAAAGAGAAATGGCAAAGAATACGGCGGGGGGGTGGGGGGGGAGAGGATTTCTCAGGACACTAAAGACTTTCCAGCTCTCCTGAGTATGATATTTCATGGATCGTATTTCAAAAAGAAAACTGCACCGAATAACGACGCAGACACACAAATACATACTGGCAAGATTCCCAATCAGGCCAACAGCATAAGTACCAGTATTAATCTGCTGAGGTATTTCAAACATTCCTATGGATGACCACATCCAACTATTTACTAAAGGTAACTTGACACAAGGTTCCTACCCTGGTCTTCTAAATTACGATAGTAAAACAAATCAATAAAACTGATGAAAAAGGCAAGCAAGCATGGCCCTACATTTTCCCCTTAACTCGAAAACATTTAACACGAAGATTGTAAAACTTTAAGAGTTTGGATATCTATTTCAGCACTACTTAATTACACAACCCATGGTTTTTACCAACACAAGCTTTCCAAAGTTTCTGTTATATACAGTATAAATCAGTGCTTAGAAAAAAAAAATCATAAAGGCATAAAGGCAACAGGCTCATCAGCCATTGAGTCCATCCCAAATATCAAGCACCATCGACACTAATCTCAATTCATTCTCCCTGTTCACGTACCAGCCTATAGGCAATGTACAGTAACCGATCAAACTACCAGCCCACAGAACTTTGAGATGTGAAGGAAACAAGACCACCCAGAGAAAACTGCTGTGGCACCAGGAGAGAATATACAACTCCAGGCTAACAGGACCTGAAGTTAGTAGAGCCATTATATCATCGGAACTATGGCATAACAGCTCTACTAGTTGCACCAAGCTCCGAGAATGTCCAAGAAGCATTAGTTGGATATCAACGCAAGTTATTAGAAAGTACTTTTGAAATGTGATTCCTGATCTACTTATATAGTTAATAGGCATAATATAGTGTAAGACTCGTTGCACCTAGTGGCATGATCTCAGGGGTGGCACCCCCACCCGGCCAAACTTCAGTACTCTTGTTTGGGTGGATGCTGCGTGTTGTGTCCCGTGTAACATCAGCACCCCGAAATAACATTCAGTCCACAATGTGCGGTTAAATCATTCAGATTTTATATTTAAGTATGGGGTTAGTAGAGAAACAAAAGAAAAGGAAAACAAATAAAAGGCGCCAATAATCTCATAAGCATGTTCAGTGCACAAACGTTGGAGCTCACAGATTCCCTTTCCCATATCCTCCTTCACTCGTCGTCGACCCCTGAGCTCCCACCCCGAGCCCAGGCCCAGCGGGTCTGGCAACCATCTCCTCAAGCCACCTCTTCTCTTTTCATCCTCCTCATGCCTTCTCCCCCAAGCCAGCGCAAACTAACAGCTTTCACACAGACAGAAAGAATAACATCTATCCTAATTGGTTAGCAAATGAATACAATTCCCATTATCAGTAATTATAACCCAAACAAGCTGCTACCGTTAACTCAGCAGTTAACATTACAGAGAAGCCATTTTATTATGACATAACAAAGAAGCCATTTTATTAGCGTTAGCAAATAACATGAAAGAAGAAACCCCTTACAGTAGCATTGGCAGGTATGACATTGTGGGCATCACTGAGTCATAGTTGGGAGCTTAATATCCAAAGATATTCATTGTGTTGTAATGACAGATAGGTAGACAGATGCCTTGAGGTGGCTCTGTTCATAAAAAAAATGAAAGCAAATCTTCAGAATGAGCTGATACAGGATCAGAAAATGGAGAATCCTTGTGGACAGAGCTAAGAAACTGCAAAGGTGAAAAAAACCCTGATGTTAGTTATATACAGGCCTCCAAATAGTAGCCAGGATATGGAATACAAATTACAACAGGAGAGAGAAAAGGGGTGTAAAAAGGCTAATGTTACGGTAGCTATAGGAGATTTCGACAAGCAAGCAGATTGGGAAAATCAGCTTGGTGCTGGATACCAAAGAGGGAATTTGTAAAATACCTACAAAATGACTTTTTAAGAGCAGCTTATGGTTGATCCCACAAGGGTAAATACAATTCTGAATTGGGTGTTCTGTAATGAACAAGATTTGATTAAGAAGCTTAGGAGGCAGTGATCATAATATGATAGAATTCACCTTGTCATTCGAGAGGAAAAAGATAAATTCAGACATATCAGTATTACAATGGGGTAAAGGGAAGTACAGAGGCATGGGAGAAGAACAGGCCAAAGTTGATTGGAAGTAGACACCATCAGGGATGACATGAGAACAGTAATGGCTGGAGTTTCTGGGGACAATTTGGAAGTCACAGGATAGATACACCCCAAAGATGAATAAATATTCTAAAGAGAGGATGAGGCAACCGAAGGGGATAACTTCACTTATCCTATCATTGAAATGCTCCCACACCAATGGACTCTTCATCTCACGGTCTTGATATTTATTACTATTATTTCTTCTAATTTTTGTATTTGCACTGTTTGTTGTCTTCTGCACTCTGGTTGAACACTCAAGTTGGATGATCTTTCATTGATTTCATTAAGGCTATTATTCTATACATTTATTGAGTACACCCACAAGAAAATGAATCTCAGGGTTGTATATGGTGACATACATGTACTTTTATAATAAATTTACTTTGAGCTTTGAATTAAGGAGAAGGTGCTTGGGAAGCTGAAAGGTCTGAAGGTAGATAAGTCTCCTGGACCAGAGGGACTACATACCAGGGTTCAAAAGAGGCAGCAGAAGAGATTGTGAAGAGATTAGTAATAATTTTTAAAGAATCACTAGATTCTGGAATGGCTCTGGAACACTGGAAAATTGCAAATATCACTCCACTATAAGGGAGGGAGGAAGAAGGAAGAAAATTATAGGCCAGTTAGTCTCACATCAGTGGTTGGGAAGACGTTGGTGTCTATTACTAAGGACAAGGTTTTGGGGTACTTGGAGGCACATGATAAAGAAAGCCAATGTCTGCACAGTTTCCTTAAAGGAAAATGGTGCCCAAGAAATCTGTTGGAGTTCTTTAGAGAAAACACCAGACAGGATAGACAAAGGAGAGTTCATGGATATTGTTTACTTGGACTTTCAGAAGGCCTTTGACCAGGTGCCACACATCAGGCTGCTTCACAAGACAACAGTCCATGCCATTACAGGAAAGGTACTAGCATGGATAGATGACTAGTTGACTGGCAGGAGGCAAAGAGTGGGAATAAAGGTACCCTATTGTTGTTGGCTGTCAGTAACTAATGGTGTTCCATCGAGGTCGGGACAGCTTCTGTTCGCATTATAGGTCAACGATTTGGATGATGGAATTGATGTCTTTGTGGCCAAGTTTGCCGACTATACAAAGATAGGAGGAGAGGCAGATAGTGTTGGGGAAGCAGGGAGTCTGCAGGAGGACTTGATTGGGAAGATTGGGAGAATGAGCAAAGAAGTGGCAGATGAAATATAGTAGAGCTTGGTCATGCACTTTGGCAGAGGAATAAAGGTGCAGACAATCTTCAAAACGGGGAGACAATTCAAAAATCAGAAATGCAAAAGGACTTGAGAGTCCTTGTGCAGGATTCCCTAAAAACTTACTTCCAGGTTGAGTTGGTTGTAAGGAAGGTAGAAGGAAAATTAGCTTTCAAGAGGACTAGAACATAAGAGCAAGGATGTAATGCTGAGGCTTTATAAGGCATTGGTCAGACCACATTTGGAGTATTGTGACCAGTTTTGGGCCTCTTATCTAAGAAGAGGTGTGCTGGCATTAGACAGGGTCCAGTGAAGGTTCACAAGAATGATTCCCAGAACGAAAGGGTTAGCTTATGAGAAGTAACACTCAAAGTTGCTGGTGAACGCAGCAGGCTAGGCAGCATTTCTAGGAGGAGGTATAGTTGACGTTTCGGGCCAAGACCCTTTGTCAGGACTAACTGAAGGAAGAGCTAGTAAGAGATTTGAAAGTGGGAAGGGGAGGGGGAGATCCAAAATGATAGGAGAAGACAGGAGGGATGGAGCCAAGAGCTGGACAGGTGATTGGCAAAAGAGATATGAGAGGATCATGGGACAGGAGGCCCAGGGAGAAGGAAAAGGGGAAGGCAGAAAAAAAAAGAGGATGGGCGAAGGGTATAGTCAGAGGGACAGAGGGAGAAAAAGGAGAGAGAGAGAGAGAGAGAGAGAGAGAGAGAGAAAGAATGTGTTTATATAAATAAATAATGGATGGGGTACAAGGGGGAGGTGGGGCATCAGCAGAAGTTAGAGAAGTCAATGTTCATGCCATCAAGCTGGAGGCTACCCAGACGGAATACAAGGTGTTGTTCCTCCAACCTGAGTGTGGCTTCATCTTTACAGTAGAGGAGGCCGTGGATAGACATATCAGAATGGGAATGGGATGTGGAATTAAAATGTGTGGCTACTGGGAGATCCTGCTTTCTCTGGCAGACAGAGCGTAGGTGTTCAGCAAAACGATCTCCCAGTCTGCATCGGGTCTCGCCAATATATAGAAGGCCACATCGGGAGCACCAGAGCATCGGGAGCTTATGAGAAGTGTTTGATGGCTCTTGGCCTATACTCGCTAGAGTTTAGAAGAATGTGAGGGGGAAATCACAGTGCAATCTATCTAATTTTGAAAGGTCTAAATCAGTGGATATGGAGAGATTGTTTCATATAGTGGGGACTCTAGGACCTGGGGGCATATCCAATTAGAACAGAGATAAGAAGGAATTTCTTTAGCCATAGGGGTTGTGAATCTGAGGAATTTAATGCCACAGAGGGCTGTGGAGCCCAAGTCATTAAGAATATTTAAAGCTGAGGACTCAAACCTGCAGCTACTAAGATCTGGCACAGAGTACTGTTCTCTTCCATGGAACATCAAGGGTTACAAAGAATTCAATATATGTACTTTGAGCAATAAAAATTTGCATAGAGCCAAGGTCATACAAACAGTGGAGCAAATAATCTGGTGATACAATTGCTCCTGGTTAAACTGGAACAGTTCAAGATATATTGACATACCCTGGAGCCTTACTCTACAAAAATCACAGGAATAAAAAAAAACAGAAACAGTTCTACTTTATGAATAGTCAATTAACTGGTAGCTCTTCCAATGAGCCTGCAAAGACGCAAGGGGTTGAAGTATCTGCTATGTTAATCTATGAATAGCTTCACTATTCTCTTAGCCACTTCTTTGTGCATAATACTAAAACAAGCCAAGCTCTCAACTTCACTTCTGAAAATCTGCCATTTGAGTTGCTTATTGTAAAAAGGCCAAAACCAGCTTGTGTGGTCCTGTGAAAAATAAAACGAGAATATAACTCATTCAGGACAGGCTTAGATTTTAAGAATTCATCAGAATACTTTGACTTTTAAATTAACATTTGTTCCAGTTGGAATCTTAAAATTGGCAGTACACACTATTAACCAATTGCAATCAAGCTCCAGAGAGAACAATTCAGTACATTGTTAGATGCTACCTTCAACAGAATATATATATTTTTTTAAAAAGCAGCCAAGTTACACAGCTGATCAAAAATCGAAGGGAAGGAGCTAATAACTTGAATTACGTAGGTGCACTGATAGCAAATTTGTCAATACTCATTGTCAATACACCATAATTCAAAAAGCAACTTCCATATTCTCGGACATTTGTACTTTAATGCGAAAATTGCAAAAGGGGCACAGACAATTCAGCACCCAGTCCACAGGTTGTGCTGCTCTGTAGTCTTCTCCAGTAAGCAAGAAAAATCAGTGAACCAATGGGAAATTCAACTGCCAGCAAACAATGCTCTGAAAATACCCTGAAAGTTTTGCATCTTGCTGCAAGAGATAAGAATGTTAAACACCTACCAAGTTGTAATTACCATTCAGTAAGCCAATAACCTTAAATTTTATGTAGGCAGATTATAATTCCCTTGCAGAAACATTTCAAAAGACAATGGATTATACTTTTTATACAGTATAAAGCTCAGGGTATTTCAGCTTCTACCTACAATTGAAGACAAAAGAGACTGCAGAGACAAAGAGATACGGGTGAGTCCTAGCTACATTTGTCTTTTTATCTCTGAACTTGCAGCATTGTTCTCATTAAGGACCAGCCTCAACATGTCATCAAACCTACTCACAATGATGCTGCTATTGGTTGGCAAACTATCTCTACTTCCCAGAAAATGAATGGCAGTCCTATTGGCTCAATTTTCCTCTCGCCAGTAGCAGAGTATGGATTTTACTACTGTGACTTCACTTGTAGATTTTATTTTTACCTTCATAAGTAATCATGTGTTATGTGTACTACTGTGCACTACACTCTGGTTCAAAGAAAATTTGTCTCGTCTCAATATACATTATATGGTTATATACATGTACATAGTTAAATGACAATAAACTTCATATTGACTTGACTACTCATTATTTTGCAACTTTAGCACTGGTTTAGAACATAGAAAACCTACAGCACAATACAGGCCCTTCGGCCTGTATTTCTATTTCTTTCTATAACTGTTCTCAGTTTAGTGGTTTTACATTCCTGTTTTACCCTCACTAACCTTAACCTATCAACCAGATAATTTCACCTGCAACTTAACTCCACAGCAACTAGCCGCATCCAATCCATTCCTCACCCACTCTCTCTACAACTTAAAACTTACTTGCTTTCTCCCTTTCCCAATTCTGATGAAAGATCTCTTTCCCTAGATACTGTACTACATGGCCTGGTGATTATTTCCAGCATTGTTTTTTTATTTCAGATTTCCCACATCAGTATTTTTTTGCTCTCTTCAACTCCAGTCGCTTTCTTAATGTCAAAGGTGTAAATTGGGGGAACTTGCATGTGCTCCTGCTATGCCCATCTTTTCATAAGGCCCACCTTCAATTCTTTCTTCCCTTTCTTGACATCTCTATCCATCCTAAGAGTAAACAAAATGTATTACAAATTCTCAGCTATCTTGATAATGCCTTCTCCCACCCTGTTTTCTGTTAGGGTTCCATTTTATTCTCCCAGATTCTTTACTATAGTACGTCTCTTATGGTGAGACTTTTTACAGCAGTGATTTTAAATTGTGGTTTTCTCTCTACTATATTTGTAAGGACTCTCAAATTCTCTTCTGTTTCCTATAATTTCACTCTGGTCCCTCTCCTCCCAGTCAGGATAAAGATAGGGTTTCCCTCATCTTCACTTTCCACCCTACCAGCCTCCATGTTCAACAGATTATCTTCCATTTTGTCGACCACCAGTGGACGTGCAATTCATTCCCATGCAATCCTGTGAGATGCAAGACCTGTCCCTTTAATTTTGTCCCATTCTGCTATCCATTTCCTCCAGGTGAAGCAGCACTTCTTCCAATTTAGTGTATTTGATGCCCCATGATGTGATTTTCTTGGCATTAGAGAAATCAAATGCAGATTGGGTGACAGCTTTGCTAAATATCTTGTAGACAAGGATAACTCTGAACTAATGGTTGGCAGCCACTCTATTTCTCCATCTCACTCTGACTTCTCTGTCCTCTGTTTCAATGTTGCTGAAATGTGCTCAAGGAATAGCAGCTCTTTTTCCATTGAGTCGTTGAACTCCATACTAAATTTAGCAAATTCAGTAAACCAGCTCTTTTTTCCTTCAGACATGGATGCACCTTTTATTTTCAATCCGTTTCTTGTTTTCTCCTCTTCCAATTGCAATTTTGAAGACAATCTGGCTCCCTACTCTATCACATATTTCCTTTCTCTGCAACTTAACACATGCTTCTTTTCTATACTTCCAGTTCTAATGAAAGGCAGTCGACCTAAAACTAATTGTTTTTTTTAAAACTCACAATCACTCTGATTAGCTTCATTATTGGAATTTTATTGTATAAAGTAATTCCCAGTATAGAGCTGAGCAGACCATTATCCCATCTCTAAATGTGAGGCAAAGCTAGGTGCACAAGAAATTAGTCAGAACAGGGAAACACATCTTTGTTTCGATTTTCATATTTTTTCTCCAATTCCAGAAATTAACTTAAAATTTATTAACATTTTTGCAAATAAAGAGCAATAGAAAACATGATCTTCAAACCGTAATTAAAGCTAGGAGGAGAGACCAACTATAAATCTTCAATCTGAGCCATTACCAAGTGATTCTTGCTTAAAGGTGCACATATGATCAGAATTAGTGATCCCCAAAATTAATTTGGTGCAAGATAAATGCCTAAGCCTACCTCTACTACCATACAGCACTGACCTTTGGTAAAAAAATTGTTTTGAGAAGGAAGACAGTGGTAGAAGAAATAGTGATCTGCTGTAATAGCTATATTTAAATAAATAACCTTGAAACTATTACACTTTCCCAGAGTTTATAATAAATATTGGTAAAAAATACATGCTTAACTGTTAAGACATCTTCAGTATCTTTCTGAAGTCTTGTAGTGAGGGTCATAACATCTGGCACAGACCCAAAGTTTTCATAGTATTGTTCCCATTCATTGGACTTCCTCCAACAAGCATTAGTCTTTTCTAGGGACTTGCCCAAGTTCTTTTCAAACTGAAATCTAGTAGCTAAGAAAATCCAGCTGCTTATAATACCTCAGTAACAATCTCAGGACTACTATTAGTTTTGTTCGAGCTCATAGGACTAGAGGTTTCAATCCCTTTAATAAGCAGATCCTAACTCGGGTCATAGCACAGAAATCTTGAGGTGGGGCTCAGTGAGTGGCAGATGCTTCCCAGGATTCGACAGGTGGGTACCCCCCCCCCCTTAGATGTTTCATCAATTTAAATCCATTACATCTCCAGAGGGCTCAGCAGTGTGACCCGGCATATCCCAGGTGCACCCCCTCCACATCTAGCCACCCATGGATCATTTTAGGACCCAGCTGCCATCACTCCTCTTCATCCATCACCAGTGGCTGCTTTGCTTGGCTGCCTCCGAGAGTTTTTTTTTATATATAGCTGAGAAACAAACTGAACTCTCCAGGCTAGGATACATCCGGCATAGTAATAGAAAAGGCATCAATAGCAAATCTGGAAGAACCATATCTCTACCAGCCCCCATAATCACCATCCAATGCAAACCAATATTTTCGAATCATTTCAGATAACAAAGGCAACACCTACAAAGTTGTTATTGTTGCTTTCAACTATCCATTAAAAGCCATCCTCCTCCATTCACTTGGATCACAAAGGTTAAAAAGAGCTGCTTGTCAAAACTCAATGTTTTGACTACAATACATGACTTTGGCTCAGCATTTTCTTCAGCTCTGCACCTTCTATGAAGCACTCTGACACATTTATGATATTCTGTGCACCCTGCAAGACCTTGGTTTATTTTATTCAGAGGAATTTATTTGTACAATGCAATCTCAAACAGCCCAATTATAACAATAATTTCATGGATACATTAGAGGCATTAAATCTGGCACTAATATTTTGAGTTCTACATAAAATAGATGACAATTTAAACAGCTTGTATTGAAATAAATACATATATATTTTTAAATCAAAAATATTAGACCCGAAGTGATTGGGACTACTTTCTCGTCATCTTGTTTAAGTAGGCTGTCTCAGAAGCATAGTCACTACCACTGTTGATTCACAGCTCCAGCTCCGGTGACCCGGATTCGATCATGTCTTTTGCCGATGATGTGGAATCTGTGTGCTCTACCCATGACTGTGTGGATTTCTTGGATGCTGCCATTTCCTCCCACACCTTAAAGAAGTGAAGGTTGGTGGATTAATTAGCCACCATAAAATACTTTGTTGTAGGTAAATGGTAGAATTGACAGAAATATAGAGGGGAAAAATGTTACAACAAAACTGCAGTGAACAAGTGGGACTGCTCTGAGAGGAAGCATTGACACAATGGGCCAAATGGTTCCTATGTTATAAGGAAAAACGGTAATTCTATCCCTAATCTTTTTCAGTAATATAAAACCCAAACTCCTTCTGTTCTGACTCATTTTATGTCACCTATCTTTGACCCACCATTAGAGGTGCGATATTGACCCCCACTTTCTGTACTTACTTTGCCAAGAGACAAGACCAGTCCAAATTCGAACCCCACACCAGCCCACTGTGCCAGTGCTAGCGCGCCATAACAGCCTATATAACAAACTTGGGCAGCATTGCCGACAACCGCATTTCCCTTCCTGACGAGCTCATCACATTGTATGCACATTTCAACAGAAGGAGATTGGAATATCAGCAAACACCAGCAGCTTTCCAAACAACCTGAACCCAGTCATCGCTGTGGATGCAATATCAGTCGTTAGATCTTGAACAGAACCACTGGCAGGGGCATTTGCAGGCATTTTATTTTAATTCTTCTGCCTTCAGCTAAGGTTCCCACCTGTTTTAAGAAGATCACTATCATGTCAATACCTCAACATCTCAAAACAAGTTACATTGCCTTAATGACAACCTTAATGACAAAAGGTTGGTCGTGGCATATGTTACTTTCAGCCTCCTAGACGACAACCCACTGCAATTTGCCTACCGCCAAAGGCAGTCCACAGTGGACACTATTTTCCTGGATTTACATTCATCTCTCGAGTGTTTGGACAGTAAAGATAACTATTATTAGATTATTGTTTATCGACTAGTTCCACCTTCAATTCTATAATTCCAAGTAAACTCACGTCCAAACTCCTACTCCTGGGACTGAACATTTTCCTTTGCAGCTGGACTTTTGACTTCTTGACTGACAGACCACAATCAGTAAGGATAGGCAGCAACAGCTCTGCCAGGATTATTCTCAAAACTGGTGCCACACAAGGCTATGGCCTCAACCCCCCTACTCTACTCCCTATGCATTCATGACTGTATGGCCAAGTTCTGCTCTAACTCCATCTTATGATGACACCACTCTGGTGGGCTGCATCACAAATAATGGTGAATACAGGAAAGAGATAGCAAGCCTAGTGACAATGTTTCATTACAACAGCCTTTCCCTTCAAAGTCAGCAGAACAAAAGAGTTGGTCATTAACTTCAGTGAGGGGGCAGTGTACACACTCCTATTTATATCAATAGTGCTGAGGTCAAGAAGGTTGCGAGCTTCAAGTTCCTGGGAATGAGCATAACCAAATGCCTGTCCTGGGCCAAACACATAGACACCATGGCCATGAAAGCACACCAGCACTCTACTTCCTCAGGAAGCTAAAGAAATCTGGCATGCCTCCTTCAACCCTTACCAATTTTTATTGATGCACCATAAAAAGCATCTTATCCCAGATGTATCATGGTTTGTTTTGGCAACTGCGCAGCCTGTGACAACAAAAAAACTGCAGAAGATTGTGGACACAGCTTAACACATTACGGAACTAACCTCCCCTCCACGGGCTGTGTATATTTCTTACTGCCTCAGTAATGCAGCCGGCATAGTCAAAGACTGCAGCCACACCAGGTATTCCCTCCTCTTCCCCTCTCCCATCAAGCAGAAGATACAATAGCTTCAAAGCACACACAAACAGATTCAAAGATAGCTTCTATCCTGGTGTTATAAGATTTTTAAGACACAAGATGTAGGAGCAGAAATAGGCCATTCAGCACATTGAGTCTGCTCCACCATTCAATCATGGGCTGATCCAATTCTTCCAGTCATCCCCACTCCACTGCCTTTTCCCCATACCCTTTGATGCCCTGGCTAATCAAGAACTTATCTATCTCTGCCTGAAATACACCAAATGACTTGACCTCCACAGCTGCTTGTGGCAACAAATTCCACAGACTTACTACCCTCCGACTGAAGTAATTTCTCTGCATCTCTGTGCTAAATGGATGCCCTTCAAACCTGGTCATGCTCTCTAGTCCTGGACTCCCCTGTCGTGGGAAATAACTTTGCCATATCTAATTTGTTCAGGCCTTTTAACATTCAGAATATTTCAATGAGATCCCCCTTCATTCTCCTGAACTCCATGGAATTCAGCTCAAGAGCTGCCAGACGTTCCTCATATGGTAACCCTTTCATTCCTGGAATAATTCTTGTGAATCTTCTCTGAACCCTCTCCAATGTCAGTATATCCTTTCTAAAATAAGGAGCCCAAAACTGCACACAATACTCTGTGTGGTCTCACAAGTGCCTTATAGAGCCTCAAAATCACATATTCTATACCTCTAGAAATGAATGTCAACATTGCATTTGCCTTCTTCACCACCGACTCAGCCTGGAAGTTAACCTTTAGGGGATTCTGCACAAGGCAAGTCCCTTTGTATATCTGCATTTTGAACTCTCTCCCCATCTAAATAATAGTCTCACAACACACATCAAAGTTGCTGGTGAATGCAGCAGGCCAGGCAGCATCTGTAGGAAGAGGTGCAGTCGACGTTTCAGGCCGAGACCCTTCGTCAGGACTAAATAATAGTCTGCCCATTTATTTCTTCCTCCAAAGTGCATGACCATACACTTTCCAACATTGTATTTCAATTGCCACTTCTTTGCCCATTCCCCTAAACTATCCAAGTCTCTGCAGGCTCTGTTTCCTCAACACTACCCGCTCCTCCACCTTTGTATCATTGGCAAAGTGAGCGAAAAATACATTAATCTCATGGTTCAAATCATTGACAAACATCATAAAAAGCAGTGGTCCCAACACCAACCCCTGTGGAACTCCACTGGTAACCGGCAGCTAGCCAGAAGAGGATCTTTCTATTCCCACTCTTGTTTTCTGCTGATCAGCCAATGCTCCACCCACGTTAGTAACTCCCATGGGATCTTATCTTGCTAGGCAGCCCCATGTGCGGCACCTTGTGAAAGGCCTTCTGAAAATCCAAGTACACCATATCTACTGCATCTCCTTTATCTACCCTGCTTGTAATTTCCTCAAAGTGCAGTAGGTTAGTCAGGCAGGATTTTCCAACAACTTCCCAGCCACTGATGTCAGGCTAGCAGTTTCCTTTCTGCTGCCTCCCACCCTTCTTAAATAGCGGAGTAACATTCGCAATTTTCCAGTCATCCGGTACAATGCCAGAATCTATCGATTCTTGAAAGATCATTGTTAATGCCTTCGCAATCTCTCCAACTACTTCCTTCAAAACCCGAAAGTGCATTCCATCTGGTCCAGGAGATTTATCCACCTTCAGACCATCCTGAGCACCTCCTCAGTCATAATTTTCACTGCACAAACTTCACATCCCTGACATTCTTGAATGGCTGGTAAACTACAAATGTCTTCCACTGTGAAGAGTAGGGTTGCAAATGTCCCGTATTAGCCGGGACATCCCGTATATTGGGCTAAATTGGTTTGTCCCATACGGGACAGCCCTTGTCCCATATTTCCCCCGCTAAGGTAGAGCGTGCCTATGAAACTGTTCGTAAGCCGAAATGGCATAAAGCAAAGAAGCAATTACCATTAATTTATATAGGAAAAATTTTTGAGCGTTCCCAGACCCAAAAAATAACCTACCAAATCATACCAAATAACACATAAAACCTAAAATAACACTAACATATAGTAAAAGCAGAATCGGGAAGATTAAGCCAAAACCGATTTGTAGGAAAAAAAATTGGCACGTACATGCATGCGCACACAGGTGCCCGTGCAAGGCTTCATGGTCATGGTAGTCTTTCTTGGGGTAAACACAAGTGTCCCATATTTGACTGCTACTTTTGTCCCTTATTTGGAAGTGAGAAAGTTGGCAACCCTAGTGAAGACTGATAGAAAATATACTCATTTCTTCTGCCATCTCTGCGTCTCTCATTACAATATCTCCAGCGTCATTTTCTATTGGTCGTGTATCTACCCTCAACTCTCTTTTACCCTTTAAAAATGCTTCCAGTATATTATTTGATATTAGTCACCAGCTTCCTTTCATAATTCATCTTTTCCTTCCTAATGACCTTCTTAGTTTCCTTCTACAAGTTTTTAAAAGCTTCCCAATCCTCTATCTTCCCACTAGCTTTGGCTTCCTTGTATGCACTCTCTTTTGCTTTTACTTTGGCTCTGAATTCACTTGTCAGTCATGGTAGTGTCCTTCTTCCATTCCAAAATTTCTTCTTACTTGGAATATATCTGTCTTGCACTTCCCTCATTTTTCACAGAAACTCCAGCCATTACTGCTCTGCTGTCCTTCCTGCTAGTGTCTCTTTCTAGTCAACCTTGACCAGTTCCCCTCTCACGCCATTGTAATTTTCTTTATTTCACTGAAATACTGACACACTGGAATTTAACTTCTCTTTCTCTGTGTTGCCCTTAATGCATTTATTTGACTTTGTTGGGTCCATGCTTTAAATGATTTGTTTGTAACTATTTTCTAGTTAAAGTTGATAATTAAGTTACAGTATAACAAAGGTAAATTCATTGTCTATGGTATATCATGGCATGTGATGACGTCACCTCCGGTTTCGCCGCGTCTAACGTGTAACCTCCAGTTCGGGAAGGTGTAAAGGTGGGTGTCATGCATGCAGCATGATCGTAAAGAGCTCCGTTTCTATCCACAAAGAAACATTATAGAAGCAATGCCGTAAGTTCTATGAAAGTATTTGAAGTAAAAATATTAATGCGGTTTCTGTTAAGGAAGCGACGGTTGGGACAGCGCGCATGCCGGCTTTTCAATTTCAAACGTGGGGTGGGCTCGAGCCCGGCGGCGGTTTGAAGGGACTCCCCCTCGCTCGCTACTCGGGGCAGCTGGAGACACTCGCTAAAAAAAGAGCGTGCGCGTGGTCTCCAGAATGAAACAGACGCTATATATGTTTGTATTTTTTTTATAAACAGTTTTCACCATACGACGTTAATGTGGAAGAGTGAACAGTAAATGGTTAACCTTACTACGACTCTGTCATCATTGGCTCTAGTTTAACTTGATGTTTAGTCAGAGTTTCAACACACTGCACGAGAACACAACATTCTCAAATTTCAAAGTGAATTTGATCATGTTGTGATCACTGTTCCCTAATGGCTCCTTAACCTTATGATCTCTTATCACCTCCAGATCATTGCACAACACCCAATCCAGCACAGCCGATCCCCTAGTGGGCTCAATAACAAGCTGTTCTAAAAAGCCATCCCTTAGACATTCTACAAATTCTCTCCAGGTCCAGTACTGCCCTGGTTTTCCCAATCCACTTTCATGTTAAAATCCCCAACAATTATCATGACATTGCCCTTCTGACACACCTTTTCCATCTCCTGCTGTAATTTGTAATCCACATCCCAGCTGCTGTTTGGAGGCCTGTATACAAATGCCATCAGGGTCCTTTTACCATTGCCATTTTTTTTCTCCAAAAATACTTTATTCAGAATTATTACAAAATAAAGTTATTTACATATAAGAAAAAACATTCGTTGACTCTCAGTCCTTATTCAATAGTTATTTACAATAAAATTATGCGTTGACTCTCTGTTCATATACAAATGAAATGTTTACAATAAACTGTTCATTTACTCTCAACCCTTGGTCAAGAGTTAAGACTTATTAACAATAAAATTATCAACAATAAAGGCAGGCGTTGGCTCTAATGCTTTTTCCAAATTAACAATTCCACCCACTCCTGGGGCACCATGTTGATTATCTGTCCACACCACTGATGAGGGCTAGTCTCCTCCCCACCCAACCCCTCACACTCCCACGGGTGATGAACGTTAAACTGTGGTCCTTCCCCACCGGGCCTTCGCGGTGGCCGCACCAAGCTTGAGTGCATCCCTCAGCATGTACTCCTGCAGGCGAGAGTGAGCCAGTCGGCAGCATTCAGTCACAGACATCTCCATGTGCTGGCACACCACTAAGTTTCTGGCAGATCAAAGCACGTCTTTCACCGAATTGATGATCTGCCAGCAGCACCGGATGTTTGTCTCCGTGTGCGTCCCCGGAAACAGCCTGTAGATCACGGAGTCCTCGGTAACGCAGCTGCTGGGCATGAATCTTAGCACTGTCCCTTCCATTCTCCTCCACACCTTCTTTATTTACCCTTGCCATTTCTTAACTCAACCCATAGAGACTCTACACCTTCTGATCCTATGTCATTTTGAACAGTTCTCTAGTATGATAGGAGGGAATCTTGGGACTTTTGACCTCACAATACCTCATTATGACCTTGCACTTTTTGTTTGTTTGCACTGCACTTTATCTGTAACTAAAATTTTATTCTGCATTCTGTTATTGTTTTAATACCGCAATGCACTGTGTAATGATTTGATCTGCATGAATGATATGCAAAACAAGTTTTTTTTTCCTCCCGGTACCTTAGCAATTTAAGTGAAAAATCATTACTTCAACAGAAGACCATAAGACACAGGCCATTCAGCCCATCAAGTATAAAATCACTATACATATTACAAAATATCGGCAACCATACTGAAGACTAGTTAAAGGGCACCTATCACCTTTCAATCTATTAAAAAACCACATGCAATATTTCACCTCTTCTTCCTAAAAACAGAAAAATACAAACATCACCCATAAAACACCATCAGTCCTTCACACCCTAAATCACCTGGTGTACTGTATGGCCAACAGTATAATAAGGGACTACTTTATGTTGCATGCGCTATTAGGCACATATTGATCTGTACGTGTGTGCTGAGTTCGGATTATGCCAGTACAGAACCATGAAACTTAGCTCCCGTCTCCAGCGTTTTTATTAATAGCATTGTTGTGTAACCAGGCTACATACACAACAAATTGGCGACAAGACTAATGAACCTACATCGTATCGGAACGCCGTGTTTTAATTGATAACGACACTCGGAAGAAGAGCGCAAGGAACTAGCCAAAGAGCGGAAGAAGGAGGCAGAGTGAGGCCACGAGTCTGAAAGGAAGTGGGAACACAGCCGGGGTCAGCAACGTCGGGAGACCAAGGGACACAGTCCGAGCCACAGCACGTCCTGCCGAGACCACAGCTGGCGCTGACCCTCAGGGACTGAGGGTCTGCCTGCCCCAGAAGGGAGATAAAAAGGAGCGACACACACACATCTAGATGGAGTGCGCTCATGGCGCTAGCAAAAGGGACACGCGAGTCAAAAAAGGAAAATAAGGGGAGAACGGGGCTTAATTAACATAACAAAGATGGCGATGATTGGAACCATTACAGCATTTGATAGTGGCATTGAAAACTGGGCAACTTACATTGAAAGAGTGGAATTATATTGTAAGGCTAACAGTGTTAAGGACGAAAAGAAAGCCAGCACCTTACTCAGTATTATGAGAGCAAAAACATACGGCCTGCTACAGAGCTTGTTAACCCCTGAAAAGCCAGTTGACAAAACATTCAAGCAAATAGTAGACACTGTCCAACAGCATTTAAACCCCAAACCACTGGTCATTGCTGAAAGATTTAAATTTCACAATTGGGATCAGGGCAAAAATGAAAGCATTTCTGAATATTGTGCTGAATTGTGCAAATTATCAGAACGTTGTCAATTTGGAGTTGGTCTATCGGATGTATTGAGGGACAGGTTAGTGTGTGGCATGCACTGTGAAACCACACAAAAGAAGCTTCTGTGTGAAAGAGACCTTACTTTCAAGAAAGCGCTAAACATTGAAATATCAACAGAAACAGTGGCACGGGATGCTTCCGAGATACAACAAAAATCTCTGGAATATGCCACAAATAAAATGTCACTGAACAGGAATGAAGGAAAGAAATGTTACCATTGTGGGAACAGGTCACATGACCCAGATGGCTGGTGGTTTAAAGACAAAGAATGCTGAAACTGTGGCAAACAGGGCCACATTGGCAGAGTATGCAAAGCTAGTCAACAGCAGAAAAAGGGCAAAACACAGAGAAACAAGAAACCCCAGAAAGGAAAATACAACAAGGCACACAAAATGAAAGAAGGCAGTTCTGATGAAAACGACTCCAATGAAAGTGAATTGTCTTGTTGGCAACTTCACAGCATGAAAGAGACAGATGATCGAAGAGTAATATGCATCACTCCACAAGTGGCAGGCATGAGACTGAAAATGAAATTGGACACAGACTCAGCCTTAACAGAGATCTCTGTACATAACTACAAAAGATTATTTTCCTCACATATCTCTGAAACGAACTAAAGTACTGCTAAAGACTTACACAGGACAGAAAGTGCGTCCCAAAGGTAAAATTAAAGTGACAGTGACCTACAGAGACAAAACACAGCAACTGAACCTCTATGTACTGAAAAATGGAGGACCACTGGGACGTGAACGGCTCAGGAAAATCCAGTTGAGTTGGCACACAATCAAGGCACTAGATGTGTCAACAAAGGGGGGGGGGCAGCTCAGCGGGGAAGATGTCCACAGCTCTCCTCTCACCCACTGTCGATTATTACAACGACGAGGAGGAGCTAGACAGCATTCACGATGAGGACAAC
This sequence comes from Mobula birostris, assembly GCF_030028105.1. Classification (NCBI taxonomy): domain Eukaryota; kingdom Metazoa; phylum Chordata; class Chondrichthyes; order Myliobatiformes; family Myliobatidae; genus Mobula; species Mobula birostris. Next base: position 121,575,418 of record NC_092370.1, on the reverse strand, counting down.
GCAGTATCTGTAGCCGTGACTCAGATGAAGATAGAGGATGCAAGGGAGACAGATGTTGCCAATAAGCAGTATGATGAAGACTTCCTGGAAGTAAAAGAGCAGATGTACCAGAAGAAATTGACATCTCTCAAAAGATAGCTACAGCAGTTACAGGAAGGCACTTAGCAGGAGTATCAGAAAAGGATGAAGAAACTAGATCAACAATACAAGAATACGAAATGCAGAGCTTTTTCTGCAACTGAAGACAGAACAAGTGGAAAGGAATTATATTAAAGAGAAGAAAGCAGCAGTGAAGGAATTTGAAGATAAAAAGATTGAGTTAGAAGAAAAGAAAAAGATGATTGAGAATGAGAGGCTATCAATGGAACTCACAGGAGATTCTATGGAGGTAAAGTGAATAACGACTAGGAAACTAAGGAGGAGACCTAATGACCCTGTTCCAATTACCGACAAAAGACGAAAACATGCACCTGCGCTGTTAAAATACTTGTTAATAGATGAACAGATAATGGAAGATCTGCGAACTCTCAATAAGCTTAAATCTCCAAAATGACCAGCATCTCCATTCAAACAGAACAGTTTTCACACGAAGTAAATCTCAAACCAATCATTTCCTCCATTGAGAATCATACACTTAATCCTTTGCAGGAAAGTTTCTTTTACAAGTACATATTCTGAATCCTCAGCCAATGTGTCTTGTTTTTCACAAAGAAGTTGGGAAACATCATCAAAAGAGAGGCAAATTCTGGCAACAAACTGTAAGGTTTCTACTGTTGTATTTTCACAGTTGTGCTGAATGTGCACCTGAAGGAATTCTCCCCCTTGAGCCAGACTGCAGGTAATCCTTAATATCAGCAAAACTGCACTTTAACAGCAGCTTAAGAACAATGGAATGAACAACAGGATTTCAATCAACTGCTTCATCAAATGGTGAATGATTACTGGTAAAGTACTGATCTTTCTGTAAGTCATTGGATTGTCCCGAGTTTTGAATAACTAGCAGAGACAGCAGATCACCAACTACTTCTTTGCTGGTGGCAAGTGATCTTTGAAACAGACCATGGAAACCGAAGCTATGAAAAATGCATCACACCTCTTGCGAAATATGACTAATTTTGCTACAGCTTCACTTATTTCTTCTGTTATCACTACTACTACTACTACTACTATTATGTCGACTCAGGCCTAGGGGGTACATAATTGTCATCTAGAGAAGTACGGCACAGTGGGCAGAGTTGTTGTCCTGATTCAAGCCACCGCTTTATACATTTTAAACAGTAAAAATTATCACATGGAAGCAGGATGGGATCACTGAGTTCTCCTAAACAAATTGTACATTCTTTCAGATCATACCTGAAGAACAGACATCCTGCACTATTTTCACAGTTCCTGAGGACTTGAACCACAGCCCGAAAGAGCCCTCGGGATCTCACATCAGAGTTACTGTTCAAACTCTTTGCAAGTTGACCAACATAGAATGCAACCTTGTTCTCCAATTTATCATGTATTTCTTTAACTTCCAAAATGATGTGTTCCACAAAAAGTGATAGCATCTCCATCTTCTCCTGAGCATCTTCCCAGCACTCCTGCTGAATCACCAACACAAAGATATGAAGCAGAAATAGAAGATGGAAAGTTATATTACGATTAGAGATGGTATCATAAAGGTCAGGCTATCTATTTGGAATCTAAGGAGAATACGAAGACTGGCTGTGTAATTAGCTCAGTTGGAACAAATGAGATATGGGTAAGGAAGACAAGTGATAGCACAAAGATGCGTCTATATCTAGGACAGCTGCACAGACGAGTCTTCATTATATGGAGGCGATCTGCTGCCTAGAACTCTTAGCAAGTTGGAGGCACACATCTTCTTAACTCCCTATGCTCGGAGGTCAACTTTTCATGACTTTTATATGGAAATCTGTATTAAAACAAACAAGGTTATTGACAGACATTACCCGGAGAGGCAGAGAAGACCCCCCCCCACCCCAATCAAAAGTGGTGATGTTATCAGCATATAGGAGGAAGGTTGAAAATCTGGTTGAATGGTGCCATAACAGCAACACAGAAACACAGAAAACCTACAGCACAATACAGACCCTTTGGCCCACAAAGCTGTGCTGAACATGTCCTTACCTTAGAAATTACCTAAGGTTACCCACAGCCCTCTATTTTTTTTTAAGCTCCATGTATCTACCCAGGAGACTCTTAAAAGACCCTATCGTATCCGCCTCCACCACTGTCGCCGGCAGCCCATTTCAACGCATTCACCACTCTCTGCGTAAAAAACCTACCCCTGATATCTCCTCTGTACCTACTTCCAAGCACCTTAAAACTGTGCCCTCTCGTGTTAGCCATTTCAACCCCAGGAAAAAGCCTCTGACTATACACACAATCAACGCCTCATCATCTTATACACCTCTATCAGGTCGGCTCTCATCCTCCGTCACTCCAAGGTTCATTCAACCTATTCTCATAAGGCATGCTCCCCAATCCAGGCAACATCCTTGTAAATCTCCTCGGCAACCTTTCTATAGTTTCCATATCTTTCATGTAGTGAGGTGACCAGAACTGAGAACAGTACTCCAAGAGGGGTCTGACCGGGGTCCTATAGAGCTGTAACCTCTCACTCAATGTCAGCAAGACGAAAGGGCTGATTATTGATTACAGGAGCGGAAACCAGAGGTCCACAAGCCAGTCCTCATTCGGGGATTGAAGATGGAGAGGTTCAGTATCTTTAAATTCTTTCGCAATATCATTTCAGGGGATCTGTCCTGGGACCAGGCTGTTCTTCGCACTTGGACCCGGGCCATGCCACAGCTATACGCGCTCATTCTGGACCCGAAGACACATTCCAGCCTGCATCGATTTAGGTGGATGGGCTCCAAAACTCCTCCACTAAGACTTCTCTCTGCTTCGCTTCCTCCAACTCCATCTCTGATTCTCACTTAGTCTCAAAAAAGCCTTGACCTCGCTCCAACTCCATCTCACACCCATACGTCTCAACACTCGGATCAGCCTCGCTTTCGTTCACTTCTTCATTGTTTGCAGTGATCGTTTACCACAATTTTCCATATAAGTGCAATTAATAGAGTATTTAGTATTTAGAGTAATAGAGTATTTAGCCAGATTCCAGAGAAAACACTGTGCATGAAAAAACATTTATCTTTTTAAATAACTATTTACCAATTGCCAACACTAATGCTTATGGCTTATGTTCACTGTTTGAGTTTTAAAAAAAGTTGTAAGAGGATACCAGTAGAACAAAGCAAAACACAGAGCTTAGAATGAGTCTATTCATTTGGACTTATACACTCCAACATTAGCTGCCCAAAGATGTCTGGTTTAGGTTCATTTCCACATTTGTCTCATAAAGGTCAAGGTTACTTCCTTGGAATTTCCAATTTCCCTTTTTCCAGAGACACTTTGCATGAAAAAATTTCTTTTCACACTGCCAGGTAACAGACACTCCTCCTTGCACCAAACCGACGATCAATGAGAGCAAAGAAAAGTCATTTGGCCAATCTTAAATGCCTCAAATGCCTCTTTCCGATCCTGTGCATAGGTCAACCAGGTTTTATTTGAGTTTCCCCCAACTCTCCTCTCCCATCAGATTCCTTCAACAGCCTAACTTTTCTCACTTTACTCCCCCTCCCCACCCGCCTTCTTTCCCCTTCACCTGGCTTCATGGATTAACTTCCAACTTGTACTCCTACCTCTCCTCTCCCACCATCTTCATCTGACTTTTCTCCCTTCCTTGCTAGTCCTAATGAAAGGTCTCAGTCCAAAACATCAACTGTTTATTCCTCATCCTAGATGCTGCCTGACCTGGAGGTCCTCCAGCATTTTGTGTTATTCTGGATTTCCAGCATATTGTAGTACACACCAGCAAAATAGTTTTTTTCCAGTGAACCTGGTGAGTTTAAAAGAAGCAGGAAAGATTCAGACACTCCATACCACAGCTCTGACTGCTATCCCACCTACATTCCTGACCCCTCGGATTCCCAACCCTGGCTCTGGTTGCACAAGCAGCCCATTCTCTGGCTGTACACCCTGCTTACACACTGGACTAGCAGCTCACATTCCAGACCAATGAGATAGATGCTGAGTGAAAAAAAAAAGGATTTCTGAATAATTAGATGCCAGATTACTGGTCAAACTTTTAAAAATGTTTTCCTATTCTTCCTACCGGAATCATATTCCACATACCTTTCCTTGCCCCACATCTACATTGCTTTGCATATTCTCTACTGTTTACTCTCCATTTGCTTCTTCAATAAATTTTGATCTCATCATCCTTGTGCTAATCATAGCCTACCAACCTGAAAATGCCCATTAATTCTAATTTCCTTTACTGTCCTTTACTCAGTCACTCCACATCATTGCTTAGCTTCTTACATGCCAGCTTACTGAATGTCTTCTGAAACTGCAGAAACCATACACTGTTGGAACCCATTTCCCTTCCATAAACCTACATCAAATCTGCCTAGTGCTTTCAGTACAACCACATTGTACTTTCAGCATGATTGCTAAGTGATCAGATGAACCAATCAATTGTTTCCTAATTCTCTTGCTATATTTCATATATTAATAGTTTCAATTCCTCACTATATTAGCAACAGAAGGAAGTCTTCCAAGTATGTTTCTTTCACAATGGAATACACTTGTTAAATACTATATTTGTCTTTAAATCCTTATACTATTCATCTGCTATTTACCAATTAATCTGATTTTCTTCATGAGGAAGTTACTCCCAAGTACTCTCCAATCTAATATAAAAATTCTATCATATAATGTTTGCTCATCCCTGGGCAATAGCAGTATTATGACATTACTTTTTAATGGCGTCTTATTAACACAAGTTCGAAATAGCTGTCCTCATTGGTTCCACGGCATATGCCTTCCCAAGTTGTGACCACTCTTCACTTCTGCAGCTACAAGGTCCCTTATCATTGGATCAAGCCCAAGCACAAACACCACCCTCCCACCCATTCACATCCTTCTCTGAGCCCCAGTCCTATTATCTTTTTCAGTGCTAAACATCAAATGCACTGGAACAGTCTCCTACATTGTTCAGAGTGACTATATCCCTGTTACAGTTAAATCAGATCAATTATATCAGTAGATATTATTTTAAATGATTTTTGAAAGCAGGTTTCATTTTAACATCATAATTTTTCCAAATTTGACCTTCCTAATTAATGCATCATAAAATTCATCATCCTTTCCTGATACAGAATTATTTATTACCAAACTGCTCCCTTAGCTACAAATTTTCATATTAAACTCCCCTTTGTCTCCAAAGTAAAAAGATTAATGAAATAGTTATCAATTGCTTCTGTCTCTCCAGGTAATCCGAGACAGCTTCAATGACGCTGAGATCGGGATTCTGTGGAAGCCATACCATCTGAAACCATATATTTAAGAAATTAGGATGCACAAGACCTTTGTATAGTACTTTATCTCTGATATTACTTAGCCGCACATTAATATCAGTTATGCAAGCTTTTCTAATAATATCATGCAGTTTTCTTGCTGCTGCCATCAGGTAGAAGGTACAAGTGCCTCAGGACTTGCACCACCAAGTTCAAGAACAGTTACTACCCCTCAGCCATCAGGCTCTTGAACAAAAGGGGATAATTACACTCATTCTACTTCTGGTGTTCCCACAACAGATGGTCTCACTTTAAGGACTTTTCAGCTTGTTATTTCATGCTCTTTCATTTCATGTTACTTCATACTAGTTATTTATTGCTATTAATTTATTTTTGCCTTTGCATAGTTTGTTGTTCATTGATCCTGTTTCAGTTACTGTTTTATAGATTTCCTAAGTATGCCTGCAGGAAAAAGAATCTCAGGGTTACATGTGGTGACATGTATATACATTGATAATAAATTTTACTTTTGATCTTTAGACGTTTGCTTTCATTACAGCTATAAATGTAAGAGAACACTGATACTCAAGCTGCATTATCCATCAAGGTATCACTTGATCTCTTGTGTGTCAAAGAAACAAAGGAGAAAGAATTTCTGATCCTTTTTTTGCCCCAAATGAGGAAAAAAAAACTTTGCTGGATCCAGAAGGGAATTAGTGCCTTGAAAAAGTATTCAGCCCCCACAACTATTTTCACATTTTATTGTTTCACCTTCTAAATTTACATATTAAAGTAGGAATTTTTGAGCTAATCTATAAAAGATTGCACATCATGTTAAATGCCCCTCTAAACTTAGTCGCCAGAAAAGAATGACACTTGTAAGAGAGGGTACTGTGATGCCAACAGTATCTCTAAGTGAGCTACGGAAGTCAGTGGCTGCAACTAGAGGTGAAGATCATGGCTCTATAAGGCCTTGTAAAAATGGCAATTAATGGAAGAGTGGCAAGGAGGAAGCACTGACTCAAAAAATACACATCCTTGCCTATATAAACTTTGTGAAGTATCACCAAGATACTGTAAAGATGTGAAAAATGAGACTAAAGTGAAACATTTTGGTCTGAACACTAAGCAGTAAATGTATTCCGGCTCTGCACCATTGCCGAGGTCAGATAGGTCTACCTCAGATGTGAAGTAAAGTTGAGGCAATAAGGACTAAACTCACCAGAGTGTAGAAGAATAGTAAGTGATTTTATTGAAAAATATTTTGAAGGAAGTCAACAGAATGGATGCTGAAAGGATGTTGCCTCTAATGGGGGTATAGTTGCAGAACAAAGGATTGGCATTTAAGAAGCACAGAAGGAATTTATTTCTCAGAGGATCATGATTCTTTGTTATTCTCTGTCCCAGAGGGATGTGAAGATGCAGTCATGAAAATATTCAAAGGTGAGACTGACAGATATTTGAACTACAATGGAGTCAAGGCCAAGTTTGGATCAGCCATGATCTTAGACATAGTGCAGCTAGCTTGAGGACCAACAGAACTACTTCTGTTTCTTCTGATCTTCTGCACAGTACTACGAAATTATCAAATCACATAGCATTCTTTTTGAATAAACAGAGAAAATAACATGCACTCCCTTGAAGGACATTTTTATAGAAAGATGCTGCATCAGCACTTGGTAACACTAATACTTTTAGAAAGACAGTCTTTAAAAGATATAGTGAACATGAAACTACACATCTCTTAATTGTTATTCTATCACTGATATATTAGCATAGGAGAAGGCCAAAAAGTAAGTTACAATAGCATATAAAAATTCTCCCAAAACTTGCAAGCCCTGATAAAAAATACACAAAGAATGTGATTGGGCCATACAATGTTGGGCTCCTTACACGGCATACAATGTTTTCCTGTAAAACATTGTACCATAACCACCACTTTAACTACTTTAAAACTTCAGTTCATTGCAAATACAAGAATACAAGAAATTGCATATTTAGCCTATTCCGCCCTTCAAGTCTGTTCTCCACCATTCAATAAAATGATGGATGCTTAATCTTGAACTCTGCTTCAATTTAGAATCAGTCATTTGCATGGAAATGGCCTATTCAGCCCACCAAATCTATGCCAATCAGTGGGCACCTAATAATCACATCTTCCAACACTTTGCCCAAAGTCTAAATACTTCAAGTTTTCTAGAAACATACTTTTTAAATGCTGTCAGTAATTCTTTCTCCAATCACTATCTCAGGTAGTCCATTCTAATTACTCACCAACTTCTGGGCCGAAAAAAAAATTCCCATCAAATCTCTTACCCCTCACACTAAAATCCATGTCCTCTAGTTTTATTCACTTCTGATATAGGGAAACGTTTACTGCAGTCTACCCCATCTATACGCCTCGTAATTTTATATACCTCAACTATGTCCCTTCTTAACCTCCTTTGCTCCAAGGAAAACTAGATTCTTCAGTCTCCATTCACAACTGAAACATTCCACCCAGGCAACACACCAGTGAATCCCCTGCACTCTATCTAGCACTATATAATGTCAGTTCCTCATAATCCTAGACTCTCCTAAAGAGCAAATATCCTATCGTGTTCTTGATTACGTTCAGCCCACAGAATTTTCTGGGTGTAAATAATTCCAAAGGTTCACAACCCTCAAAGGAAATTCATCTTAAATGGGCAATTCCTTTATTCTGAAGTTTCCTAGAACTCTTGAAATTTTCTGTCAGGACCCTTGTCTACTTCAAACAAGTTAATAAAAATACACTAAATGACAAAAACCTCCAATTAAAAAAAAATCCAAGCAAGGACAGAGAATTCACATTTCAGTTGTTAATTGTTAACTAGGGTTGGCATGTTAGTGCAGTGGTTAGCACAACATTTTACAGTGCAGGCGCCCCGGGATTCAATTCCCACAGCTGCCTGTAAGGAGTTTGTATGTTCTCCCCGTGACCACATGGGTTTCCTTCGGGTGTTTTGATTTCCTCCCAAAGTCCAAAAACTTACTGATTAGTAGGTTAATTAGTCATTATAAATTATCCCATGACTAGGCTAGGATTAAATTGGGGGATTGCTGGGCATGTGGCTTGAAGAGCCTATTCTGCGCTGTATCTCAATAAATAAATAAACAAACAAACCAACCAACCTTGTGCCAGAATGGAAATAGTTCTATTGAAAGGTAACCATGCTTTAACCAAGTCAAATAAAACCTAGTTTTCTTATTGTACCTGAGTAAAGATTCAAGATTAAGAAAAAGTTAATATTCAACAAAAGCAGGTTTAACATAATTTTTGTTGATTGCCATTCACATAAAGCACTAACTTGAGAAAGCTAAGACATTTCTTCTGACCAATCCTTCTTCCAACATTGTTAAAGTTTATTTAATTGCACATGAACCAGAATACAATGTTCCAAAAACAATTATACAATTTTAAAGACCTGTACTGACAACCCAAGCTTTACAGCCATTTAAGTTACTGAAATTTGCCTTTTTAGAATTCTTAAATCATTACCTAGGAATTTGAAATACAGATTAAAATTCATTCTTATATAATTTATGTGAAAAGCAGATAAGTCAACAAAAAAAGTTATGCTTTTTTCAAACTGCTTTTCTTGATGCAGGCACAGATTTCAGTTTGGCAGTACTGAAAACCATGATATGTTCTGTTTTTCAAGAACGAATCTACACTTCCAACCCCATAACATGGAATCACTTGTATAAAACAGCTTTAAGATACAAAAGGAAATCCTTGTTACTTTCTCTTTTCTACGGTTCTATGGATTCCTTCTTCGCAACACACACAAAATGCTGGAGAAACTCAGGCGGCCAGGCAGCATCTAGGAAAAGAGTGCAGTCGACCTTTCTGGCCGAAACCCTTTTGTGAGTGTTCTCTTTTCCTATGTGCTGCCTGGCCTGCTAAGTTCCTCCAGTATTTTGTGTGTGTTGCTTGGATTTCCAGCATCTGCAGATTTTCTCATGTTTGTGAATGGATCCATTATCAGCTTATTTTTCCAGGGAATTTTAAAATAATTTGCATTCAAAGTACTGTAATAGTCAACAAACTTCTAACCATAGTAGGGGAATTAAGGGTTATGGGGAAAAGGCAGGTAAATGGAGCTGAGTTTACAGTCAGATCAGCCATGATCTTATTGAATGGCCGGGCAGGCTCAATGGGCCGGATGGCCTACTGTTGCTCCTATTTCTTATGTTATCAGAGATCACAGGAAAAATATTTGCATCACACCTAAAGAAACAAACCTTAGTCAAATAAAAGGAAGTAAAGATTTGGTAAGATGGATGATAATTTTTCAAATAATAAGACCATGAGAGCAAAATTAGACCATTTGGCCCATTGAGTCCACTTTGCCATTTCATCATGGCTGATCCATTTTTCCTCTCAACCCCAATCTCCTGCCTTCTCCCCTTATCCCTTCATGCCCTGACCAATCAAGAATCTATCAACATCTGCCTTAAATATACATGCAGACTTAGCCTCCATGACTACCTGTAGCAACAATTTTCAGAGATTCACCACTCTCCGGTGAAAGAAATTCCTCATCTCCATTCTAAAAGGACGCCCCTCTATTCTGAGGCTGTCTCCTCTGGTCTTAGACTCTCCCACCATAGGATATCTCCTCTCCACATTCATTCTATCAAAGCCTTTAACTGGGGTTCAAATGGGGTCACCCTTCAATCTTCTGAATTCCAGTGAATACAGGCCCAGAGCCATCAAACACTCTTCATATGACAAACCTTTCAAACCTGGAATCATTTTTGTGAACCTCTTTTGAATCCAATCCCGTTTCAGCATATCCTTTCTAAGGGGCACAAAACTGCTCACAATACTCCAAGTGAGGTCTCACCAGTGCTTTATAAAGTCTCAACATTACATCAGCATTATAATGTACTAAAACAGCGTGCTGAAGAAAACCAGTCAGAGCAGCCAATGCAGCATCCTTTTCCCAAATCTCAGCGGTAAGTATGTATATAAACAAATAAAGTGGGCAAGAGATTAAGTCGAGGATCTAGCTGCTCATTCAGCTGAGCCTAAAAGCAAGCTAAATTGTGTACCATAAAAGGCATTTTGGAAATGCAAGCCTTTCACAGAAAAGAATCCAGTTACTAACAAGCGACAAGCACCAGTTTCTCTGGAAATGATTCAGATCAAATTCAGTGAGGAGGCATCACCAACACTTCAAGAGTGAAACCAGTTTGTATACAGCGAAAGTTACCCCCAATCTGTCAGGTAATCCACTTTATATACTGTAAATAGCTTTACAATATGTGAGTGTATCTAGTTTGTATGGAAAGAAAAGCACAAGCCCAGCTTCTACATAGCAAAAATTCTCCGGTCACTGAGTGAATCCAATTTGCTTAGTGAAGGGCAGCAGTCTAACTGGGAATCCAGTTTGCATGCAATAAGGGGCGTGAAAATTTGGGCAAATCCACATTTGTACAGAGTGCCAGATATGAGTCTATAAATGAGCACATCCCACACTGGTCACTCAAGAAAACCCATCAATCACCTGTAATCTCACCTGAGGCAGACCCTGCATGTCCCAAGGATACCACCAGCCACCTCAGAACCAGCAAAACCAGACAGGAAAACAAGTCATCATTTACTACGCAATTCTGGTTGTGAAGAAAATTACAGCAGTTACCAACTACAAAACTAAAGTTCTTTGGAATAATTTGAAAGACACCCTTGTCTAAGTGGCACCAATTTTTTTACTGCAACGATTACATGCTTTGAGTGTATCAGATGTGTCATCATATTTTTAGGCAATCTGTCAGGATTGAAGATAACTTGCTTACATTCTGGTTTTGTGGGTTCAGAAGCCAAGGGAGGAACCACAGAGTCTTGTCACAAAAGAGGAGATAATGCCTCATGGGTAAGGGAGTGGATTGGTTGGATGGAAATTTTACCATTTCCATTGCTTATGCAGGCCCTCTCTGTATGCTCCAGATACATGGAGTCTCAATAATATCCCAATTCTGCTTCAATTTCAAACAGTCATGGGTTCCCAAAAATCAGTGACGTTGCATTTCGTTCAAGGTTTTGAGTACATCCTTGTATAGTTTCCTCCACCTGTCCGATAACCTCTTCCCAACAGCTCTGCTCCACATAAACACACAATATTGCAAACGATATTCTAATTTACATGCTTTTAAAATCTGGACTGTTCACAGAAAGCAATACAACGTACTAGAAATTTATAACTAAAATCATCTCTGGAGAATCCTTGTTACAGTCAGTCGCATAGAACAGGACATGGAAGACTAGACTACCAAACAATCTATCTAGTATAGGGTCAAAAAAAAACTGAGTTAATACAGAATGATAAAGACTAGTCTGTGAATAAATCACGATAAAATACTAAGTGAGTCCTGCTTACACAGTGAAGCACTGTGGCTTGCAGTGAAAGTCTCTACCGTTTGGGAGCAAATCCAGTTCGAGGAGTGGATCCAATTTGAGCAGTGAAACCCCTACAGTCTAGAAATGCTACAATTTGAGGCGTAAATCCAGTTTAAGGGATCAAACCCCTAATCTGGCAGGGTATCCAATTTGAGTAGATCCCCCAGTTTGGGAGCAAATCCTGTCTGAGTAATTGATCCTCTTCCTCTGGATCCAGTTTGATGAGCGGATCCATTGCAGAGCTCAGTGAGAGCTCATCGCTGACTCGGGGGTGGTGGGGGTCAGGGCAACCGTGCCTGCAGACTCCCTCCCTCCCCTGTACCAGGCCGCCTACATCCCCCTCCTCCCGAGAATTAACCCTCACAAATATAGGGGGCAGACTAAGGCCTGATGACAGAGCACCAGGGCCAAGCAGACCGACGCGATGTCGGGCTGCTTACCGAGTGCAGGCGGACGGCCGAGCGCGGCAGAGCCCGAGCCTGAGCCGGCGGGCCTAGGGCTCGGCCGTATCCCTGCGCCCGCCGCCCGCCCTCCCCGCCGAGATCCGGGACTACATGCCACCCAGTAGTCCCGGCCCCGGCCCAGCCTTCCCCCCGGGGTTCCCGCCGCCCGCTCACCTGCCGCCTCCGGGTCCCGCGCCGCTGTTTTCGGGGGTCGGCCTCGCGGCATTATTATTTTTTTTGGTTCTCGGATCTACTTTAGTGAGAGCGCGCGCGGGGCGGCGCCGGGGGCGCGCACGGCAGTGGGGGCGGAGCGAGATCAAGACGGTGGCGGAAGGCGGCCCGGGCCTGGCGGGAGGGAGAAGGGGTTTAAGGTCGCTGCCGCTCTTTATAAGTGGGGTGTAATTTGAGGGGAGAAGAACAAGTGGTTATAAGGGAGTTAGGTTGAGGCCCCGATTGGGGTGGTTAATGAAAATGGTTCGGTGGAGGGGGATAGATGGTGTGGCTGTAGGTACCTGGGAAAGAGTGGGTCCCTTTGGTCTTTATGTTTGAAGCTGGGTATGTGGGCAAAGTCCTAGATGTATTCAATAAGGAGAAGGATATGGAAGATACTCAGTTCCAGTAGGGATATGTGGATAATCTGGAGCAGGTCAGTAAGAAGGAAGCAGTTTTAAATGGATAGATTTTTTTTAAGGTGATAACTAAGAAGATTGATGAAGGCAGAATGGTAGATAGTGTATGTGTAGACTGAAGTAAGGTATTTGGCAAGGTCTGTATGAAAGGTTTGTTAGAGAAACATGGTATCCAAAATGAACTGGATACCATTCAATGCTGGCATGATGATAATAGCAGAGGATGGTGGTAGAAGAATGCCTTTCTGTGACCAGTGGTGTACCCCAGAGATTGGGTGTTGGGACCCTTGTTATTTATGATTATAGGACATAAAATGGTACAGTACAGTATAGGCTCTTCCACCCACAATAATTTGATGACCTGTTTGATAATCAATCTAACTCTTCCCACATCACCTCCATTTTTCTTTCATCCATATCCCCATCTAAGAATCTCTTATAGTCTCTAATGTGCCATCATGCCTGGCAGAGTTCCATGCATTCATTGCACTGTGCAAAATAAAATGGCCCTGACATCCCCTGATAGAGGGTCTCAGCCAAAACCAGCAACTGTTTATTCCCCTCCACAGGTGCTGCTTGACCTGCTGTTCCCCCAGCATTTTAGTTAGAGATACAGCTCAGAATTTCCCCTTCAAACTGGTCCACCCAGCAATCCCTGATTTAAGCCTTGCCTAATCATGGAACAATTTAGAATGATAAAGTAACCTACTAACTGGTATGTCTGGACTGTGGAAGGAGTCTTGAGGACCCAGAAAAAAAAGCACAATTCCATGGGGAGGACTTCAAACTCCTTACAGATAATGTTGGAAATGAACTCTAATGGCAAGAGCTGTAATAGCATCGTGCTAACCACTATGCTTCAGTGGCGCCCAGTTTTGTGTGTGTGTGTTAGTCTGGATTTTCAACATTTGAAGAATCTCTTGTGTTTCTTAAAATCGTTTTATACATTTTCCCCAATCATCTTTAAATTATTCCTCCTCATGTTAGCCTGGGAGCCTCTGGCTGTCCACTCTATCTATCCCCCTTAGCATCTTATATGCCTCTATCAAGTAACCTCTCTACTTCCTTTGCTCCAAAGAGAATAGCTCTAGTTCAGTCAACTTGTCCTCATAAGACATGATCTCTAATCTAAACAGTAACCTGGTAAATCTCATCTGAACCCTCTATAAAGGTTCCACATCCTTCCTATAGTGAGGGGATCAGAACCGGACACAATACTCCAAGGGTGGTCTAACCAGTGTTTTACAGAGCAGCAGTGTTACCGTGAACTCAATCCCCCAACTTATGAAGACCACCGTATGTCAACCACCTTATCAACTTGCACAGCTTCTTTGAGGGATCTATAGTCACGGATGCCAAGATCCCTCTGTTCCTCCATGTTGCTAAGAATCCTGCCATTAACCCTGTATTCTGCCTTCAAGTTCGACTTTCCAAAGTGTATTATACTTTATACTTTCTTTATTGTCGCCAAACAATTGATACTAGAACGTACAATCATCATAGCGATATTTGATTCTGTGCTTCTCGCTCCCTGGATTACAAATCAATAGTAAAGATTAAAAATTTAAATTATAAATCATAAATGGAAAATAGAAAAATGGAAAGTAAGGTAGTGCAAAAAAAACTGAGAGGCAGGTCCGGATATTTGGAGGGTACGGCCCAGATCTGGGTCAGGATCCATTCAGCAGTCTTATCACAGTTGGAAAGAAGCTGTTCCCAAATCTAGCCGTACGAGTCTTCAAACTCCTGAGCCTTCTCCCAGAGGGAAGAGGGATGAAAAGTGTGTTGGCTGGGTGGGTCATGTCCTTGATTATCCTGGCAGCACTGCTCTGACAGCATGCGATGTAAAGTGAGTCCAAGGATGGAAGATTGGTTTGTGTGATGTGCTGTGCCGTGTTCACAATCTTCTGCAGCTTCTTCCGTTCTTGGACAGGACAACTTCCATACCAGGTTGTGATGCACCCTAGAAGAATGCTTTCTACAGTGCATCTATAAAAATTAGTGAGGGTTTTAGGGGACAGGCCAAATTTCTTTAGTTTTCTCAGGAAGTAAAGGTGCAGGTGGGCCTTCTTGGCAGTGGACTCTGCTTGGTTGGACCAAGTCAGGTCATTTGTGAATTTGACCCCGAGGAACTTAAAGCTTTTG
Organism: Mobula birostris; assembly: GCF_030028105.1. Taxonomy (NCBI): domain Eukaryota; kingdom Metazoa; phylum Chordata; class Chondrichthyes; order Myliobatiformes; family Myliobatidae; genus Mobula; species Mobula birostris. Next base: position 121,560,402 of record NC_092370.1, on the reverse strand, counting down.
ACCTGTTCCACTTGCGCATCACTGATGTAGATTGGGTCATGCAGTCCGCTACTCCTTCTGAAGTCAACAACCAATTCCTTCGACACACATCAAAGTTGCTGGTGAATGCAGCAGGCCAGGCAGCATCTCTAGGAAGAGGTACAGTTGACATTTCGGGCCGAGACCCTTCGTCAGGACTAACTGAAAGAAGAGCTGGTAAGAGATTTGAAAGGGGGAGGGGGATCTCTTCCTAGATTTTGGATCTCCCCCTCCCCCTCCCACTTTCAAATCTCTTATTAGCTCTTCTTTCAGTTGGGCCTGATGAAGGGTCTTGGCCTGAAACATCGACTGTACCCCTTTCTAGAGATGCTGCGTTCACCAGCAACTTTGATGTGTGTTGCTTGAATTTCCAGCATCTGCAGATTTCCTCGTGTTTGCGTTTTTAAAAACCAATTCCTTCAGCTTGCTGACGTTGAGGGATAGGTTGTTGTCTTTGCACCATGCTACCAGGTTCTTAATTTCCTCCCTGTACTCAAACTCATCACTACCCAAGATACGGCCTACAATTGTTGTGTCATCAGCAAACTTATATATTGAGTTTGATGGAAACTTGGCTACACAATCATGGGTGTACAGTGAGTACAGCAGGGGGCTGAGTACACAGCCTTGTGGGGCACTGGTGCTCAGAGTGATTGTAGAGGAGAGCTTGTCCCCTATTTTTACAGCCTGGGTCCTGTCTGTGAGGAAGTTGAAGATCCAGCTGCAGATCTGAGTGCTAAGGCCCAGGTTCCGGAGCTTAAGAATCAGTTTATTTGGAATGATGGTATTAAAGGCAGAGCTGTAGTCAATGAAAAGGAGCCTTACGTATGCGTCTTTATTCTCCAGGTGTTTCTATGGAGGAATGTAGGGCCAGAGAGATGGCATCTGCCGTTGACCTGTTGTTTCTGTAGGCGAATTGCAAAGCATCGAGGTTGACCGGTAGGCCGTGGCTGATGTGTGCCATAACCAATTGCTCGAAGCACTTCATAGCAATTGACGTCAGAGCCACAAGTCGATAGTCATTCAGGCATGCCACCTTGCTCTTCTTCGGCACTGGGATTATCGTTGCCTTCTTAAAACACGAGGGGATCTTAGACTGAAGCAAGGAGCATTTGAAGATGTCAGCAAACATGCACAGGCCCAGAGAACCTGTCCCGGGACGCCATCTGGGCCCGTCGCCTTCATTGGACTTATCCTCATATTTTTCAAGGTTGTTGTTTTGAGGCAGCAGTACAGTACAACAAAGTAAAATTACTTACAAAATAAAGTTTTTAAAAATTGCAAAGAAGGAGTAATAAAGTAGTGTTCGTGGACTGTTTGGAAAACTGATGGTGAAAGGGAAGAAACTATTTCTGAATCATTGAGTGTGGATCTTCAGGCTTCTGCACTTTCCCCTGATGGCAGTGACATGTCCCAGAGGGTTCCACCTTCTTGAATCTCCAACTCTTGAAGATATCCTCAATGGTGGGGAAGGATGTGCCCGTGATGGAGCTGAATGAGTCTACAACCCTCTGTAGTCTCTTGTGATCCTGTGCATTAGAGCCTACAGACCAGGCTGTGATGCGGCCAGTCAGACTGCTCTCCACTGGAATCCTAGTAACTTGGATCAAAGTGCAAAGTGGTGGATTTTGGGAAATGGAGTCAGAAATGTACTATTAATGGTAGGGCACTAGGAATGTGATGAACATGGTGATATTGGGGTTCAAGTCTGTAGTTCACTAAAAGTAACAACACAGCTAGATAAGGTCGTGAAGAGAGGATATAGTATGCTTGCCCTCATAGCACAGGCATTGGATATAAAAGTTAGAGGATTCTGTTGCAACTGTATAAAGCACTGCTTCAGTCACTCATGGAGTATTATGTGCAAGTGTAGCCACGACACAGAATGTGGTTGCGCTGGGAAAGTGCAAAGGGGATTCACGAGGATGTTGCCTGAACTGGAGGCCATTAGTAATGGGAGAGACTAGAAAAGCTGGGCTTGAATTTCCTGGAGTGAAAAAAGCTGAGGTGACCTCATCAAGGCAGAGAAAATTATAAGAAAAGAGATGACATTGATAGACAAAATTCTTTTCCCTAAGGTGCAGGTATCAGAAACGAGGGAATCAATCTAAGGCACATGAGAAACGTTTTACAAGGGATCAGAGGGGAAGGTTTTTAATTACACACAGAATGATTGATATCTGGAACTTGCTGCCAGAGGAAATGGGGGAAACAGATACCATCACTGCATTTAAGGGAGATTTTGGCAGGTACCTAAAAAGGCACAGCACAGAAGCATACAAACCTAACAAGGTAATAGGATAATGCAGATGAAAGACAAAGTTTGACAGTAGGGCCTATTTCTATGCTGTACAACTTTGACTGTATTGGGGGGGGGGAGGAGGGTGAGTACTGTGGGGAGACTGGACTGGACAGATACTATTAACCATGGGACTGTAGTGGCTTATGTTTAGTCTGAGCAGGACAGTATGCTGATAAGGTGTATCAGGGATGGAGGAGTTGGAAGAAGAAGATGTGTGAATCTGGGGGAAAAATTATCATGGGGGCTGGAAGATGAGAAAGTTTAGGATGGAGTAATAATACAGAGAGTAATGTACAAATGCTGGAAAAGCTATATATACAGTGTATGCCTGTGACGATAAACTTGAACTGGAGTTGGAGGAGTTAGAAGGAAAGGGGAGTCCAGAGAAGACCACTTCTTGTGAGCAAATTTGGAAGAGGGCGTCAAAATAACAAGCAGAACCTGATTAGACTGAGGTAGGTAGATTCTTGGTTATAAACTGTTTAGAAGTTTATCATGAGTACACAGCAATGTGAAGTTGAAGCTGCAATCAGATCAGCCATGGATTTATGAAATGGAGAGTGAGCTTGAGTGAAGTGACCTATACCTTCAGATTTTTTTTGGTACATTAAGTTATATTGGTGATCCTCAACAAGTTGAACAACATCTCTGGAGAGAGAAATGGGATGTTTTTAGACTAATAACCTTTTGATCAAATTCACTTGAGGTTATGATTGGCATGTATTGGCTATCCTCATCACCCTAGAGAAGATAAAGATGGGTCACCATGAATTTCTTTACTCTGTGTATTAGTGAAGGCACTCTCTCAATGTTAACGAAGGAATTATGATGAAGAAACAAAGATCTGCAGCTAGTTACATTCCTCTGCATCTGTTACCCTTAACCTTGGTTACAAAGGTTCCAGGTTTGGGGAATGCTCTAGAACAAGGGTTCCCAACCTGGAGTCCATAGACTCCTTGGTTAATGGTATGGGTCCATGCATAAAAAAAAAATTGGCAATCCATGCTCTGGAAGAAGCCACATAGAACAGTACAGCACAGGAACATTTCCTTCGGCCCACAGTTTAAGTCCAGGTTAGTAAGTGCATTGATCATTGTGGTCGGTAGTCATTGTGGACACCCAGTGAAGTAAGTGAATCTTTAGAGTTTGGATAGAGTACCTGAACCATTAACTCTTTCTTTCTTTGCCTGTCAGTTGTTTCCCTGCATCATTGTCACATGTACTGAGGTACAGGGAAAAGCTTTGTTTTGCGTGCCTTCAATGCAAATCGTTTCATCACATTAGTGCATTAAGGTAGTACAAGGCAAAACAATAACAATGCAGACTGAAGTGTTATATTTGCAGAGAAGATGCAGTGCAGGCAAACAATAAGACACAAGGGCATGACAAGATAGATTGTGAGATCAAGAACCATTTTATCATTCAAGCAGTCTATTCAATCGTCTTACAAAAGTGGGAATTATGTGGTTTTGGGGCCTTTGTATCTTAGAAACATAGAAACATAGAAAATAGGTGCAGGAGTAGGCCATTCGGCCCTTCGAGCCTGCACCGCCATTTATTATGATCATGGCTGATCATCCAACTCAGAACACCGCCCCAGCCTTCCCTCCATACCCCCTGACCCCCGTAGCCACAAGGGCCATATCTAACTCCCTCTTAAATATAGCCAATGAACTGGCCTCAACTGTTTCCTGTGGCAGAGAATTCCACAGATTTACCACTCTCTGTGTGAAGAAGTTTTTCCTAATCTCAGTCCTAAAAGGCTTCCCCTCTATCCTCAACCTGTGACCCCTCGTTCTGGACTTCCCCAACATCGGGAACAATCTTCCTGCATCTAGCCTGTCCAATCCCTTTAGGATCTTATACGTTTCAATCAGATCCCCCCTCAATCTTCTAAATTCCAACGAGTACAAGCCCAGTTCATCCATTCTTTCTTCATATGAAAGTCCTGCCATCCCAGGAATCAATCTGGTGAACCTTCTTTGTACTCCCTCTATGGCAAGGATGTCTTTCCTCAGATTAGGGGACCAAAACTGCACACAATACTCCAGGTGCGGTCTCACCAAGGCCTTGTACAACTGCAGTAGTACCTCCCTGCTCCTGTACTCAAATCCTCTCGCTATAAATGCCAGCATACCATTCGCCTTTTTCACCGCCTGTTGTACCTGCATGCCCACTTTCAATGACTGGTGTATAATGACACCCAGGTCACGTTGCACCTCCCCTTTTCCTAATCGGCCACCATTCAGATAATAATCTGTTTTCCTATTTTTGCCACCAAAGTGGATAACTTCACATTTATCCACATTAAATTGCATCTGCCATGAATTTGCCCACTCACCCAACCTATCCAAGTCACCCTGCATCCTCTTAGCATCCTCCTCACAGCTAACACTGCCACCCAGCTTCGTGTCATCCGCAAACTTGGAGATGCTGCATTTAATTCCCTCATCCAAGTCATTAATATATATTGTAAACAACTGGGGTCCCAGCACTGAGCCTTGCGGTACCCCACTAGTCACCGCCTGCCATTCTGAAAAGGTCCCGTTTATTCCCACTCTTTGCTTCCTGTCTGCTAACCAACTCTCCACCCACACCAATACCTTACCCCCAATACCGTGTGCTTTAAGTTTGCACACTAATCTCCTGTGTGGGACCTTGTCAAAAGCCTTCTGAAAATCCAAATATACCACATCCACTGGTTCTCCCCTATCCACTCTACTAGTTACATCCTCAAAAAATTCTATGAGATTCGTCAGACATGATTTTCCTTTCACAAATCCATGCTGACTTTGTCCGATCATTTCACCACTTTCCAAATGTGCTGTTATCACATCCTTGATAACTGACTCCAGCAGTTTCCCCACCACCGACGTTAGGCTAACCGGTCTATAATTCCCCGGTTTCTCTCTCCCTCCTTTTTTAAAAAGTGGAGTTACATTAGCCACCCTCCAATCCTCAGGAACTAGTCCAGAATCTAACGAGTTTTGAAAAATTATCACTAATGCATCCACTATTTCTTGGGCTACTTCCTTAAGCACCCTAGGATGCAGACCATCTGGCCCTGGGGATTTATCTGCCTTCAATCCCTTCAATTTACCTAACACCACTTCCCTACTAACATGTATTTCGCTCAGTTCCTCCATCTCACTGGACTCCCTGTCCCCTACTATTTCTGGAAGATTATTTATGTCCTCCTTAGTGAAGACAGAACCAAAGTAATTATTCAATTGGTCTGCCATGTCCTTGCTCCCCATAATCAACTCACCTGTTTCTGCCTGCAGGGGACCTACATTTGTCTTTACCAGTCTTTTCCTTTTTACATATCTATAAAAGCTTTTACAGTCTGTTTTTATGTTGCCTGCCAGTTTTCTCTCATAATCTTTTTTCCCCTTCCTAATTAAGCCCTTTGTCCTCCTCTGCTGAACTCTGAATTTCTCCCAGTCCTCAGGTGAGCCACTTTCTCTGGCTAATTTGTATGCTGCTTCTTTGGAATTGATACTATCCCTAATTTCTCTTGTCAGCCACGGGTGCACTACCTTCCTTGATTTATTCTTTTGCCAAACAGGGATGAACATTTGTTGCAGTTCATCCATGCAACCTTTAAATGCTTGCCATTGCATATCCACCGTCAATCCTTTAAGTGTCATTTGCCAGTCTATCTTAGCTAATTCACGTCTCATACCTTCAAAGTTACCCCTCTTTAAGTTCAGAACCTTTGTTTCTGAATTAACTATGTCACTCTCCATCTTAATGAAGAATTCCACCATATTATGGTCACTCTTACCCAAGGGGCCTCTCACGACAAGATTGCTAATTAACCCTTCCTCATTGCTCAAAACCCAGTCCAGAATAGCCTGCTCTCTAGTTGGCTCCTCGACATGTTGGTTCAAAAAACCATCCCGCATACATTCCAAGAAATCCTCTTCCTCAGCACCTTTACCAATTTGGTTCACCCAATCTACATGTAGATTGAAGTCACCCATTATAACTGCTGTTCCTTTATTGCACACATTTCTAATTTCCTGTTTAATACCATCTCCGACCTCACTACTGCTGTTAGGTGGCCTGTACACAACTCCCACCAGCGTCTTCTGCCCCTTAGTGTTACGCAGCTCTACCCATATCGATTCCACATCTTCCCGGCTTATGTCCTTCCTTTCTATTGCGTTAATCTCTCCTTTAACCAGCAATGCCACCCCACCTCCCCTTCCTTCATGTCTATCCCTCCTGAATATTGAATATCCCTGAACGTTGAGCTCCCATCCCTGGTCACCCTGGAGCCATGTCTCTGTGATCCCAACTATATCATAATCATTAATAACAATCTGCACTTTCAATTCATCCACCTTATTACGAATGCTCCTTGCATTGACACACAAAGCCTTCAGGCGCTCTTTTACAACTCTCTTAGCCCTTATACAAGTATGCTGAAAAGTGGCCCTTTATAATGCTTGCCCTGGATTTGTCGGCCTGCCACTTTTACTTTTCTCCATAGTACTTTTTGTTTCTACCCTCACTTTACACCCCTCTGCCTCTCTGCACTGGTTCCCATCCCCCTGTAGTGAACTAACCTCCTCACGCCTAGCCTCTTTAATTTGATTCCCACCCCCCAACCATTCCAGTTTAAAGTCACCTCAGTAGCCCCCGCTAATCTCCCTGCCAGGATATTGGTCCCCCTAGGATTCAAGTGCAACCTGTCCTTTTTGTACAGGTCACGCCTGCGCCAAAAGAGGTCCCAATGATCCAAAAACTTGAATCCCTGCCCCCTGCTCCAATCCCTCAGCCACGCATTTATCCTCCACCTCATCGCATTCCTACTCTCACTGTCGCGTGGCACAGGCAGTAATCCCGAGATTACTACCTTTGCGGTCCTTTTTCTCAACTCCCTTCCTAGCTCCCTATATTCTCCTTTCAGGACCTCATCCCTTTTCCTACCTATGTCATTGGTACCTATATGTACCACGACCTCTGGCTCCTCACCCTCCCACTTCAGGATATCTTGGACACGATCAGAAATATCCCGGACCCTGGCACCAGGGAGGCAAACTACCATCCGGGTCTCTGGACTGCGTCCACAGAATCGCCTATCTGACCCCCTTACTATCGAGTCCCCTATCACAACTGCCCTCCTCTTCCTTGCCCTACCCTTCTGAGCTACAGGGCCGGACTCTGTGCCGGAGGCACGGCCACTGTCGCTTCTCCCGGGTAAGCTGTCCCCCCCAACAGTACTCAAACAGGAGTACCTGTTGTTAAGGGGCACAGCCACCGGGGTACTCCCTATTACCTGACCTTTCCCCTTCCCCCTCCTAACCGTGACCCACTTGTCTACCTCCCGTGGCCCCGGCGTGACCACCTGCCTGCAACTCCTCTCTATCACCTCCTCACTCTCCCTGACCAGACGAAGGTCATCGAGCTGCAGCTCCAGTTCCGTAACGCAGTCCCTTAGGAGCTGCATCTCGATGCACTTGGCGCAGATGTAGACGTCCGGGAGGCTTGTAGACTCCAGGGCCTCCCACATCCGACACCGAGAACAGCAAACTGCCCTCACACTCATACTGCCCCTCTCCTCAAATAACAACAGAAAATGAATGCTAAACCTCCCTCGCCTCGCCTGTTTCCGCCTAAGCCCGTTGAGCCGAAGCCCTTAAGTCTTCACTCTGCTCCCGGCTCACTCCGCTGCCCGCTCTATGAGGCTCTGTTCCTTTTAAATCTGCCACGCTGCACTGCCTACTGAGAGGGGAGAGAGGAGAGAATATGTAATGTGGGACAGGTCTTTGATCGTGTTGGCTCGTGCAATTATTCTTTAACATGCTTTGCTATTCAACCAGTTGAACGACATCATAACTAGTAGACACCAGGAATGCTTTAGAATTTATGTCTGGCAGCAGCAAACAGTAGTAAAGAAGGTCAAGTTCAACTGATCTTGTGAGAGAGAACAGGTTACAGGGAAATAGGGAATAGAAATGTCATGAGATCCGACATAGATTCTATGGCTGAATGGTGTCCTAAGGAAAAAAAGCTGAAATATACTTCCATAAGTAAGTATCGTGCTGCCTTATAGGTAATCTCCATTCCAGTCCAAATGAAGGGTCTTGAGCCAAAATGCTGACTGTTCATTTCCCTCCATAGATAATGCCTGACTTACGTTCCTCCAGTGCTTTGCACGTTGCTCCATATTCTAGCATCTGGGGTCTTTGGTGACTCCAATCTCTATTAAATGCTTGGTTGGCAGGAATGATCGACAAAGAGACATCAGATATAAAGTTCCAAAGAGAAAATAGCATGCTGTTTTGAGAATGAACAAAATAATGCACTTTAGCTGTTCACTGTTAAAAATAAACTAATGAATACAACAGTAGATGCAAGTCAACCACTCAAAAAATGTGTCATTGCCTTGCTGCTTCCTGACAAGTCACTTGTGTGTAATTATCCAGGTTTAAATGTGGAAATACCCTAAATCTTATGCCCTATTCTTAGTTCAGCAGATCAGCATTAGGAATGAATGCCAACTGTGTGTTGAAAGGACAGATCGGGACATTTACACTGGACTGCAGTTATCAGTTAAGCCGAAATTATAAGTGCTGTTGCTATCTGTTTCTTTTCTAGTTTTATCATTGGCACACAACTTTGCCAAAATTGCAGACAGATCACCTTTCCTCAGCTAAATAAAAATGGTTATGCACAAAGTATTTTCAGCACAGCAAATGACCCACTTAACCTAATAGGTTGCTTATGATCTGTGAGCTCCTATCTTTTTCCTAACCTTATCAAAGCATTCCCCTATTCCACATTCTCTTTAAAATCAGAAATACTACTTTAAAATGCGTTGAGTTCAAATTGCTCATGTAAATAATAAACAAGTGTAGTCCCAACTCTCCTGTGGAGCAACACTTACTGATCCTTTGAACAACCTCACCAACCTTCTCCCCACTTCACCACCAACACATGTTTTTATCTGTGTCCTGCAGCCAGCGAGCTATCCACTTTGCTACTCATTTCCAACACCCCTAACCCCCCACACAAGTTTATATAGCCTGACCTTGTCCACCATACAGCATTTTATCTCTTTTTTTATAATCCAATCTTTATGCCTACCACATTAACCATATCAGTAATTTTAGTAGAATTTGGTAAGTTTAGTCATACACAGCATCATTTCATAAATCATAATCACATTTTCAAGTCCTTTGAGTTTTCCTATTATAGTTGTATTGTAATGATTCAGTAGTCTCCAACACTGACAAGCTGGGCATGGTCTACTCCCGACTTCATATACAGTATAAAGAAATCATAGATACTATACAGTTCTGACACAATTTCGTTCTGTGATACTCCAGTTGTATACAGTACTATGTTTTCTGGTGCTTCTCTATAACCTCCTCCTTTAATCTTGCACATCTTTTGTCTTTTTGGTTTTTCCTCTTGTCATTTATACTGTTTTCCTAATAAATTACAAACCTATTGGTTTAATATTTCTGCCACTTTCCTGTCTTTATCTTTTAAGTTTAAGTTTTTCTTAGTTATGCAGCATTATTGTTTTGCTGCCTTTTGTTGAATAAATGTGTACAGTATGTGTATTTTTTCTCCCTTGATGTTCTTCCCTTTAGCTGCTACTTTGCTCTATGAATGTTTGGATTTTGCTATCATTGTTAATGTAGAACTATACAGCACATTAACTGATCCTTCAGCCCACCATGTCTGTGAAGAATACGATTCCAATCGAAACTAATCCTAACTGCCTGTCTGCACATGGTCAATATCTCTATATTCACGGACTGTTTATAAGTTCGTCTGAATGCCTCTTAAACATTGCTATTGCTATTGTATCTGCTTCTGCTGCCACCCCAGCATCATATTCCCAACACCTACCACTCTTTTATTTAAAAAAAACAAAAACAGAAACAAACTTGTCTTGTAAGCCTCTTTAAGCAATTCCCCCATCACCTTAAACCTAGTGTCCTCTAGTATTTAATATTTCTACCTTTAACTATCTGTCTTCCATAATTTGAAATATTTCAGTCAGCATCCCTAGGCCTCTTGACACACCAGAAAAAGCAATTGAAGCTCGTCTATCCTCCCTTTCTACATAATAAGCTGAATCCAGGCAGCATCCCGGTGAACCTCTTTTGCACCCCAGCCAAAGCTTTCACATTCTTCCTATAGAGTGACAACCAGAGCTGTACCCAGAATCAGCCCTATTATCATATGATGTAAAACTTGTTGTTTTGTGGTAGCAATGCAGGACAAAAACAAAAATCTATGAATTGTAAAAATAAATGTCACAAAGGAAAGGAATAACAAGGTAATGTTCATGGATCATTAGAAATCTGAGGGCGGAGGGGAAGAATCATTGAATATGGGTCTTCATTCTCCTGTACCTCCTCCCTGATGATAATAGTGAAAAGAGGGCATTTCCTGGATGGGAGGGTCCTTAATGATAGGTTTATCTTGAGGCACTACCTCTTGAAGATGTGTTCATTGATGTGTTCGTTTGTTGGGGGGGTTGTGCCGGTGATGAAGCTGGACTGAGTCTATAACTCTCTCGAGCCTCTTGTAATCCTGTGCATTGGAGACTATATCAAGTGGTGATGCAATCAGTTAAAATGCTTCCCACTATACATATGGTGACATACCAAATATCCTCAAAATCCAAACGAAGTAAAGTTGGTGGCATGCCTCCTGGCTAGATCTTCTGTGATGTTGACTCCCAAGAACTTAAAGCTGCGTACCCTTTCCACTACTGACTACTCAATGAGAACTAGTGTTTGTTCTCCTGACTTCCCCTTCCTGAAGTTCACAATCAGTTCCTTGGTCTTACTGATGTTAAATGTGAGGTTGTTGTTACGTTCTACCTCACTCCTGTAAGTCATTATTTTATAGCTGGCTTAGCCACACAAAAATAAAGGATTAAATACAGCTTCAAGGCATCGACCATGTGGGACAGTGTGGTGACGGAGGCCATGCTGTCCACCTTGTGCACAAGTAAACAAATCACGTTTGAGTCGTATGAGTGTGTTTGTTCTGGGCCCAGTTATTTGTTATTTTGTTTATTTTATTATTGCCAATGACACACCAAGGAGGAGATGTTATCATCTATATGGTCTCCCAATCAGGAGTCGAGGATCCACTTGCGGAAGGGGAGGTACAGAGGCTCAGACCTTGAAGCTTGGTTATTAATACAAAGGGAATGATAGTATTCAATGCCAAACTGTAATCAGTAAACAGTAGCCTCACATATGTCTGCAGTTGTCTAGGTACTCCAGAGCAATGTGGAGGGCCAGTGAGATTGCATCCGCTAAAGACCTGTTGCGGAGGTAGGAAAATTGCTACAGATCCAGGTCCTTACTCAGGCAAGAGTTAATTCTAGCCATAACCAACCTTTGAAAGCACTCATCAGAAGAGATGTGAGTGTTACTGGGCAATTGTCATTGAGGTGGCTCACCCTGCTATTCTTGGGCACCAGAATGATTGTTGCCCTTTTGAAGTAGGTGGGAACCTGAGACTGCAGCGACGAGTGTTTGAAAGTTTGCTTGAATACTCCAGCCATTTGTTGGTACAGGTTTTCAGCACCTGGCCATGTACACCATCAGGATCTGATGCTTGGCAAGGGTTCATCCTCCTGAAGGATTGCAAATAACAGCCTCTAAGCCAGAGATCACAGGATCTCCATTGCTGCAGGAATTGGCATTGGTACATGCAATTTTACTTCCTTTTTTTATACATCCAAGAAATCACTATCCAAGAAGATTTCAAATAAATTGTATTTATCTGTGCCCCAAATACTTGAGTAGTAAAAGATAACTTTAAATTTAGCTACTATTGTAGGAAACATAGCAACAGAAGGTGTGTTGTATAAATGACTATTTGTTCTGTTTTTAGTTATAGGGTGAGAAATGCATCGAGAAAATACTCCCCACCCCTGACTTCACTTCATGGAAGTTTTGCTATGGAATTTACTCATCTACTTGAGAGGAAATATGGCCTGCCAATTCAGAACCAGCCTTGAATTTTGCACCTGGATGACATTTGGCCAACCAAATCCAAGTGGACAGCGAGATGGGAGAAATGATGAGTTTCAATTGAAAGAGAATGGCAAATTTGTTGTTCTCCAGGGGAGTTTTTATGGAGGTAAACAAGTTTGAGATTGGTTTATCAAGAGGAAAGCAGCTCTTATTAATGAATAATTCAAGCTTTAGGCAAAAGACACATGGGAATGTAAGAATTTTTACTAGCTGGTTAGAATCTGAAATGTTTTGCCTATAAAGGTACAGGAAATGGAATCAATCTTCTGATGCTTTCGAAAGAGGATCAAATAGGCATTCTGGATTTACGGGTTAATGGGGGAAGAGTGAGGGAAAGGGGGAATGGAATTGAGCTACAAAGAGCAAAGAAATCAAACTGCTGGAGAGACTCAGCAGGTTGAGCAGCTGGCGTGGGGGGAGAAGGAATTGTCAGAGTTTCAGATTAAAATCCTGCACCAGGATTGAATGGAGAAGGAAGATAACATATAGACAAGGGGAGAACTGAGATAGTGGCAAGCTTGTGATTGGTGGACTGAGAAAGGGTGAAGGATGACAAGCAGGTGGAACCAGGTGAGAAAGGAGTGGAGTTGGGAGATAGGAAGGTGGATAATAGGAAGAAGCAAAGAAAAAGGCAGATAGAACCAGGTGGGGAGAGGGGAGGGTGAAAGTGGAGACAGCGGATGCTGGGTTATAAGCAGGTACAAAGGTTACCACTGTTGGAATCTAAAGCGAGCTTGCATGGACCCATTGGGATGGATGGCTTCCTTTTGTTCCATAACCATTTTAATTCAATGTTGCTGTGTTTCCAATTACACCTAAAAATGACACAGGGAGGAGCAGTGAGTGCATATTGGGGATATGAGAAAATCGGTGCATCCTGATGGGAATAATCCCTTGAGTTTTTAAAGGCAAGGGGCAACATATGGGTCTGAAAGTGGTACGGAATGGAAATTGCAAAAAGATGATCTGTTGAACATGAATTATGACATTCTGTTGAGGAGGGAATCTTATTCTGGTTCTGAGAGGGAAGGGTAGGGTTGAAGACATGTGACAAGTGTTTGTGGAATAGGAATAGAAATTTAAGGATATAAGAAAGAGCAGGAATAGGCCTGTTGAACCTGCTCCACCATTCGTAGATCATGATTGATCTGGCAGTGGGCTCAGGTTCACCCTACCTGCCTACTTCCCATAACTCTTAATCTCCTTGCTATGCAAAAATCCATCTAGTTGTATATGAAATGATGCAACAGGGTCACTTGGCACTGCTGCACCATTCAGTAGACCATGGTTCATCTAATTGTAACTTCAACTTTGCATTTCCAGCGAACCTAGTAACCATTCGTCCCCTGTGCTTATCAAAAATTACCTATCTCTGTGCAATGAATAATTAGGGACTTAGCTTGCTTCTGAGAGTGTTCCAGATATTCCGGACCCCTTTGAGAGAAACAATTTTGCCTATCATAAATAACTAACCCTTTTAAACAGCAACCCCAGTTCTCAATCAACATTTCCACATCCACCTCATCTAATTCCTGTATGTTTCCATCAAGTTGGCTGTCAAGTCTGGCTTCTAAACTCCAGAAGATATAACCCTGGCCTGTCCAACCTGTCCTCATAAGAAATCCGACCATTGCAGGTACTTAGTGAATTACAAGATACCAATGCCTTTATGGCATCCAGATGTGATCTTGCCTATGGCGTGCATTACCACCCTGATTTTGTGTTCAATTTGCCTAGCAGTAAATAATGTCTTGATTACTGTAGCTGCATACTAGCCTTTTCTAAATCATGCATAAGGACATCCAGATCAATCTGCATCTCAGAGCTTTGCAATCTCTCACCATTAAAATGATATGCAGCTTTATTAGTTTCCTTGTCAAAATGAAAAACTTTCCATTTTCACATATTACATTACAATTTTCAGATCTTTCAAAACATGCACACGGCCAAGGACCTTGTCATCTATGAGAGAGAAGAATCCTTGACAGAGTATCTCTTGTGTCCTTCCATTAACTCTTTTTGCCACTTAATTTTATACTTTCCATCTAGCATGTTTTCTTTGATCATCCATCCCCATCTTCAGAATTTTAAAGTAAAGGCTGTTTATCTTGGAACCTTTATTTTCTTTTCAATTCTTTTGAAAGGTCATTGATCTTAAATGTCAACTTTCTCTTTACAAATGCCTCAGACCTGAATATTCCAGCATTTTTTGCAGATTTCCAAAGTACTTCACTCTAATATACTCTTTTTCTAATCTTTGTTTTTCAACAACTATTCTGATTATTTACATGATTATACTATTCTTAGCAGCCATTTATAGAAAAGGTTTAACCAAAAAGAATTGTGAGTGCTACTACATTGCCTTTTCTGAGATCAAGACCGATATACCTCACCTTTACTTTGTGATGGTATCACATTCTTGAAACTAGATTAGCTGTAAACCTCGTATACTCTTCAAGATTCCTTGTTGGCCTTTTGTTCTGAATTGTGACTATACTAAGTAGATAGCTACTGATCATATGTCTTAGTGTTGGCTGTTGCTGTATTGCACTTCTGCCTAAAATAATAAACAAACTCTTCAAAATATATAAAGAGAAAGCTTGTGGGAGAAGATAGGCAGCTTAAAATACATAGAGTTGATATTAAGTTCAAAATACAAAATAAATTTATTATCAAAGTACATATTGGAATTACATACAACCCTTGCAGTCATACTCAAATGATGGATGCTTCTTTCGTGTGACAGCTTTCATATAGATGTGCTCAATGGTGGGAAGAGTTTTACCCGTGATGGACCGGGCCGTATCCACTATTTTTTTGTAGGATTTTCCATTCAAAGGCATTGGTGCTTGTATACCAGTCTGTGATGCAGCAACTACACATCTTCAGAGATTTGTCAAAGTTTTAGATGTCATGCCAAATCTTCACAAATTCTTAAGGAAGTAGAGGTGCTGCTATGTTTTCTTCATAATTGCACTTGTGTGTTGGGTCCAAGACGGGTCCTCCAAAATAATAACACTGAGGAATTTAAAGTTACTGATCCTTTCCACCACTGATCCTCCAATGAGGACTGGCTCATGGACCTCTGGTTTCCTTCTACTGAAGTCAATAATCAGCTCCTTGGTCTTGTACACATTGAGTAATAGGTTGTTGTTATGGTACCACTCTGCCAGAGTTTCAATTTCCCTCCGATATGCTGGTTAGTTGCCACCTTTGATTCACCCTATGACAGTGGTGTCATCAGCAAACTTGAATATGGCATTGGACTTGTGCTTAACACACAGTCATGTGTAAAGCGAGTAGAGCAGGGTGATCAGAGCACAGCCTTGTGGTGCACCTATGCCGATGGAGATCGTGGAGGAGATGTTGTTGCCAATCGGAACTGACTGGGGTCTGCAAGCGAGGAAATCGAGGGTCCAATCACACACGGTATTGAGGCCAAGGTCTTCGAGCTTACTGATCAGCTTAAAGGGGTTGAGTGTATTGAATGCTGAGCGTTCAAAAGTTTATAAAAACCACCCTCATGTATGCATCTTTGCTGTCCAAATGATCCAGGGTTGAGTGAATAGTCAACGAGATGGCATCTCCTGTGGACCTATTACTCCTGTAGGCAAATTGGAGTGGATCCAAGTCACTTCTCAGGCAATGTTTCATCACCAACCTTGCAAAACATTTCAACACAGTGGATGTAAGTGTTACAGAATGATAGTCATTGACACAGGTGACCACATTCTTCTTAGGCACCAGTATAACTGAAGCATGCTTGAAGCAGGTGGGTACCTCAGACTGCCAAAATGAGAGGTTAAAGATCTCAGTGAACACTCCAGCCAATTGATCAGCACAGGTCTTTAGTACTTGGCCGTGTACCCCATCTGGGCTAGATGCTTTTTGTGGGTTCATCCTCCTGAAGGCTGCTCACATGTCATCTTCAGTGATTGAAATCACAGAATCATTGGGGGCTGTGGGAGTTCATGATGGTTCCTTGACAGTCAAAGTGAGCATAAAAGGCATTGAGCTCATATGGAAGTGAAGTCCTGTTGACACCTATTTCACTTGATTTAACTTTATAGGAGGTGATAGTATTCAAGTCCTGCCACAACTGTCGAACATTCTTCATTGATTCAAGTTTAATCCGGAATTGCCACTTTGCCCTTGAGACGGCTTTCTTGGTCACCAGACCTGAATGCCTCCTACCCGGCCCTCAGCACATTGCGGATCTCATGTTTCACCCAGGGCTTCTGATTGGGGAAGACTTTGAATGATTTTGTGGGGACACGCATCTACCACTGTTTTAATAAAGTCCATGACAGCATGGTGTATTCATTCAGGCCCACAGATGAGTCCATGAACATGGGCCAGTCCATGGACTCGAAGCAATCCTGTACCGTTGCTCTGCCTCTCATGACCACCTTTTTGTTGCCCTAATCTCTGGAGCTTTGCTCTTTAGGCTCTGCCTTTTTACAGGTAGGAGAAGGACAGCCAAGTGATCCGATTTACCAAAATATGGTCTGATATAAGAACTCAGGGCTAGGTCATGTCCATTAACTGTTTGTAGATGCAAAGATGTATGTATTATCAGGCTGCTTATGGTAAATAATGCATGAAATACTTGAGTTAGTATCTGAAATTTATTAACTATAATAAGCCCACTGATTTCCTGATGCGGAGTTGAAAATTCCTGCCTATACCCTGACTTTTTTTGTCAAATGGGCATTGGATGGTAAATTTATTTGACTTGCTTGTTGTGAATTTGGAATTCATTTCGGAACTCTATTTATAGTGATTTCTATGTGATGCCAAGTTGATTGTACACCTGCCCTCCAGCTATGTCTCAGCTTGCCAGTATTATTTACTAGATATCTGCTCTATTGGTGCAGTAATGATATTTGTTTATTATCACATTTTATAGTTGTCAGAAATTGCTTTCTACTATTAATTGTGGCAGTATTTTCATAATAGCACATAAATAAATTCCTCTTCCGGTAAATTTTCAATAGTATTGGGCAGTATTTCATCAAAGAAAACACAGATGTCTTGTTTGGCCAACTGTTCATGAAGAAAGTACAAATGGATAATAGCTATTTTTAATCTAAGTTTGCAAGCATAGCTGAAGTCTGCAAATAGATTCTATATATATAAAGCTCCGATTTAATTTTTGTTTCCAATTATTTAAAAATAAAACAATAAAATTTTGGTATGGAGCGGAAGCAACATTTTAAGCATTTTAAGGATAAAGTGTAGCTAGTCTTTAAAAAAAAATCTATTACTTCAAGGAGGGCTAACATTCCAGTCACTGAATAATGCAGAGACTCAGGTGGTTCAAATTCCTGGGTATTAGCATATCAGATAACTTATCTTGAGCCCAGCACATAGATGCGATCACAAGGAAGGCTTGTCTACATCTTTACTTTCTTAGGAAGTTAAGGAGATTCAGTGCCAATGTACTGCTGAGAATCTCATGACCGGTTTCTTCATAGTCTAGTACAGCATCTCGAATGCACAGTAATGTTAAAAGCTGCAGAAAGTAGTAGTCAGTCCAATACATCACGGGCACATCTCTGTTTACCATCAGAAGTGCCTACAGGAAGCATTGCCTCTAGATGGCAACATCCATCATCAAAGATTCCAGGCCATGCCATCTGGATCTAACATTGGGCAGATATACAGAAGTCTGAGTTCCACACGGCCAAGTTCAACAACAGCTACTTTTCTTCAACCATTCACTTCTTTAACTGAAAAATGCAATCTTAATCACTAAGCTTAGCGATATTATGATCATTGTGTTCTTTCTTGTAAAAACTGTGTCTGATTTATGATTTTTATGAATGCTGCTTATATGATGTTATGTGTGGTGATGCTGCTACAAGTATGTTTTATCATTACACATGTACATGCATATACCGGTGCATTTAGCAATAAACTTGACTTTGACTTTGAAAAAAGTCATCAATAATGTCAACATTTCCCATTTTAAAACAATTGTGGCTCTCAGAAATCATTTTAATGTTAATTAGAATGGTACTAATTGTTTCAGAAGTGGCTACAATTGTAAGGGTGACAATAGACAATAGGTGCAGGAGTAGGCCATTTAGCCCTTCGAGCCAGCACCACCATTCACATGGCTGATCATCCACAATCAGTATCCATTTCCTGCCTTACCCCCATAACCTTTGATTTCACTATCTTTAAGAGCTCTATCCATCTCTTTCTTGAAAGCATCCAGAGACTTGGCCTCCACAGCCTTCTGGGGCAGAACATTCCATACATCCACCACTCTCTGGGTGAAAAAGTTTTTCCTCAACTCCGTTCTAAATGGCCTACGCCTTATTCTTAAACTGTGGCCTCTGGTTCTGGACTCACCCATCAGCGGGAACATGCTTCCTGCCTCCAGTGTGTCTAATCCCTTAATAATCTTATATGTTTCAATAAGATCCCCTCTCAGCCTTCTAAATTCCAGAGTATGCAAGCCCAGTCGCTCCAATCTTTCGACATATGGCAGTCCCGCCATCCCGGGAATTAACCTTGTGAACCTACGCTGCACTCCCTCAATAGCAAGAATGTCCTTCCTCAAATTTGGAGACCAAAACTGCACACAGTACCCTAGGTGTGGTCTCACTAGGGCCCTGTACAACTGCAGAAGGACCTCTTTGCTCTTATACTCAATTCCCCTTGTTATGAAGGCCAGCATGCCATTAGCTTTCTTCACTGCCTACTGTACTTGCATGCTTTCTTTCAGTTACTGATGTACAAGAACACCTAGATCTCGTTGTACTTCCCCTTTTCCTAACTTGACTCCCTTTAGATAATAATCTGCCTTCCTGTTCTTACCACCAAAGTGGATAACCTCACATTTATCCACATTAAACTGCATCTGCCATGCATCTGCCCACTCACCCAGCCTATCCAAGTCGCCCTGCATTCTCATAATGTCCTCCTCACATTTCACACTGCCACCCAGCTTTGTGTCATCGGCAAATTTGCTAATGTTACTTTTAATTCCCTCATCTATACCATTAATATATATTGTAAACAGCCGTGGTCCCAGCACTGAACCCTGCAGTACCCCACTGGTCACCGCCTACCATTCCGAAAGGGAGCTGTTAATCGCTACTCTTTGTTTTCTGTCAGCCAGCCAATTTTCAATCCATGTCAGTACTCTGCCCCCAATACCATGTGCCCTAATTTTGTCCACTAATCTCCTATGTGGGACTTTATCAAAGGCTTTCTGAAAGTCCAGGTACACTACATCCACTGGCTCTCCCTTGTCCATTTTCATAGTTACATCCTCAAAAAATTCCAGAAGATTAGTCAGGCACAATTTCCCCTTCGTAAATCCATGCTGACTCGGACCGATCCTGTTACTGCTATCCAGATGTGTCGTAATTTCATCTTTTATAATTGACTGCAGCATCTGCGGCATCAGGCTAACCGGTCTATAATTCCCTGTTTTCTCTCTTCCTCCCTTCTTGAAGAGAGGGACAACATTAGCCACCCTCCAATCCACAGGAACTGATCCTGAATCTATAGAACATTGGAAAATGATTACCAATGCGTCCACAATTTCTAAAGCCACCTCCTTAAGTACCCTGGTATGCAGACCATCAGGTCCCGGGGATTTATCTGCCTTCAGACCCAACGGTCTATCCAATACCATTTCCTGCCTAATATAAATTTCCTTCAGTTCATCCATTACCCTAGGTCCTTTGGCCACTGTTATATCTGGGAGATTGTTTGTGTCTTCCCTGTGAAGACAGATCCAAAATACCTGTTCAACTCGTCTGCCATTTCCTTGTTCCCCATAATAAATTCACCCGTTTCTGTCTTCAAGGGCCCAATTTTGGTCTTAACTATTTTTTTCCTTTTTACATACCTAAAGAAGCTTTTACTATCCTTTATATTCTTGGCTAGTTTTCCTTCGTACCTCATTTTTTCTCCGCGTATTGCCTTTTTAGTTACCTTCTGGTGCTCTTTAAAAGTTTCCCAATCCTCCGGCTTCCCACTCGTCTTTGCTATGTTATACTTCTTCTCTTTTATTTTTATACTGTCCATTACTTCCCTTGTCAGCCACAGCCTCCCCTTACTCCCCTTAGGATCTTTTCTCCTCTTTGGAATGAACCGATCCTGCACCTTCCGCATTATTCCCAGAAACACTTGCCATTGCTGTTCCACTGTCATCCTTGCTAGGGTATTGTTCCATTGAACTTTGGCCAGCTCCTCTCTCATAGCACCATAGTTCCCTTTGTTCAACTGTAATACTGACACTTCCGAGTTTCCCTACTCCCTCTCAAATTGTAGATTAAAACTTATCATATTATGGTCACTACCTCCTAATGGCTCCTTTACCTCAAGGTCCGTGATCAAATCCGGTTCATTGCACAACACTAAATCTAGAATTGCGTTCTCTCTGGTAGGCTCCAGTACAAGCTGTTCTAAGAATCCATCTCAGAGGGACTCCACAAACTCCCTTTCTTGGGGTCCAGTACCAACCTGATTCCTCCAGTCTACCTGCATGTTGAAATCCCCCATAACAACTGTAGCATTACCTTTGCGACATGCCAATTTTAACTTACACCCTACATCCAGACTACTGTTTGGGGGCCTGTAGATAAGTCCCATTAGGGTCTTTCTACCCTAAGAATTTCTCAATTCTATCCATACTGACTCTACGTCTCCTGATTCTATGTCCCCCCTCGCAAGGGACTGAATATCATTCCCCACCAACAGAGCCACCCCACCCCCTCTGCCCATCAGTCTGTCCTTTCGATAGGACGTATACCCTTGAATATACATTTCCCAGGCCCTGTCCACTTGAAGCCACGTCTCTGTTATTCCCACAACATCATACTTACCAATTTCCAACTGTGCCTCAAGCTCATCCACTTTATTTCTTATACTCCGTGCATCCATATATAATACTTTTAATTCATTACTCCCCTCACCTCCCATATCAATTTCTATTTCACTTGGCTATACTGTACGATCCCTTGAGCTTTCTGCTCTGTTGATTCTGCTGTCTTTCTTAACTTCTTGTTTTCTAATTTTCCCTTTATCTCCATCCTTATATTTCCAGTTTGTCCCCTCCCCCCCCCACTACTTAGTTTAAACACACCTGTGTTGCAGAGGCAAACCTGCCTGCCAGAATGCTGGTGCCCCGCTTATTAAGGTGCAACCCGTCCCTTTTGTACAATTCATCCTTACCCCGAAACATACCCCAGTGGTCCAAGAATGTAAATACTTGCTTCCTGCACCAGTTCCTCAGCCACACATTCAGATCCATTATCTCCCTGCTCTTGCCCACTCCAGCACGAGGAACTGGAAGCAAACCAGAGATAGCCACCCTGGAAGTCCTGCTTTTCAGCCTTCTTCCGAGTTCTCTGAAGTCAAGCTGTAGAATGTCTTTCCTCTTCTTCCCCACGTCATTTGTGCTGACATGCACCACCACTTCCGGATGTTCACCTTCACTCTTGAGGATTCCCTGCAATCAGTCCGTGAAATCCTGGATCCCGGCACCAGGGAGGCAACACACCATCCTTAAATCTCACCTGTTGCCATAGAAACCCCTTTCTGTACCTCTCACTAAGGAGTCCCCTACTACCACGGCTCTGCCTGACGTCTGTCTCCTTGGCTTTGCTTCAGCGCCAATTGTTGACTCGCAGACCTGACCGCCTCTCAGGCTGGCATCATCTTCTGTCCCAACAGCTTCCAAGAGCTATCCGTTGCATGTTGCTTTAATGTTCCATCCTTCTCATTTTGAACTTTGTATTTGGGTTCCCACACCCTTCCAAAGGGAACAGGTATCAGATCCTGACTGACAAATGGTCACAGACCCACAATGCTAAGTGTTTCTCTTTTAACTCATGCTATCTGACCTGCTAAGTTTTTGTTTTCAGAACTTTCTGTTTTTATCCCTTCTTCTGACTTGGTGCACTACATTCTTATAAGTATAATACTTAATACAATGGTTTCAAATAACCAACTTCCAGTATTGAGAAGCCATCAACCTGTCATGTAAACTGATAATTCTCTCCACAGATATTGCCTGACGTACAGAGTAGTTCCAATATTCTGTTCAGATTTTCAGCTTCAGTGTCTTGTACATCTGCAGTTTTCAACATAACCATACCTGCATTGGTTAATTTTCTAATTTTTCTGTCTCTGTTCTAAATCCTCTTCTCCCTCTATTCATACCCTCAGGCTTGTTTTTTAGTATTTCCATGTTTGGTTTCTCCCACTGCACCTGTTCATCGCTATTTGTCTCATCCATGTCTTCTCTCTTGCACTTGTGTCCCTCTCGCTTCCTTCACTCTCCTAGCTTAACTTTTGGCCTCATCTTCCCTTTGATTTTGTGTGTGTGTAATTAATTCGATTGCCATTTTGGACTTTGAAAGTAATGTCAAGGTAATTAGAAGAGTTATTTTGCTGTGGCTGAATTTGAGCCATGCCATTCAGGAGCAATTACAAGTCATTAATTTAAAGCTCCAATAACAGAGCAAATTTGTCATGTTGCTGCCAATCTGAGCGATTTGCTGGGCTATTGGATGTTGCTTCTATTAAAACCCCAAAGCTTTACTCTTTTTTTAATAGCCGTGTACATTTCTGTGAAGCAGGTCAATTAATAACTCCACTTCAACTAATGTTTCTTCGAGTGTTGCTGTGGGGGTTATTTATTCTAGAAATTTCTTTTGACTTAACCTGTACCTCATTGTTTGTACCTATACCTTACTATCAGTGTATATGACAATAAACTTGACTTGAATTTATAGGAATTGTTAAAGTAAGTTTAAAGGAATTGGAAACCCATTCCCTACTAGATTACCTGTCATTGCGATTTCCATATTCCGCTTTATCAGAGTTTTACTATAATTTCCTCAAATGGTAATTGAACTGTGGATTTTTCTCCCTCTTTAAAAGCTATATGTTATTTAATAGTAAATCTAAAATATATTTTGGTGGATGGTGTGTAGAGTCAAGGTATGTGGATCCACCATGAATTACTTGTAGTTGAATAGGCTTAAAGGAGCACTGTGTCTCTTTGTTCCAAATTTAAGGCAATCTCTGTATTAACAGCCAAGATGATTACTAACTAACTCTGGTTGTTATCCATAACCTCCAGTGGGTAAAGGTGAGATTCTTCATTCAAAAGGAAAAGAGCTTAACAATGAAATCAGCAGTTGTTCTGCCTCTTAACAGGATCTTTTCTCACAGACTGAAAATGAGACAGGATTGTATTTCACAAAGACTGTCACAATTTTGCAATTGAAAACACTTGTAAAATATATTAATATGCAGAGCATAATATTCTATTGTAGTAAAAAATAAATTCCTCAGTTCAAAAACCTCAAGTTAATCAACCTGAAACAGTAACTCCATTTCCATATACACTCAGCAGCCACTTCTTTAGTTACCTCCTGTATCTAGTAAAGTGGCCACTGAGTGTTAGTTTGTGGTCTTCTGCTGCTGTAGCCTGTTCAGTACTTCAAGGTTTGATATGTTGTGCATTCAGAGACATGTGGTTTTTTGAGTTACTAATGGCTTCCTGTCAGCTTCAACTAGTCTAGCCCTTTTCTTCTGACCTGTCTCATTATCAAGGTACTTTCGCCCACATAACTGCCAATCACTGGGTATTTTTTCATTTTTTTGCACCATTTTCTGTAAGCTCTAGACTGTTGTGTGTGAAAATCCCAGGAAATCAACAGTTTCTGCAATACTCAAGCCACCCCATCTGGCATCAACAATCATTCCACACTCAAAATGTCAGTACCTCCAGTTGAACTCTGTCTTGTTGTGTGTTTCCCCCTAGCTGTCAGTCTGTGGATTTGTTTTGCCATGTGCTCCTGCTCTACTCCGGCCCCTGTATTACTGAGTACTCTGTCTCTCATCTGTTCCTCATTGTTATCTGTATTGCTGCCACCTGTGTCTCATTGTGCTCCACCTATCATCTGCTACTCTGTTTATTGCTCAGTGTATTTCAGTCCTGTGTTTTCAGCTGTTTGTTGCCAGATTGTGCCAGTGAATTTTCCTGAGTCTTTCCAGCAGTCATGTCTGTTCTCTGTGTGAATATCAACTCTGCCTGTTTCCCGATTCTGGTTTTTGGATTTCTCTGGATGTTTTGATCTCTGCCTGAACTTTGACACCAACTTTGTTTGCACCTCGGGATTTGTTACTCAATTAATATCACTGTGTGCACAGTACCGGATCTGCGATTGGATCCTTGCTGCAGCGCCTGACAGTACAATCTGGGCAGAATGGATCTAGCAGACCCCGGTCGTCTGAGAGCTGTCCTGGAACAACGAAGTGATGCTGGGGAGACGCCAGAACCAGCTGGACTCCGTGTTCAGGGTAGTGGAGTCGCTTTCTGCCAATGTAGCCAATCTTGTGGCCCAGACTCAATCACTTCAGCTGTCCTAGGGTGCCCATCAACATTCTGCGACTGCATCTTCCATCCTGCCCTCTCTGTTCTTGCATGCACCTCCTATCCAAGAGCCCTGTCTGCCTCCTCCAGAAAAGTACTCAGGTGAGCCCGGTACCTGCCGCTCTTTTCTTTTCCAGTGCACCCTCATTTTTGAATTACAACTAACAACCTTTCCAACTGATCGAGCCAAGGTGGCCCACG
Source organism: Mobula birostris (assembly GCF_030028105.1). NCBI lineage: Eukaryota > Metazoa > Chordata > Chondrichthyes > Myliobatiformes > Myliobatidae > Mobula > Mobula birostris. The sequence continues at coordinate 121,535,444 of NC_092370.1, read as the reverse complement.
TCATCACTCAACTGTCCGGTTGGGCGAGAGAATGGGGAACAGCGGTCTGGGAGGCAGGCTCACCTTTCTGCATTAGTTTTCAGTTATTTTCTGAGGAGATGAGAAAAGTGTTTGATCGCTCCAAACATGGGAGAGAGGCTGCCCATGAAATGCTGCACATGCACCAGGGGTGCAGATCTGTGTCAGATTATGCAATAGAGTTCCGGACCCTAGCCACCTCCAGCGGCTGGAACTCAGAGGCACAGTACGACACCTTCCTGAATGGCCTCTCCAAAGATATCAAAGGTGAGCTGGTCACCCGGGACCTTCCTGCCACCTTTTGAAGCCCTGGTGGTTTTGGCCATCTGTATTGATGTTCACCTTCAGCAGCGCCGCAGAAGAAGAGGTTCCAGAGGGTCCCTGGGGGCATTGAGTTCCATGCTCCTCATCAGACTACATTGCCCTGCCGTTTGCCCCCATCTACAATTCCTGTTCCAGAGCTCAAAGCTATGAAGGTTGACTGTACCCGCCTGACACCGACTGAAAGGCAAAGAAGAATCAGCACCCATTCCTGTCTGTACTATGGCCAACCAGACCACTTCATCTCCAGCTGTAAGCTCACCAGTAGGATGAGGAGTACTGGTGAGTGTGACCCCTGTCCAGCCCTCCTCGATGCCACTCACTCCCATACCTGCTTCGCTGGAGTGGGGCATCCAATGGCGAGCAACCTAAGTCTTGGTGTTTTATTGACTCTGGCTTGGCTGCCCAGTGGGGATTACCCACATCTGCCCTCCAGTCACCATTGGTGGCCAATGCCTTGAACGGTCAGAAACTGGCTAACATCACCCATGTCACAGCCCCGGTGAGTCTCAGTTTTTTCCAGCAACCACCATGAACAGTTAACCCTTTATGTTATTGACTCTCCTCAAGCTCCCCTCCACTCTACGCCGCATTCATCCCACCTTCCATGGGTCCTGCATCAAGCCTTTCATGAGCTACCCCCTGTATCTTGTCCCCAAACACCCCCCTTCCCTCACGGCTCATCGATGGGTCAGAGGCCTTCACGGTGTGTCAACTGCTGGATGTTTGTCGCCAGGGCCGTGAACTGGGAGGGCTACGGTCCTGAGGAGAGTTGCTGGGTCCCTGCCCGTAACATCCTGAACCCGTCTCTCATCAGGGACTTTCATCGCCAGAACCCAGCTCTACCTGCCGTGATGCCAGGAGGCATCCGAAGGGGGTGGGTGGTGTACTGTCAGTACCTCCAGTTGAACTATGTTTTCCCCCTAGCTGTCAGTCTGTGGTTTTGTATTGCCATGTGCTCCTGTCCCCACTCCTGCTCTACTCCGGCCCCTGTATTACTGAGTACTCCGTCTCTCAACTGTTTCTCATTATTACCTGTACTGCTGTCACCTGTGTCTCATTGCACTCCACTTATCATCTGCCTCTCTGTTTATTGCTCAGTGTATTTCAGTCCTGTGTTTTCACCTGTTTGTTGCCAGATTGTGCTAGTGAATTTTCCTGAGCCTTTCCAGCATTTGTATCTGTACTCTGTCCATCTGAATATCAACTCTGCCTGTTTCCCGATTCTGGTTTTTGGATTTCCCTGGATGTTTTGATATCTGCCTGAACTTTGATGCCAACTTTGTTTGTACCTCATGATTTGTTACTCAATTAATATCACTGTGTGCACAGTACTCGGTCTGCGATTGGATCCCTGCACCAGCGCCCTGGCACAAAATTACTTAGATCAGATTTTGTACCCATTCAGACATTTGGCCGGAACAACAACTGAACCTTTTGACCATATCTGTGTGTTTTTATGCATTGAGTTACTGTCACATGATTGCTTGATTAGATATTCACATTAACAAGCAAGTATACCTAATAAAGTGGCCAGTGTGTGTGTGTGTATATCTGACTAGAATTATTCCACCATTAATTAAGTTTCAAAGTTGCAACACTTTGATTTTAAATGCTGAGCTTAATTTTAAAATGAAATATGTATTCCAAGCAACAGTGATACGTAACCACTCTGAACTATTGTGATAGAGATTAATGTTCAGTCCTTGCTTAAAACAAAATGATCCCTGCTTTGAAGCCAAATAACCACAGTTCAAATTAAAAGGTGTGAGTGCTGTACACAAACTATATCAATTAAAGTCCTCTTATGAAGCATAATTTAATAACTAAAACATAGCCATCCAATGATTACTAATACAGAACATCCCCATTAAAGGGAGATTGATTTAAGCTGTCTAATTTTTGCTGTTGATGGAAGTGCCATAATGTAAAGCAACTGTGCCTCAATGTAATAAATCTATTAACGTAACTCCTCCAATGCTCCCTACTAATATTAAACTGAGTGACTGACATAATTGTCATCTGCTTAAGAGAGAGGTGGTGAGGGAGCGTGAAGTGCAAAGTTTGGCTTGAATTTTTGTCAGACATAGCTCTGCATTGGCTAAACTGCTCAGTGGTAGAAATTCAGGCACACTTAGCTATCTGAGATGTGTTGAAATGTAACCGTTTAACAATGCAGTACCAGTGAAGATGAGTCATAAAATCAACAACTGTATTTGAGTAAGTGAGCAAAAGTAATGTGAGGAGTAACCAGATGGCAAATAGCAATAGCATGTGTTCTATGTGCTGGTGTATTGCTGTCACATGTATAGTGTTGCATTTACAGAAAAAAGTGCAATGCAGATAGCCAAAATACAAGGACCACAATGAGGTAAATTAGTGATTGATGACTGTTGTTGGACGAATCAAAGTTGATGATAAATTGGCATATAGGAGGGAGATGGAAAATCTGCCTGTCTTCAACAATGTCTCACTCAACATAAACAAAACCAAGCAGCTCATTATCAACACACACAAAGTGCTGGAGGAACTCAGCAGGTCAGGCAGTGTCCATGGAAATGAACAAACAGTCAATATTTCAGGCTAAGACGCTTCTTCAGAACTGGAAAGGAAGTGGGGAAAATACCAGAATAAAAAAGGTGAGGGAGGGGAAGGAGGATAGATAGAAGGTGATAGGTGAAGCCAGGTGCGTGGGAAAGGTGAAGGGCTGCAGATGAAGGAATGTGATAGTACAGGAGAGTGGACCGTAGGAGAAAGGGAAGGAGGAGGGGCACCAGGAGATATGAAAGGCAGGTGAGGAGAGCTAAGAGGGGAGGGGGAGGGAAATGTTCTTATTACAGGAAGGTGAGATCAATATTTATGCTATCAGGTTGGAGGCTACCCAGACAGAATATAAGGTGTTGCTCCTGCATGTCATCATTGCACAAGAAGAGGCCATGGACCTGCATATCGGAATAGGAATTGGAATTAAAGTGTTGGGACTTTGGAAAGTTATGCTTTTGCTGCATGGAGCAGAGGTGCTTGACGAAGCAGTCCCCCAATTTATACTAGGTCTCACCAATGTAGAGGAGCCAGCATTGGGAGTACCAGATAAAATAGACAACCTCAGCAGATGACAATTATGTTAGTCACTCAGTTTAATATTAGTAGGGAGCATTGGAGGAGTTATTTTAATATATCTCTTAAAGGAGGGAGGAGAAGATGGTGGCGCGATGCAGTGCGCGCGGCCATTCCGAATTATATTGTATGTGTTAACTAGGATGCTGTGCACAATCCTGATTTGATGGAGGCAGCCGTGAGAAGCACGGAGGAACACCTGGAGAAACTTCTGAAATGCCCACTTCGCTGCCGCTGCTACTGTGCGATCGAGAATCTCCGGAGGGGAAGGCCCCAAATCCTCGGCTTTGCCTATTGCCGGGTCTGTGGTTGAAGCGCTCGGCAGAGATGGTGCTCAGTACTCGGTGTCGGAGAGCTGGTCGGAGGCTCGGAGTTTTCGGATGGACTCGGAGTTGGACTGTTGTCGGATGGTTCCAGGATGCTGCCTTGGCAGGTTTGCTGCACTAGGGGTTCACCGTCTGCGTGAGATGATGGGACTTTCAAGAGACTGTGAGACTTTTTACCATGCCCATGGTCTGTTCTTTATCAAATTACGATATTGCTTTGCACTGTTGCAACTATATGTTATAATTATGTGGTTTTTGTCAGTTTTTCAGTCAGTTTGTCATGTGTTTCTATGATATCATTCTGGAGAAACATTGTATCATTTCTTAATGCATGCATTACTAAATGACAATAAAAGAGAACTGCGTGTCCTCATAATCTAATCTAAGTGTTGCCTCACCTGGAAGGACTGTTTGCGCCTCCAAATGGAGGTGAGGAAGGAGGTGAATGGACAGGTGTAACACTTTGGCTGCTTGAAGGATAAGTACTGGGAGGGAGATGGCAGGAAGGAACAAATGGACCAGGGAATCATGGGGGGAGTTAGGGAGAACTATGTGTTCAACGTGGAGGCTCATGGGGTGGTGGTAGGTAAGGACAGGAGGGACTCTATCACTTAGTTGGCAGGAAGATGGAGTGAGTGTGGATATCCAGGAAATAGAAGAGAGGGCAGCATCAGTATTGGAGGAAGGGAAACTCCATTCTTTAAGAAGGAGGACATCTCTGATGTCCTGGAAAGGAGAGCCTCAGCCTGGGGACAGATGCGGCAGAGACGAAGGAACTGAGTATAGGGAAAAGCATTTTTATGGAGGCAGTGTGGGAAGAGGTTAAGACCATAAGATATAGGAGCAGATTTGGACTATTTGGCCCATGAAGTCTGCTCTGCCATTTCATCATGGCTGATCCATTTTTCCTCTCAGCCCCAATCTCCTGCCTTCCTGTATCCCTTAATGCCCTGATCAGTAAAGAATCTATCAGCCTCTGCCTTAAATATACATAAAGACTTGGCCTCCACAGCTGCCTATGGCAACAAATTCCACAGATTCATTACTCTCTGGCTAAAGAAATTCCTCCTCATGTCTGTTCTAAAAGGACACCCCTCTATTTTGAGGCTACCATGGGCTCGTAGCTTGTTAAGCAGCCTCATGTGTGGCATCTTTTCAAAGGCCTTCTGACAATCCAAGTACACAACATCAACCATGACTATAAATTGGCCCCTGCTCTTTGAAAACTATGTCAATAGTACTTAGGTGCTTTAAAAAGGTCTACAGAACTCTCAGGCTTACTATATGAAGTAACATTTTGCTACCTTATCTGAAGCAGACATTTTCAGAAAATTATCTTTAATGGGTCCTTAAAATTATGGCATGATTAAAGCAAGAGGAAGTAACTTGTAAAATCATTTTTGCATTAAAACTGAAATAAAGTTCCATTATAAATAATAGGTATTTCTCAAAGTATTTTTGCTTTGCATCCATTGAAATAATCCTGGTGTACACAAAACTCCAGGTGTACTGGGCTGCCATTGTCACAACACTGTTCTATGGCTCCAAAGCCTGGGTCTTGTACTGCAAACAAATCCTGTTGCTTGAGCACTTCCGTCAGCACTGCCTCCACTCCATCATGCATATCATGTCAGGATCATGTCTCCAACAATGAAGTCCTGGAGCAGGCTCAACTTCCAAGCATTGAGGCGACTTTCCTGCTCGAGCAGCTCTGCTGGTCAGGCCACGTGTCTCGCATGGACAACTCCAGGTTACCGAAAGCAGTACTCTACGGAGAATTCTCTCTGGGCAAATCTTGGTGTCCCGTGCAAAAGGTACAAAGACCAACTTAAGCAGCAGCTCTCTCAGGCAAATATCAAGGTCAACAAGTGGCAGCAAGTGGCTTGTGACAGAGACTGCTGGAGAGTGCCGATCCACGGAGCAGCCAAGAATTTTGAGAAATCCAGTAGAGCGACTGCTGAATTGACGAGGAGACACAAGGAGGAACCTATTACCCAAGTGCCCGCATCCCAGCTGTTCCCGTGTCCCTACTGCTGCAGAGTCTGCAGATCCAGAATTGACCTCTACAGTCACCAAGGATCGTGTCATCACTCCTGAGGGGCAGGTGTAGCACTTGTTCCAGTTGCAAGGATTAGTGCCAGGAGAGAGATCAGTGGGGAGGGATGAATGGACAAGGGATTCACGTAGGGAGCAATCCCTGCAGAAAGCAGGACCTGGGAGGAGGGAACGGAGACCAACTTCCACCCGTTTTTATCACATCTTCCATTTCTTCCCCAGCTTTGACTTTAAAAGGAGTAGTGCTTTTTGCATCAACTACACCATGTGATAATAAGATCCACATTGCTACCACTCCAGGGACAAACAATTATTCAAATCATAATTGCTTTTATTAGTGATTTTCATTTATGGGCCCTGGTGTTTGCTTCTGGCTACTAGCTCCCAACCATCGTATGCAAACATTTTCCCTTCATCCACTCTATTGAATGCCTATAAGTTTTATTCTTTTCTGCAAAGAACTCTAAGTAAATCAAACTGCACTTTAAAAATGAAAATAACAAACATTCACTGACAGCTTTCATTAGAGAATGATGAGGATGTATTATGCCCATTCTAAAATACATGTTTCACATTTCAAGGATGTCAGTCTGTCAAGCAATACCATTGTAATGAGGCAGGTGTAAGTGCAAGTAAAATTTGTACTGTCATTTTAATGAACCATTAAAAGTATAGCCTTGTGAATCATACTGCTTAAATTTCACAGCATGGTTTATGTATGCAAGCAAAACAGCACCATCTCTTTGCACTTACAGATTCTATAAATAGTAAAACTCAGTTGACAACTTAATCTTGTCCTTTCACCTACAGAGTTACCTGATGACACTAGAAGATGGTATTTATGTGTGATTAGCACAATATGTTCAAAGTAAAAACAATGTGATAAGTCAAGGAATATTAAAAGTACATTTACCAACCAGAAATGGCAAGAATATCAAAACCCACAAACTCAAAGGAAGCCCTGTGCTGCAATGCGCTTGTCATTAATTAATATTTGATACTTGTAATATCTAGTAAACTAACTTTAAAAATTAGTATAATAATTGATATTATGCTCAGCTGAGGGCTTAATGTTCTTCACTGCCAAGGATACTCTAAGAACATCTTTCTCCTGATTTGAATAGTATTTTCAAAAGGAATTTTTATACGTTATAAAGTGTCATAATATATAAATGTTAACCATGAATACACTGATCAGGTGATACTTGGCATCTTATTTGATTTGTGCAGCCTTTAATGTGTGCCAGGAATATAGGGGATGAGTCTACACTTTCTGCCTCTATCACCACCTTGAATGAAGCTGCAGTGCCCGGTCTCAATCCCATGGAAGTCTTTCTTTTCAGGAATTTTGTAGAACTTGGAGCACAAAAACAGCGCCCGGCCTGGACACTCTGTATTGATGATGTGGACGTGAACCTCCATTTCATCACCTTATCAACCTATTGCATTTTACTTGTGTTTATCTTGCATATCCTTTAAATGGAAAAGAACACCTAAAGTAACTACGGTTTATGATATTTTAAAAGATTATGCTATTTAACTTCCTTTTTAAAGGAACATTCCTGGAATGTGAACACTCGAATTGCACCCCCCCCCCCCCAAATGCTGGGCATTTAAGTTAACAATGTTGGTGTATCTGAAGTCATACTTAAAACTGACCAGCTGAGGACAAATCATAACCCTCAGTGAAGGGCATCAGTGAATCAACTGGCATTTGGCTTTTCACAACAATCTATTACATTCATTATAACCTACTAGGTTTTCATTCCAAGTTTACTAACAACTTAAATTTCACAACTCCGCAAGAGACATAGAAAACCAAGTTGACAATTTTAAAGTTGAGCTGAATCAGGAACAAGCGTAACTGGGAAAACACAGTTCTAAAAGAAAATGGACCTGATGTAATTGAAAATATCAGAGGCAGAGTTTTTGATAAACTCAAGTATACAGGAAGAGCAAGTTAAGAAGCAGACAGATGAATATAAGAACACCTAAGTCTGGATGTAACAAAAGGATGAGCACTTGTCAGGTACTGTATATCTCATTCAGATATAGGGCCAATTGACTGATCTTTGTGTCCTTTAAACTGACTGACAATTTCCAAATTTGTCTGTGTTCTTTTTGTATCTTATGATAGTTATCCTTTTAAAGTGTCAGGTGTCTGGACATGATATCAAGGCTTCCTCTCCCTGCTTTAGTCACAAGGCAATAGTTATGCAGATATTTATAGAGATGTGAAAGAAAATCTGTATTTTGGTATCCCTAATGACAGTCAAATTCAAATTGCTGCTGCCTCTCATTCCTTTTCTGAACATACACTCAGTGGCCACTTTATTAGGTACAGGAAGTACTTAATAAAGTGGCCACTGAATGTATTTCTGTAAGTTCGTGATCTTCTGCTGCTGTAGCCCATCCACTTCAAGGTTCAGCATGTTGTGTGTTCAAAGATGCTCTTCTGAACACCGTCGTAAGCATGGTTATTTGAGTTACTGTCACCTTCCTGCCGATCTGAACCAGTCAGGCAATTCTCCTCTGACCTTTCTCATTAGCAAAGCCCACAGATCTGCTGCTCACTGGATTTTTTTTCACCACATTCTCTTTAAACTCTAGAGATTGGTGTGCGTGAAAATCGCAGGAAGTCAGCAGTTTCTGAGATAGTCAAACCACCCTGTCTGGCACCAGCAATCACTCCATGGTCAAAATCAGTTGGATTTCTTCCCCATTCTGATATTTGGTTTGAACAACAACTGAACCCCTTGACCATGTTGCATTGTGTTGCTGTCAGATGATTGACTGATTAGATACTTGGGTGTATCTCCCAACTGGTAATGTTCAGGTTTTGGTGGAAACATTCATTGGTTCCTGATTGTGTTTAATTGATATAATATAGAGAAACTACTTCCCCTGCACTGGAGAGTTCAGAACAAATGGTCAAAAACCATTAAACTTTATTGTTATATGGAAGGTATTTCTTCTTAAAATAGTGAACTGGGAATCTGAATTGGGCTTCCAAAGTCAGGTTGCTGATAGAGAAATCAATCTCATATTAAGGGTAGGTGGAGGTAAAAGTGCAGATCTGCCATGCCCCACTTAATATGATATGCTCAAGGAAATGAGTAGCCATCTTCATTCTCCAAGTTCCAACCACTCAGGACAGGACTGATTTACCTTCCAGAGTCATGCATTTGACATCCAGTTGTGAAAGATGTTTAAGGAGAGGTTGGTGTGAATTATAGTGTATTATTATGCTCACAGATGGAGAATATTTGAGGTTTTGTCTAGCAAAATACCCCTCAACATTCAAATATTGCTGAGTTCTGGAGCAAAGGGGTCTCATCTACAGTTATGTAGAGTCATGGTCAGACCATACTGAAAGAATTCTGTACAGTTTTAGTCTCCCTATCTTTAAAAGCAAGGCACTTGTAAAAGGGGAAGCGGCAATAAAGGCTCAATAGGCTGGTTCCTGAGGTGGTGAGCTTGCAGGATGTGGAAATATTGAGAAGACTATATCTATAATATAGAAGAATGAGAGCAGCTCTTGTTTGAAATGATTACAGGATTTGACAGGCAGGATGCAAGGAGGTCTCTAAAACCAGGGGTCGTGGTCTCAGTAAAAGTGGTGCAGAGTGTGTCTGAAACCTTGGAGTTCTTTATCCTCCAAGGATACTGCAGAAGAGTCATTGTATTTGATCGATACATTTGTGGATGTTACGGAAATTGAGGGATTAGGAAAATGGAGCTGAGTCTAAAAATAAACCACAATAATCTCTTGTTCCTAATTGTTAATTAATGTTCCTAATCATTTATTCTTCCATTGTTCTGCACCTTATTAAAAGTATGGCATTAGTTTGTCAAGTATCTTGATGCTAAAGATCCATAGAAGCAGACCCCAAACACGGATTATAATTTAAAACCAAACCAGCTGCCTCAGTTTTTGATCAAATCTAAAAGGCTACAAGGAAAATATTTAACTACATCATGTGTTGGACTTTGGTTTTAAAGAAACGCTACTTGATATTTAGGAAGTGTTTTGTAAATGTTCATTTATTAGCAAAGTGACATAAATTGTGTAATTCCATTACAGAACACAAACATTATAATTTATTTTAAAGAGGTCTAGCAATAAAACTCCTAAGAACAATAAGACCAGTGCCTTGTACAGCCTCAGCATTACATTGTTGTTTTTATATTCTAGTTCTCTCAAAATGAATGCTAATATTGCATTTACCTTCCTTATGCTCAACTCAACCTGCAAGATAACCTTTAGGAAATCCTGCATGAGGACGCCAAAGTCTCATTGAATCTCTGATTTTTGAATTTTCTCCCCGTTTAGAAAATACTCTATATCTTTATTCCTTCTACCTAAGTGAATGACCATACATGTCCCAACATTATATTCCATCTGCCACTCTTTGCCCATTTTCCCTCTCTGTCTAAGGCCTTTTGCAGACTCCCTGCTCCATCAACACTACCTGACCCTCCACACAGATGGTAGTTTGCCTCTTAGGTGCTAGGGTCCGGGGTGTTTCTGATCGTGTCCACCATATCCTGAAGTGGGAACAAGAACAGCCAGAGGTCATGGTACGCATTGGTACCAATGACATAGGTAGGAAAAGGGAGGAGGTCCTGAAAACAGACTACAGGGAGTTAGGAAGGAAGTTGAGAAACAGGACCTCAAAGGTAGTAATCTCAGGATTACTGCCTGTGCCATGTGACAGTGGTAGGAATAGAATGAGGTGGAGGATAAACGTGTGGTTGAGGGATTGAAGCAAGGGGCAGGGATTCAGATTTCTGGATCATTGGGACCTCTTTTGGGGCACGTGTGACATCTACAAAAAGGACAGGTTGCACTTGAATCGAGGGGGACCAATATCCTGGCGGGGAGGTTTGCTAAGGGTATTGGGGAGAGTTTAAACTAGAATTGCTGGAGGGTGGGAACGGAACTGAAGAGATGCTTGGCTCACAAATAGAGAAAGCTTGGAGACAGTGCGAGAGGGAGGATAGGTAGGTGATAGAGAAGTGACGTGCTCAGACCGATCATTTGAAATGTGTCTATTTTAATGCAAGGAGTATCATGAATAAAGCAGATGAGCTCAAAGCGTGGATCAGTACTTGGAGCAATGATGTTGTGGCCATTACAGAGACTTGGATGGCTCAGGAGCAGGAATGGTTACTTTGAGTGCCAGGCTTTAGATGTTTCAGAAAGGACAGGGAGGGAGACAAAAGAGGCGGGGGTATGGCACTGTTGATCAGAGATTGTGTCACAGCTTCAGAAAAGGAGGAAGTCGTGGAGGGATTGTCTACAGAGTCTCTGTGGGTGGAAATTAGGAACAGGAAGGGGTCAATAACTCTTGGATATTTTTTATAGACCTCCCAATAGTAACAGGGACATCAAGAAACAGATAGGAAGACAGATTCTGGAAACGTGTAATAATAACAGGGTTATTGTGGGGGGAGATTTTAATTTCCCAAATATTGATTGGCATCTCCCTGGAGCGAGGGGTTTAGATGGGGTGAAGTTTGTTAGGTGTATTCAGGAAGTTTTCTTGACAGAATATGTAAATAAGTCTACAAGAGGAGAAGCTGTACTTGAACTGGTATCGGGAAATGAACCTGGTCAGGTGTCAGATGTCTCAGTGGGAGAGTATACTTTATTGTCGCCAAACAATTGATACTAGAATGTACAATCATCACAGCGGTATTTGATTCTGCGCTTCCCACTCCCTGGAGTACAAATCGATAGTAAATATTAAATATTTAAATTATAAATCATAAATAGAAAATAGAAAATGGAAAGTAAGATAGTGCAAAAAAAACCAAGAGGCAGGTCCGGATATTTGGAGGGTAAGGCCCAGATCCGGGTCAGGATCCGTTCAGCAGTCTTATCACAGTTGGAAAGAAGCTGTTCCCAAATTTGGCCGTACGAGTCTTCAAGCTCCTGAGCCTTCTCCCGGAGGGAAGAGGGATGAAAAGTGTGTTGGCTGTGTAGGTCGTGTCCTTGATTATCTTGGCAGAACTGCTCAGACAGCGTGTGGTGTAAAGTGAGTCCAAGGACGGAAGATTGGTTTGTGTGATGTGCTGGGCTGTGTTCATGATCTTCTGCAGCTTCTTCCGGTCTTGGACAGGACAACTTCTGTACCAGGTTGTGATGCACCCTAGAAGAGTACTTTCTATGGTGCATCTATAAAAATTAGTGAGGGTTTTATGGGACAGGCCAAATTTCTTTAATGTTCTCAGGAAATAAAGGCGCTGGTGGGCCTTCTTGGCAGTGGACTCTATAGTGATCACAATTCTATCTACTTTACCATAGCATTGGAGAGGGATAGGAACAGACAAGTTAGGGAAACGTTTAATTGGAGTTAGGAGAAATATGAGTCTATCAGGCAGGAACTTGGAAGCATAAATTGGAAACAGATGTTCTCAGGGAAACGTACAGAAGAAATGTGGCAAATGTTATGGGGGTAGTCGCATGGAGTTCTGCATAGGTACGTTCCAATGAGACAGGGAAAGGATGGTAGGGTACAGGAACCATGGTGTACAAAGGCTGTTGTAAATCTAGTCAAGAAGAAAAGAAAAGCTTATGAAAGGTTCAAAAAAACTGGATAATGATTGAGATCTAGATTATAAGGCTAGCAGGAAGGAGTTTAAGAATGAAATTAGGAGAGCCAGAAGGGACCATAAGAAGGCCTTAGCGCAGGAGTCCCCAACCTTTTTAGCACCGCAGACCATTTTAATATTGACAATATTCTTGTGGACCGGCCGACGGGGTGGGGGCGGGGGGTGGAGGGGTAATATTAATCATGACCGGAATATAGGTGATAAGTCAACTATAAGTTACTAGTCAGTGGCTAATACACTCAATTTCATTTCTAAAGGGGTTTATCTAACAAATTTAATATTAAACACACAGCGCATATTTTCCTCACATGAATGTTGTGATAAGTCAATTCTAACAGTGGTCCCAAACCTCCGGGCCACGGACTGATACATTGCTGTGAAGAATGCAGCGGTACAGCGGTAGTCGGAACGCACCCAGCACATCTTTAAGTAAAAAGCCGAAATAAACAAGCTATTTGATTAGGTGCCACCCAGCACGTAAATGTCGGCCCAGATCAGAGGCGACACAATCGGCAATCGCCTCTGATCTGGGCCGACATTTACGTGCCGGGCGGCACCTAATCAATTAGCTTGTTTATTTCGGCTTTTTTCTCAAAGATATGCTGGGTGTGTTCCGGCCACCGCTGTACCGCTACATTCTTCGTGGCCCAGAGGTTGGGGACCACTGAATTATAAGTCATTTATAAGTCAATAGCATCATAACATTTTAAATAATGTTTGGATATTAAACACACAGCACCTATTTTCCTTGTATGAACATATAAAATTATTGCAACACACCAATATCGCTGAATCAGTGGGAGCCCTGGGCTTGTTTTCCTGTAACAAGACGGTCCCATTGAGGGGTGATGTGAGACAGCGATACTCGAAGGGGTTCCTTATGTCCAGTCTATTCCGCAATTTAGTTTTCTTTGCATTCATTGCAGAAAACTCTGCTTCGCAGCGATATGATGTTGGAATTGGAAGCAGGGTTTTCAGTGCTTTTGTGGCTATCTCAGGATATTCATCCTTGACCTTGATCCAGAATGCCAGCAGAGATGTTTTGTCAAACATACTTTTCAGCCCACTGTCATTTGCAAGCTCAAGGAGTTGACCTTCTTCCCGCGCTGACATGGAAGATTCACCGGGAACATTCACATATGACCCATTCCTTTGCATATCTTGGGTCACTGCTGACCTCGCGTGCGTTAAAGTTCAACAGTGGGCGTGACAGGGAATGAGGAAAGGTGAAGCTGACTCATATCATTTCATATCGCCAAATCATATCATCTCCTCGTGGCCCAGTAGCACATGCTTTGCGAACCAGTGGATGGAGACCACTGCCTTAGCGGACAGGATTAAGGAAAACCCCAAGGCATTCTACAAGTATGTGAAGAGCAAGAGGATAAGACGTGAGAGAATAGGTCCAATCAAGTGTGACAGTGGAAAAGTATGTATGGAACCAGAGGAGAAAGCAGAGGTACTTAATGAGTACTTTGCTTCAGTATTCACTATGGAAAAGGATCTTGGCGATTGTAGAGATGACTTACAGCAGACTGAAAAGCTTGAGCATATAGATACAGTATTAAGAAAGAGGATGTGCTGGAGCTTTTGGAAAGCATCAAGTTGGATAAGTCACCAGGACCAGATGAAACATAACCCGTGCTACTCTGGGAGGTGAGGGAGGAAGTTGCTGAGCCTCTGGCGATGATCTTTGCATCATCAATGGGGACGGGAAAGGTTCTGGAGGATTGGAGGTTGAAATGTTGTTCCATTATTCAGGAAAGGGAGTAGAAATAGCACAGGAAATTATAGACCAGTGAGACTTACTTCAGTGGTTGGTTATTTGATGGAAAAGATCCTGAGAGGCAGGATTTATGAACATTTGGAGAGGCATAATATGATTAGGAATAGTCAGCATGGCTTTGTGAAAGGCAGGTTGTGCCTTACGAGCCTGATTGAATTTTTTGAGGATGTGACTAAACACATTGATGGAGGTAGAGCAATAGATGTAGTATATATTGATTTCAGCAAGGCATTTGATAAGGTACCCCATGCTAGTCTTATTGAGAAAGTAAGGAGGCATGGAATCCAAGGGGACGTTGCTTTCTGGATCCAGAACTGGCTTGCCCACAGAAGACAAAGAGTGGTTGTAGAGGGGTCATATTCTGCATGGAGGTCAGTGACCAGTGGTGTGCCTCAGGGATCTGTTCTGGGACCCCTACTCTTCGTGATTTTTATAAATAACATGGATGAGGAAGTGGAGGGATGGGTTAGTAAATTTGCTGATGACATAAAGGTTGGGAGTGTTGTGGATCGTGTGGAGGGTTGTCAGCGGTTACAACGGGACATTGGTAGGCTGCAAAACTGGACTGAGAAGTGGCAGATGGAGTTCAATCCAGATAAGTGCGAGGTGGTTCATTTTGGTAGGTCAAATATGATGTCAGAATATAGTATTAATGGTAAGACTCTTGGCAGTGTGGAGGATCAGAGGGATCTTAGGGTCCGAGTACATAGGACACTCAAAGCTGCTGTGCAGGTTGACTCTGTGTTTAGGAAGGCATATGATGCATTAGCATTGATCAATCGTGGGAATGGGTTTAGGAGCCGAGAGGTAATGTCACAGCTGTATAGGACCCTGGTCAGACCCCACTTGGAGTACTGTGCTCAGTTCTGGTCACCTCACTACAGGAGGGATGTGGAAACCACAGAAAGGGTGCAGAGGAGATTTACAAGGATGTTGCCTGGACTGGGGGGCATGCCTTATGAGGGTAGATTGAGTGAACTCGGACTTTTCTCCTTGGAGCGATGGAGGATGACAGGTGACCTGATAGAGGTGTATAAGGTGATGAGAGGCATTGATCATGTGGATAGTCAGAGGCTTTTTCCCAGGATTGAAATGGTTAGCACAAGAGGGCACAGTTTTAAGATGCTTGGAAGTAGGTACAGAGGAGGTGTCAGGGGTACGTTTTTTACTCAGTGTGTGGTGAGTGCATGGAATGAGCTGCCGGCGATGGTGGTGGAGGCGGAAACGATAGGGCTTTTTAAGAGGCTCCTGGATAGGTACATGGAGCTTAGAAAAATAGAGGGCTATGGGTAACCCTGGGTAATTTCTAAGGTAAGGACATGTTTGGCACAGTTTTGTGGGCCAAAGGGCCTGTATTGTGCTTTAGCTTTTCTATGTTTCTATATCTTTGTATCATCTGCAAACTTGGCTGCAAAGCCATCAATTCCATCATCTAAATCATTGAAATGTATTCTGGATAGGATGGTGCTACCAAACGCATGCGACAGGTCTCTGATAGTTAAGAAATTTGACTAAAAATGCCTTTTCTGAGGTTAATTATTGGTGCAAACTATGAAAGGGTGAGTGATGGTGAGACGAGTTCAGATGTTTTGAGGAATCATCGCAGATGGAGGGCCAATGCCTGTACAACTGACCTGGGTGTGAAGTTGGATCACTCTGGATGCTGAGAGGAGAAGTCAGGGCCTGGGCAGAGGAGATTTGGTGCCCAATACAACTGACCCGGGTGCGTGGTTGGATCACTCTGATGCCGAGATGAAATGTTGGACCCCGGGCAGAGGAGATTTGATTTTGATGCTCATACAACTGACTTTGGTGTGAGGTTTCATCACTTTGGGCACCGAACTGATTGGAAGAGCTTGAGTGCTGCTTGGGCTGGGCGGTGAAATATGGACCTGGAGCGTGTCACAGGCCCGGAGCCTTTAGCTTCAACAGGGTTCTAGTGCGAGCTATGATTCACTGTTTAGACAATTTAAACACTGGTCCAGATGGGAGGTGAGACCCAATTTCGCTCACTCTCCACGGTGTTCTCTCTTCTCTCCAGGGTGTTGGAGCTTCTCGTTCCTTTGTTCAATTTAAACTTCAGCAGACATCCCACCCTGCAAAAACTCATTTCAGGGAGGTAGCACCATCAATTTGCGGGAGACTCCTGGAACTTCCGGGAGAGGTGGGATGTCTGCAATA
Source organism: Mobula birostris (assembly GCF_030028105.1). Taxonomy (NCBI): domain Eukaryota; kingdom Metazoa; phylum Chordata; class Chondrichthyes; order Myliobatiformes; family Myliobatidae; genus Mobula; species Mobula birostris. The sequence continues at coordinate 121,519,022 of NC_092370.1, read as the reverse complement.
GAGTAGCTCCTTAAGGCTGATTTATACTTCTGCATTAACTTGACGCCATCACCTACGCAAGTGACTTACGCGCGTTGTGAGCATTTACACTTGTGCGCTGGTGTGTCTGCGTCGCTCTGCAATTCGCGCACGTCACGCACGCGCACACTCCTGCCTGTGCAAGGCGTCATGACATGGTAGTCTTTCTCGGGGTAAACAAGAAGCAAGCGTCTTTTTTCAAAAAAGTGAAATGTGTCCTCCATAATATACTGAAAAGAAAGGGTGTTGGGATTCAGAGCGAGAGCAGATTTCGCTCATCCTCTTCGATGGTCACTCCTCTCTCCATTGTGCTGAGACGATGAAAACTGCTCTGGTTGCTGTGCTCCATGTCCACTAATATGATGAACTGATAAGTGAGGCTTTGGGCTTACTCCAGGCTGCTCCGGGGCTCAGATCTGAGGTCTCAATTATGGTACAAAACGTTACTGTTGTTTCAATTATTTGCATGGTTTATGTTTTTTTTTCTTTCTATTATGCATCAAGGGTCGGTCTTTTATTTTTTTTATTCTCTTTTTCTTTAATTGGGTTCTTTCAGGTTTCTTGCTCTGTCGCTACCTGTGAGCAAGCAAATCTCAAAGTTGTATAATTTATACATTCTTTGATAATAAATGTACTTTGACTTTGCTCTGTTTTTGAAAGTAAGCAGTCCCAACACCAAACCTTGCAGAATACCACTAGTCACCAGCAATCAACCAGAAAAGGCCCTCTTTATTCCTACTCTTTGCTTCCTTCAGACAGTTAATGACACTGGTTACAAAGTTCAGTCCTACTTTTTCAGGAGAAGAATCTCAGACACAGGCCTGAAGAACTTCTTGGTTGACCCTTGCTTTGTCACCTTAAGCACTACTTTACGAACCTTTCCATATTCACTTTGAAAAGTGTGGGAACTAATTCCATAGACCAATTATTTCAGGCCACCCTGCCGTTCTTCAGAAGCACAACATCACCTTCTTCAACATTAGAGCATAATTCTTGTCATTTGTTGCTGCAGATATTCTGGTTTCCATTGCTCCCAGAATTGATCAGCGAAATTCTGAACTTGATACCATTTCTTTTATTGAGATCCTTTTCTGTAAAGATTCTAGTTGGGGGTGGTGCAGTGTGTTTCTGCATGAGAAGCATTGAAGAAGTAAGACATAATGGTGAATCTGCATCTGCAGAGACTGGAACCAATGACCTCAAGTTGATAATCAACCTTCTTACTCAAGCATAGAGTCCAAGGTTCTTCTTGACACTGTGATCCTGCACCACCCATATGTGAGGGGTGTGGTGGATTAAATCCCGTGTGCAGCCTTGGCTTTTGATATACCGTACCTCTGCACCTGAGAATCCTTTGTCATTTTCTAGAACTCTAGTTCATGGCAATTTTACATGAAAGTAGATTCAAGGATTCGATAAGTGGCACAGAAGACATTGAATGTGATTAAGCACATTAACTATTTAGTTACAAACAGTGAAACAACTCAAACAAGTATCTAAGTCAAACAAATACTTAGCTAAACCCCCACCTCCCAAGTTACAAAACTATGAGACTAAACATTTGATAATCCTTCTAACTCAAACAGGTCCTTCATTAAGTCCCCCAAGTTACACAACTATCACACTAAATATTCAACAAACAGGTGCTAATCTAAGTGTGCTTGTGGGCCCTCCTGTCTGCAGCATACTTTCCAAATGATCCTTCAGCCCCAGTTGCAGCCCAGTCTGAAGGGAATCCCTAGCAAAAAGAGAAAGAGCATCCTGCACGCACTATACTTATACTTCCTGGGGTGCCTGAAACCAGAAGTTGATTCTGTGGTGTGAAAGCCATCCTATGAGAGAGAGCTGCCACATCCTTCGAAAGGGCCAATCATCAACCAGCATGGCAGAAGTGGCTTTTGACCAGCAGGTAAGTTAACCCTTCACATTACATCATCCCTCGAAAGACATGACACAATGACAATTCAGCCCTCAGGCTAGTATAACCCCCACAAACATCCCATTAAACTATGAATACCCCTGTAAACTACATGTAAAACATGAAACTACAATATCCAGTACTATAAGCCAGATAGTTACCATCCAAGGTGCTATGGTAGTCCACCAAACTCCTAGCAACGCAAAAAGCCGCTAACTTACTCTTGGGGTATAGTAGTGTTGGAGCTGGCCCCCTACTTTCCTGATCTTATTTACTGACTGCTGGGTATGATCAGCCAGGTGAGTAATGTTCCCAGTAGGTGTAGCACTCCTAACCAATCACAGCACAGGTGCCACCTTTCTCTGTGAGCAGCTAGTTCAAGGCCATTGATTTTGCAAGGCCACCATCCGAACAGCCACCATTTCAGCTGACACAATGGCCGGTGCATCCTCTGTATGCTTGAGCGCTATTTTTGGTCTTGTTAGCTAGTGTGTCCATCACAGAGGTCATACATTTCAGTTTCTGGGACAGCCTGGTGATACCATAGAGAGAAAGGCTATTGTACAGCACCTTTCTGCCTCTGTAATTTGCCTCTTACTGTGTCAACCCTCAAGGGCAGGGTGCTCTTTCAGGCTATAGGGGCAGTGTAAATATGGTACCATATACCCTGGATAGCCGCAGATGCACCCTTCTGCACACGGATATTTTAGCGTCCAGTACATACCGTTTAGCATCTGGGGAGTGCCCACCTTCATAGCAGCATTTGGAGTCAACACAGTCATCCCAGGATACTGCTCCCGCTCACACCTGCTGTGCCTCACTGAATGGTTGGACCTGTGCTCATTGTACCTCCTGCACCAACACTCTTCTCCTTCCCTGTTGGCAGAGGGATTACTCTCCGAGTCAGGACCTTGGAATTAAACAGATCATACACAGGGAAGTACCAGCCTTTAAAACATTTATTCCACCAGGAGTTACTAAGACTTAAGTTCTTTAAGGCAATTCTCCAAACTATGGGGCATGCTTGGCTGGAATGGACCATTGCCTCCCACTTCCCTCAAAACAGAATACCAAAATGTGAGAAGCTGGACAAGTTCCTCCAACAGAGCTGTACATCTTCGTTAAAGGGAATCGGTATCAGTGACACCCCTTCTGCTTCATGGGAAGGTCCCCTCATGCAGACCCAGCAGCCTGAAGCGATGGTGTGGTTCACATACCCCTTCAACATTGGTAGCAGCTATTCTTATACCCCTGCGGTATAACCCCAGCAAATTTTAGGGCACAAGAAAATAGTTGAAATCCAATTCCTAGCCAAGGTTTATTCTCACATCTAGTCTCTTGAATATTGTACAGCAACAGTTAAATCTACAAAGAACGTACATTTATCAGTTATAATTATTACAAATAACACATATGCTTATTTCTTATAACAACCCTGACTTTTTCTTGGAAACCGTAACATCATGTTATATAACACAATTGAATTTGTTTGCATCTCTGCTCCCTGGTTTAGATTTATTACTAAAGGCCTACCAATCAGCCTGAGTCCTTATTTATTCTTATCTGGGTTGAAATCATCCTCCCACATAGTAGTTGCTACTGTTCCTCACAGTTTCTGTGGACATTTTCAGAAGCTGTATATTCCCACAGGCTAACTTTAAGTCAGCCTAGATTCTCCTTCATACAAACAGCAAGAGAAAGTTGTAAATACTGGAACATTGTGCATTCAGCATTTTGGTTCTATTATCTAGTGTGGTGTTGGGGCACAGAAGTATTCCATTCCTGATCTAGACACTCCAAGGTGCAGTCCCCATCACTCAGGTGGTTGAAAAAGTTCATAGTGTTGTTCAAAGTCAATGTCAAGTTTATTGGTAATTGGTTTATTATTGTCACATATACTGAAGTATGCCATCCATACAGATCATACATAACAACAGTGTATTGAGATACTCCAAGGGAAAACAATAACAGAATGCAGAATAAAGTGTTACAATTACAGAGAAAGTGCAGTGCAGACAGACAGTAATGCGCAAGGGCCATAACAAGGTAGATCTTACTGGACTAGGGTCCATTCAATAGTCTTATAACAGCAGGACAGGAGCTGTCCTTGAGTCTAGTGGTACTGTAGGTGCTTTCAGGCCTTTCTGTCTTCTGCCCTAATGTACAGGTGCAATGAAAAACCTACCTGCAGCAGCGTCACAGGCAGATAGCATCAGATAAGCAGCATTCACAAGAAAAATCAGAATCAAAATCAGGTTTATTATCACCGGCATGGGACGTGAAATTTGTTAACTTAGTAGTAGCGTTTCAATGCAATACATAAAATAGAAGAAAAAAATTAATAATAATAAATAAATAAGTACATCTCATTCAGTATACTTTATACAGTATATATGTATTAAATAGGTTAAAATCATGCAAAAAACAAATACTATATAGTTAAAAAATGTGAGGTAGTGTCCAAGGGTTGAATGTCCATTTAGGAATCGGATGGCAGAGGGGAAGAAGCTGTCCCTGAATCGCTGAATGTGTGTCTTCAGGCTTCTGTACCTCCTGCCTGACGGTAACAGTGAGAAAAGGGCATGTCATGGGTGCTGGAGGTCCTTAACAACGGACGCTGCCTTTCTGGGACACTACTTCATGAAGATGTCCTGGGTACTTTGTAGACTACTACCCAAGATAGAGGTGACTAAATTTACAATGCTCTGCAGCTTCTTTCAGTCCTGTGCAGTAGCCCCTCCATACCAGAGAGTGATGCAGCCTGTCAGAATGCTTTCCATGGTACAACTATAGAAATTTTTGAGTGTATTTGTTGACATGCCAAATCTCTTCAAACTCCTAATGAAATATAGCTGCTGTCTTGCCTTCTTTATAAGTCCATCAATATGTTGGGACCAGGTTAGATCCTCAGAGATCTTGACATCTAGGAACTTGAAACTGCTCACTCGCTCCACTTCTGATCCTTCTATGAGGATTGGTATGTGTTCCTTCGTCTTACCCTTCTGGAGGTCCACAATCAGCTCTTTCATTTTACTGATGTCGAGTGCCAGGTTGTTGCTGCAGCACCACTCCACTAGTTGGCATATCTCACTCCTGTACACCCTTTCATCACCACCTGAGATTCTACCAATAATGGTTATATCGTCAGCAAATTTATAGATGGTATTTGAGCTATGCCTAGCCACACAGTCACGTGTATACAGAGAGTAGAGCAGTGGGCTAAGCACACACCCCAGAAGTACACCAGTGTTGATCGTCAGCGAGAATGAGATGTTATCACCAATCCGCATAGATTGTGGTCTTCTGGTTAGGAAGTCTAGGATCCAATTGCAGAGGAAGGTACAGAGGCCCAGGTTCTGCAACCTCTCAATCAGGATTGTAGGAGTGATGGTATTAAATGCTGAGCTATAATCGATGAACAGCATCCTGACATAGGTGTTTGTGTTGTTCAGGTAGTCTAAAGCCATGCAGAGAGCCATTGAGATTGCATCTGCCATTGACCTATTGTGGAAATAGGCAAATTGCAATGGGTTAATCATAAATGAAACATAAATTACACACATTTTTTACAAGAAAGAACACAGTTTAAACAAAAAAGTGACAATACCAGGAAATGGAGATAAATAATACTATAATGATAGCAAGGGACAAAATAGGTCCATTTAAAAATCAGCATAGTCACCTATGGACAGAGCTGAAAGAGACAGAGGTGATCTTAAATGGATGTTTTGCATTTGTATTTACTTGGAAGATGAACACAAAGTCTTTAGAACTGAGGAAAAACAATAGTGTGGTCATAGACATAGACAATGATTACAGGATAGAGCTGCTTGCTGTATTGAGGCAAATTAGGCTGTATAAATTCTCAGGGCCTGACAAGGTGTTCCCTCGGAACTTATGGGAGGCTAGTGCTCGTATTTCAGGAGCCCTTAACTACCTTGTGAAAGAGGACTAGAGTATAGGTAATGTTGTTCTGTTGTTCAAGAATAAGCTGGGAAATTATAGGCTGGTGAGCCTCATGTCAATAGTGGATAAACTACTGGAAGGTATTCTAAGGGGAAGAATATATAAGTATTTGGATAAACAGGGTCTGATTAGGGATAGTCAACATGGTTTTCTGCATGGTAGTTCATGTCTAACCAATCTTACAGAGTTTTTCAAGGATGTTACCAGGAAAGCTACCAGCAATATGGATGTTGTCTACGTAGACTTTAGCAAGGCCCTTGACAAGATCCTGCATGGGATGCCAGTCAAGAAGATTCAGTCTCTTTGCTTTCAGGCTGAAGTAGTAAATTGGATCGAACAGGAGAAGCCTGAGTGTGGTAGTAGATGTTGCCCCTCTTACTAGAGACCTGTGAATAACAGAGATTGCTGCTGGGTTCCTTGTTGCTTGTCATCTATATCAACGATCTAAAAACTTCCTTTTCTCACTTTCCCAGTTCTAACGGAGGGCCCCATGATCTGAAACGTTAACTCTGTTTTGCTGTCCACAGATGCAATCTGACCCAGCTGTTATAGAGAGTCATAGAGTCATACAGCAAGGATACAGACCCTTCTGCCAACTCGTCCATGCTGACCAAGAACCCAATCCAAAATAATCCCATTTATCTGCATTTGCCCATATCCTTCTAAACCTTTCCCATCCATGTATCTGTCCAACTGTCATTTGAAAGTTGTTATTCTAACAGCCTCAACCACTTCCTCTGGTAACTTGTTCCATGTGTGGATGACTCCTTCTGTAAAAAAAAATGTTGGTCCACAGATTCCTACGAAATCTTTTCCCTGTAACTTTAAAAGTATGCTTTCTTTCTTGGTTCCTCTACCCTCGTTAAAATACAGTATGCATCCATTCTGCCCTTCATGTTGTATTAGAAATGGTTTCATAATTTCAACTGATTCATAATAGTTCAAGCAAAAATAGGTGGGTGAAAATTTACAAGGTATTCTCAATCTGGTCTGACTGTAATGTTTAAATGTAAACCTCATAACCAATACTTCCTAGGCAGCAAGGAAGCAGCACAAGACCAGTACTTTTCCTAATATGTCATTGTCAGTGGAACATTTTCAAACAAAGCTAAACAAATTGACAGAATTTCTCCAAATTACGTCATATTTTGGATCTTTTTAAAGAATAGAATCTAAGCCAAATGATAATGGAAATTGAGGGCAAGAGAGATGAGAAGCATGCAGCTGGAACTCCTTGAATTAACGATAAAAGCCTTGGAAAAACACACACAACATAAAAGCTAGTAAATATTTAACTATATGGGATGATGTCAGATATTTATTAGAGCGCAAACACAAAAATGCATTTAAATTGCAAGTCAGACACAGCCTGCATAAGTTTGCTATCTAGGGGAAAAATGTTGGGATTTATATACAGTGGCATGCAAAAGTTTGGGCATCCTGGTCAAAATTTCTGTTACTGTGAATAGCTAAGCGAGGAAAAGATAAACCGATTTCCAAAAGGCATAAAGCTAAAGATGACACATTTCTTTAATATTTTAAGCAAAAAAACTTTTTTATTTCCATCTTTTACAGTTTCAAAATAACAAAAAAGGAAAAGGTTTGGGCACCCTGCGTGGCAGTACTTAGTAACACCCCCTTTGGCAAGTATCACAGCTTGTAAACACTTTTTGTAGCCAGATAAGAGTCTTTCAATTCTTGTTTGGGGGATTTTTTCCCATTCTTCCTTGCAAAAGGCTTCTAGTTCTGTAAGATTCTTGGGCTGTCTTGCATGCATTGCTCTTTTGAGGCCTATCCACAGATTCTCGATGATGTTTAGGTCAGGGGACTGTGAGGGCCATGACAAAACCTTCAGCTTGCGCCTCTTGAGGTAGTCTATTGTGGCTTTTGAGGTGTGTTTAGGATCATTATCCTGTTGTAGAAGCCATCCTCTTTTCATCTTTGGCTTTTTTTACAGACGGTGTGATGTTTGCTTCTAGAATTTGCTAGTATTTAATGGAATTCATTCTTCCCTCTACCAGTAAATGTTCCCCGTGCCACTGGCTGCAACACAAGCCCAAAGCATGATCCATCCACCCCCATGCTTAACAGTTGGAGAGGTGTTCTTTTCATGAAATTTTGCACCCTTTTTTCTCCAAATATACCTTTGCTCATTGCAGCCAAAAAGTTCTATTCAAAAGGTTTACAGGAACATCTAAACGAGCCTGATGCATTTTGGAAATCAGTCCTGTGGACTGATGAAGTCAAGATAGTTCACCATTCCCCATTTCCATTTCCCTCTCTCACCTTATCAGCTCATCACCTCCCTCTGGTTTTCCTTCCCCCTTCCTTTTCTTCCATGGTCTTCTGTCCTCTCCTATCAGATTCCCCCTTCTCCAGCCCTTCATCTCTTTCACCAATTGACTTTCTAGCTCTTTACTTCACCCCTCCCACTCTCTTGGTTTCATCTATCACCTTCTACCATGTACTTCTTCCTCCCCTTCCCCCACGTTCTTACTCTGATTTCTCATCTCTTTTTCCAGTCCTGATGAAGGGTTTCAGGCTGAAACATGACTGTTTACTCTTTTCTTTAGATGCTGCCTGTCTAGCTGAGTTTCTCCAGTATTTTGTATATATTACTGCAGTTAGATTAGCTGGCTGGTGATGTAGTAGCATCAGTGCCGGACTTTGGAGCAAAGGCTCCCGAGTTCGAATCCAGCCGGCTCCCTTGCACGCTTACCATCCATGCTGGGTTGAGAGTCGAGCTAGCAACTCGGCCTCGTAAAAATAAGAAAGCCTGCTAAAAAAAACTGCCGTCATGACGGCATCCTGATGACTCCACTCGGGGTTAAGGGCTTTTTTTTTCTTCTACTGCAGTTAGATAGAGCATTTCGTAGCCTCTGTGCTCATCACTGGTGGTGGAGTATGGTTGGGGAAGAGCTTTTGGTTGTAAGAGAATGAAAGGCTGCCCTATCAAGTGAGGTTTGACAGTTTAGGCCTATATTCTTGACAGGCAAACTTGAGACATATAAAATTCTGAGAGAGTATGACAGGCTAGATAAAGTTTTGACTAGTGGGAAAGTTTCAGACAAGGGGATGTTGTTATTCAGACAAGATAAGAGAATTGTCCCTTAAAATGAGCTGCACAGAAATTTCTTTTTGTAGAGTGTGATGATTCTCTGGAATTCTCTGTCCTGGAAGATTCAGATTATTGGAAGTATTTAAGTTGGAGGCAGTTTTTTTTTAAAGATCTAGGAATTGAACGCTATGGTACAAAAGAGGTGAGCCATGATCATATTGCATTATGAGGCTGGCTTGATGTCCTCCCTGTTGGAGTGAGTTTTTTTGGGTAGATGATTTGTTTACACTAAAATGACTTTGGCCACCAGACTTCTATTTGACTATTTGACAAAGTTCTGTGGATTGAGTCCACAACAATGTGCTTCCTAAAAAGGAGTGAATACCAGATGCTTCTGGTGCCATAGTTTGACCAGATGCTGGAGTTTTGAAGACAGTATTATCTATACATTATAAATATTAATGGTCTTCTATGTTAGCATGTAAAATGCCAAATAAATGTTTTGTGGATTTAATTTGCATTCCTAAAGGCTGCGGATACCAACCCAGACATGTTGGTGTCGGAAGGAAAGGATGAAGTTAGGTGGTGTGATATTTTGTATGTAGCCTCAATAGGAAGCATTGTCTATAACCTTAAGTAGCGATTGCCTTTTGTGTTTAGCATATAAATATCGAGTCCACATTGGGCTAGCAGACCTTTCTACCGAAAGCATCTCCATCTGTATGATGCCTGCTCTACCTTGTTGTGTTGAATAAAGAAGCTGCTTTGTATCTACTAGTGACTCCGTCTGTCCGGTGATTTCATCCGTGCTACAACACTCCTCCTGTTCCTATCTTCCTGTGTTTTTTTGTGTAAAATTACTTGAATTGAGTTAGATAGAATCTGTAGCAAAATGACAGGAAAACAGGAGTTTCCAAAGAGTGGTGGACTCAGCGAGTCCATTGCATGTCCAGCTCTGGACGACTACAAGAGGTGATGTCGCAGGAAGGTGATATCCATCATCAGGGACATCCCTCATTCTGGGCTGTGCCTCTTCTCGTTGCTCCCATCAAGCAGGATCCAGGAGCCCAAAGAGCAACACTGAAAACCCTAACACTACCTTGCACTATATTTCTCTCAACTAGCATGAACGTTGCTGTTGCGTAGCTCACTGAGCTGGCTTGTTAGCTTGCAGACGTTTGGTTACCCAGCTAGGCAACGTCATCAGTGCAACTTTGAGTGAAGTGTTGGTGTTCATTCGAAGTTGCACTGATGATGTTGCCTAGCTGGGCAGCCAAACATCCGCAAGCTAACAAGGCAGCTCCGCAAGCCACTCAACAATAACATCCTCAACCCGAGCTACAAATCTTTTCCAACATCTTAATAGCATGAATGTCATATTCGTTTATTTTATTTTGTTATGTAAGTTGTTTATAAATTATGTTAACTTAAATTTATGTAATTTAGCTTTCACATGTTTTTAATGTACTGTGCTGCTGCTGCAGAAAATCTAATTTTTGTAGCACTTTTACCCTGAGCATGAAAATAAATTTAAACTTGAAACTTGAGGTTATTTAGCCCAACTGCTCCATGTTCTCTTAATGCCCCACATAAGGGCCCGTCCTTCTCTTTCTTTCCCCCCATGTGATTATCTAGCTTCTCCTTACATGCCTCTCGATTATTCTCATCCACTCCTTTTGGGAAGAAATTTCCTGTCTACATAAGGAAATCTCAAAAATCCTTTGGGCAGAACCCTCCCCATCACCTACATTTAGTTAATTAAGTCATTTCATACATTTATGACATACTTTTCTCTCATTTGGGCATGTATAACATAATGTATAGCTTCCCACTGCAGAGGTCTGAGGTTCCCTCCTGTTTCTAAAGGTCAGCAAACATACTGGTGCCCAAAATGAGCAGGGTGAGCTGCCTCAATGACTATCATTCATTAGCACTTAAATCTACAGTAATGAAGTGGTTAAAAAGGTTGGTTATAGCTAGAATTAACTCCATCCTGTTCGATGACCTGGACCCACTGCAGTTCACCTAATTGAACAGATCTACAGTGGGTGGGATCTCACTGGCTCTCCACTCTGCTTTGGAACACCTAGACAACAGCAAAACATACGTCAAGTTGTTGTTTATTGATTATACTTACCATTCATACTATCATCCCTCGTGTTAATTGGCAAGCTTCTAAACCTGGGTCTCTATACCTTCGTCTGCAACTGGATCCTTGACTTCCTCAGTGGGAGACCACAGTGACTATGAATCAGTGATAACATCTCCTCCTCACTGACAATCAACACAGGCACTCCACAGAGATATGTGTTTAGCTCTCTCCTTTACTTTCTCTACACTCATGACTGTGTTGCTAAGCATAACTTAAACACTATCTCTATAAATTCACAGTTGTTCGTAAAATCTCAGATGGCACCAACTCGCGTGTTCAACTAATGTGCAAAAGACAACAAAACTGTGCAAATACAAAGACAAAAAAATACTACTATTACTACTACATCGACTCAGGCCTGGGGGGGCCAGTGTTGGGCACAAAGAAATAATAGTAATAAGCAATAAATATCGAGAACATGAGATGAAGAGTCCTTGAAAGTGAGTCCATAGGTTGTGGGAACATTTCAATGATAGGGAAAGGGAAGTTGAGTGAAGTTATCCCCTTTGGTTCAAGAGCCTGATAGTTGAGGGGTAATTACTGTTCCTGAACCTGGTGGTGTGAGTCCTAAGGCTCCTGTACATTCTTCCTGATGGCAGCAGAGAGCATGACCTGGACCCACTGTCAATGGTGGGGATCACTGATAATGGATGCTGCTTTTCTCTGACGGTGCTACATGTAGGTGTACTCAATAGTTGGGAGGTCTTTACCTGTGATGGACTGGGCCGTATCCACAACTTTCTATACGATTTTCCATTCAAGGGAATTGGTGTTTCCATACCAGGCTGTGATGCAGCCAGTCAATATATTCCCTATGGATGCCTCTATAATCCCCTCCGTATGACCTGGTGAACTGCCTGACGTGATGAATTCCTTCAGCATTTTATATGTGTTGCACAAGATTTCCAACATTTGCAGAATCTCTTGCGTTTCTGATTTTGAATATTTGGCCCTGAAATTCCAGGATTGCATTTAATAAATCTTACACTGCATTCCCCAATCTGAACAGCAGGTGGTGCTGAGAGGTAGTGTGTCAGCAAATCGGTGAACTTGCAGATGAAACCTCACCCGGTGGAACACAGAACAGGATAGTACAGGAACAGGATTTTCGGCCCACTATGCCTGTGCCAAAAACATTGGAGCAGAATTAGGCCATTCGGTCCATCAAGTTTGCTCCACCATTCCATCATGGCTGATTTATTATCCCTCTCAACCCCATTCCCCTGCCCTCTCCCATAACCTTTGATGCCCTTACTAATCAAGAACCTATCAACCTCCACTTCAAATGCACTCAATCACATGATCACAAAAGCCACCTGTGGCAATGAATTCTACAGATTCACCAGCCTCTAGCTAAAGAAATTCCTCCACATCTCTGTTCTAAATGGACGTTCCTCTATTCAGAGGCTGTGCCCTCTGGTCCTAGACTCCCCCACTATAGGAAACATCCTCTCTACATCCTTCCTTAGATAAGGGGCCCAAAACTACTCACAATACTCTGTGCAGTGTGACCATTGCCTTATAGAGCCTCAGTATTACCTCTTTGCTCTTATATTCTAGTCTTCTCAAAATGAATGCTAACATTATATTTGCCTTCCTTACAACCAACTGAACCTGCCAGTTAACCTTAAGAGAATTCTGCACAAGGACTCTTAGGTCCCTTTGCACCTCTGATTTCTGAGTTTGCTCCCTGTTTAAAAAAATAGTCTATGCTTTTATTCCTTTTACCAAAGTGCATGACCATGCCTTCCCTAAACTGTATTCCATATCCCATTTCTTGATTTAAATGTACGTGGATTTTTTCCCTCCATTCCCTGTCTGTTTTGTTCATATCCCTGTCTAAATGCCTTATCAATTTTGATGGTACTATCTGTGCACATCATGAGTACCGCAGTTAACAGGGAATCAGGTTCAACTTCAGAGAGGAAGCCTGAGAAATGGCTACTCCATTCAATGACAGCAGCAGACACTGCCAGCTCAGGGAGAGAGTGGTTAAAAATAACACTACAGGGCTCTTCCATGACCTTGTTATTGGAATGACTGCACTCTAAATCCTTTATGAATAGACCAGCCAACCAATTATAACCTTGTAACCATTAACCAAAATATCAGGTCATCAGCATTAGGGGAAAGCCTTTAGTATCTAGCCATCAGTAACTTTCCAAGGCATTATAATGCATATAACTTGTTAACAGAGCAGCTCTAAATTTTCACTGCAGGGTATAGGTCAAAGCATAGTATTATGTTGTGTGAGCAACAGGTTAATAACTGTCTTCCAGTTTCAAAGAAATACAATAGAATTCACAAAAAAAACACAAAATAACAAAGATAGTTGTACATTCAATGTGCAAAAAAAAAAGAACAATTCATGCAAAAAGTTTTTAAAAAAACAATCCACAGAACATGAACTGCAGAGTGCCTGAAAGGAAGTCATCTGCTCTGTAGCCAGATCAATACTGAGTCGGTCCAGAAGCCCAGTGGCTGCAGGCCACAGTTATGGAGCCAGCTTCAGTGCTGATGCAAGCCACAACAGCAAGGTCATTTCAGTGCTGAGGCAAGTAAATCCTCCAGGAGTAGTGAGCTGGACACTGGTTTGCCCATTGCCTCGATGCCTTATTCATTTTAATCTGCCCCGGTGCTTAAATCGGACAAAAAAGGGCTTGTTATCTGCTCTCCAGCTCCTGCGGTGTCACTTCAGTCTGCTTCAGCAATGGCTGTCACAGCCGTACTTGCATTCTCAAGAGTCCTATTTGCTGAATATTTCAGGATACAACAGAAATGTCAGGCTGCACAGACTGTTCCAAAGAACACCTCCCAGAGGGAAAATACAGGTTGCAAATTGCAGCGATCGTAGTCCAGAAAAAGTATACTTAGTAGAATTATTAGTAGCTTGTTTGCTGCCTGCAAAGCGTCGCCATGTCTCGCTAGCTTCATCTTTGCAGAATCCTCGCCACAACCAAGGCAACATGGCTCCCCTGCCATCAGTCTCACCAATGAACCAGTGAACAAGCCTTGCAGTATTCTACTTCACCAATGTTCAACAGGGTCTTGCAATCACAATAAAAAAACGTCCAAGATAATCACTCGCACCGCACACCGTCTCAGCACATAGGTTGTAACAAGTCCAAACAACAACACAGCAACGTTACGCAGTAGGTCCTGCTCGACTGCTATCGAACAAATCGTTGATGGGATAGTCCTGCAGTACTTGATGTTCTCAGTATCCAGCAGTGACTTGCGATTGTAACAGAGCCGTCCAGGATGAACAAATTCACCTTTGATTGGATCTGGAGTGGCAAATGTATTTGTGCGTGCTGCCATCATACCTGAAACTGCACAACCCTAATCATGGCAGTTTAGTAGCACCATAACCACTATGATCACTTTGCGCTACAATTAACTTTGTCTTTTTTCTGTTGTAGTTATGTTCTTTCTTCTAAAGATTGTGTATAATTTAAGATTAACTTATCTTTTTATTTGAATGTGCTTGCAGTATGTGATGCTATCTGCCTGTGACGCTGCTGCAAGTTTTTCATTGCAACTGTGCATTCATGTACATGAATACACTTTAAATTTGTTACCAACAGACAGCCTACAGATTGTACACCCTCACCGTTAATCAAAATGCCATGTCACCAGTATTAGGAGAAAACCTTCAGACTCTCATCTTCAATCCTTTGAACCAGTACCTTTCCAAGGCACAGTAATATTCAGATACCAGTGGATGAACAATAAAACAGCTGGTATTTAAATTGTTAACAGACCGGCTCCAACATTTCACTGCAGGGTATAGGTCAAAACATACCATTACATAAATGTATTATGTTGAATGAGCAACAGATTAGTAACTGTTACATATACACACCACTTTCTGAGTTTTGGTACTTTCTACCCCTCTAACAGAACTACTTTGTCACTGTCACACACAATATTTCTGCTTTCTTGACCTTTTAAAAATCTCTCCAGGGCATCTTGGGAAATATTTTCCAAACCAGTGACTAGAAGTTCAAAAATATCAACCATAGAAAAATGGCAGTGGGTAGTGCTGCTTCCTGACAATTCCAGGCACCCAGGTTTCATCCTGACCTCAGCCGCTGTCTATTTGGAGTTTGATTGTTCTCCCTGTGACTGTATAAGTTTCCTCCAAGTGACCCAATTTCCTCCCACATTCCAGAATATGTCCACAATAGTCATTGCTGGGACATGTGCACACACTGACCATCCCAGACCCCAAGGGACATCTGTCAATGACTGTGACGCAGAAGGGGTGAGAGACAGGTTCGGTAGGGAGTCCAAGCTGCACACACAAAGTCTGGTCTGGAAAGCCGCCTGCTTTGTTAGCATCCACTAGAGCTTCATGTGTGTCTAAAAAGCCATGTGGGTGTGGAGGAAGATAGAGCGAGTGTGTTCTGCTATGGTGCTTGAACAAGGGGCTGGAATCTTACCTCTACCTGGTGGCGGTGATTTCCTGGACACAGCAGACATTTGATGTGTGGGTGATCAGTTGCTTTGCAATAAGCTCACAAATTGTTTCTCCACTGACGTTCATTCTCTTGGGCGGGGGAGGTTAAGGGAAATTTCCCTAACTGCCTGATGAAGGAGAGGGAGAAGTGGAGAGTCCGTCATCATGCCCGACGCCAGCCCCCTAGGCCTGAGTTGATGTAATAGTAGTAGTAGTAGTCCCTGACTGCATGAGTTCTGGAGACACTACTGACAAGGGTCCTGCTGCCTAAATTGGTTCTGGGAATGGAACTGAGGCTCTGGCTGATGAATGGGAGGGTCATTCTATAAGACACTTGTCAATTCGGAGGGCCAGAGTGAGGAGGCTTTCAATGTTGGCTGGTATCCCTTGGGTAGATAGCTTGTCTTTCAAGTGCTCTAAGTGGCTGTGATGGTAATGGGCCAGCAGCGCTTCCTCCCTCTGGCTGCATCTGCCGTGAGGGTCCGCAGTGTATTCCAACAGTAAGCATGAGCCTTGACGCAGGTGAGGTATCTGATCGGCTGCCTCCCTTCCATTTCCCAGATGGTCAAACACCTGGTGCCTCTCAGCAATGGATTCCTCATATTTTTTTTGCAAATGGTGGTTTTATTGCCCCAGGTCAGAGCTTGCCTAGTTAAGAGAGAAATGAAAAAACAATGTTGGCTCAGTCCACGGGACACAGAGATAGCTGGAGCTCAAAGTGTAAATGCACTGGGACAGGAAGTTGCAGCATTGGTTTGGGGATCTGTTGAAGTGTTTGATCACCAGAATCCGGAGTGCTGACGGAGGAGTTTGACTGGCACAGGGTTGCTGTAACGAGACAGAGAGTTGGTTGAGAGTGGAGAGCAGATGGTCAATGGTTTTACTGCTGCTTCTGGATCGTGTGCTCATGTTAGCTGACAACATGTTTCAGCAAGCAAACTCTTGGGTCAATCACATGTCCACTCATCCTGTGAGGAAATGTAGAGGGGGCCTGGCCCAAACACAGAGCAATAATTTTGATAAATTGCAAAATTACAAGCCGTGAGAGGCCACAAAACAGAAGAGAATGGATACTTAAGCAACAAGGGAACAAGGTAACTGAAGACTAGGAACAACTGGTTGAGCCTGGCTGGTTCGTGTGAGAGTGAACAAGAACTGTGGATGATAGCTGGGTTTAAGTACACACGTAACTATCCAGACATCAGGGGAAAAAATTTCTGTGCTTAAGATCCTAAGGTCCGGGCTGCCAAATACACAGCCACCAGTATAGAACAATTAAAATAAGGGATGAAGAATTGCAGAGATCTCAGGGATTGTTTTTGGAGGAGGTTATGGAGATGAGTGGCTCTGACCAAGGTAATGGCGGATCTGAAGATAAGGAATTTAAACTTCACTGAAGTGTGAAGCATGTAGTGAAAGCTTCTTGAGAGTATTTCTTCAAACTCTTCAAATGCCGCCATTTCATTCATAGTCAGCTCACTGACAAATGACCAATTGCCATACACACTTGAAAGCATAGCTTTAAGATCAGAGCTGGGAGATTTAAGAGGGACATCACGGGCAGCTTCTTAACGCGTGCATATTTGAAATGGAGCTGCTAGAAATATATTTGAAGCAGGCACATTATCAACATTTAAAAGCTACTGAGATAAGTACATGGGTGGGAGAGGTTTAAAAGTCTATGGACCAAACACAGGTATATGATTGGCTACCAGTCTTCACTCCTGAAAATGTATTGTGCATTTAATTTGGAGTGCATCCCTGAACAATGGGTTCCTAAAAGCTGCGAACCCCGGTCCAGACAATGCGGATTAAAATTCATTTTGATGTCTGTGGTGTGGATGTGAATCAGGAGGTGTGAAGGTTGTATGTCATTTCAAAGAAAACATTGTCCATACATTGTAAATATGGAGTCGTCCTTTGATGTTTGGCATATAAAATATTGAGCCCCACGTTGGGCCAGCAGACATTTCCACCGAAAGCCTCTTCATATGATGCCTGGTGTACCTTGTTTTGTTGAATTAAAAAGCTGCTTTGTATCTGCCAATAATTTTCTCCGGCGATTTCATTCATGCAACAATGACTTTACAAATCTATAACACAGGCATTGTAAGCCACGGCAGAAGTGAACCTTTGATCAGTTCCATGGGTAAATTTCTTTGTCATGTGTTGTAAGTTTGCAGGTTTGTTGTACAGTATTCAGGAAGCACACAAATAAGAGCTACCAAACAGCAATGGTTTCTTTTAGGCTTACATTTTTCCTTATTGATTTATTGTCAGAATTAACAAAGCATACTACACCAGTCATGTTTTTGGACGTGTTCCTCCTAGCAGTTGAATAGAGTGAGCTGTTACTTTCTCATGGTGATAGCTGTTGTAATCCAAAAGGCTGTCCTGTGATATGTGACTAACCAGGTTGAGCAGTGGACAAATACTGCTTGTGAAAAGAATTCTTCATTTCCATTTAAT
This sequence comes from Mobula birostris, assembly GCF_030028105.1. Classification (NCBI taxonomy): domain Eukaryota; kingdom Metazoa; phylum Chordata; class Chondrichthyes; order Myliobatiformes; family Myliobatidae; genus Mobula; species Mobula birostris. The sequence goes on along the minus strand of NC_092370.1, from coordinate 121,500,979 downwards.
CCAAAAAAATTACCTCTGAAATTCTGTAACAAAAATGAGCTGGGATATTAAATTAAATACTTTGTCTTATATGTATCTCTGGTGCTTTAAGCTTTAACAGATGACTAATTGAAGTGGTTGAATTTGACTAATTCAAGTGGTTGAACTTCATGCTATGATTTTACCCAACACAATTTATTTATCTTGGTAATTTCATGAGAGGATATTTTTTAAGATTACTCCTGTAATAAATGCTATAATTTGAGTTGTTTGTACAAAATATCCAGTTATCATCTCTCCAAGCATGCATCCTATACAGCAAACAGCCAGCAGGACAATAAAGATAGCAAGTTAGATGTCAAAAAGAAATAGATGGGGCTTGGACGAAGTTTGCATTCTGTTGACAGTGGACCAGAGGGGTGAGTAGCCTGTTTCAGCATCATCTCTGTTCCCAGGATGAGGCTTTCCTTTCCTCGACATTAAAGATGACCTCCTTAATCTAGAACAGTATTTTCCTTCATTCTCCACTAATGCTGCCATCACCCACATGTTGTCTATTTCACGGACATCAGTGCTCACCCCATCTTTGGGCTGCCCTAACAGTGATAGTGTTCCTCTTGTTCTCACTTACCACTTCATGAGTTTCCACATGCATCACGTCATTCTCCGTAACTTCGGCCATCTTCAATGGGATCTTACCACCAAACAAATATTTACCTTCTGAGTGCCCCAACTCTCTGCTTTCCGCAGGGATCACTGGCTCTGTGATTTTCTTGTTCATTCGTCCCTCCTGGCACGTATCCCTGTAAGCAACAGTTGCCCATTCACTGCCTCTCTCACCTCCATTCAGAGCTTCAAACAGCCCTTCCAGGTGAGGCAACACTTTACCTATGAACCTTTTGGGGTTGTTTACTGTATCTGCCTTTCCTGATGTGACTTCCTTTATTTTGGAGAGATCCAAGTTAATTTGGGGGACTACTTTCTCAAGCACTTCCGCTTCACTGTATCCATCCACAAAAAAGCAGAATTTTTTGGTGGTCAACCATTTTCATTCCCATCTTCATTCTTATTCCTACATGTCGGTCCATAGCCTCCTCTTCTGCCATGATGAGGCCTCTCTCAGGGTGGAGGAATAACACCTCATATTCTGTCTAGGTAGCCTCCAACCTGATGCCAAGGACATTGATTTCTTCTGGTAATTGTTTTCCCTCACTCTTCCCTGTTCTTGTAGTTCCCACTCTGGCTTCCTCTCCTCACCTGCCTATCACCTCTCGCTGCTGCCCCTCCCCCATCCCTTTCTCCCTTTCTCCCATGGTCCATTCTCCTCTCATATCAGATTCCTTCTTCTCCAGCCTTTTGCCTTTTCTGGCTATCACCTCCCAACTTCTTACTTCATCCCACCTCTCCTGCTCAGTTGGCTTCAGCTATCATCTTCTAGCTTGTCCTCCTTCCCCTCCCCCCACCTTTTTTATTCTGGCACATGCCCCTTTCCTTTCCAGTCCTGATGAAAGGTCTCAGCCCCAAACATTAACTATTTATTCATTTCCATAGATGCTGCCTGACCTGCTGAGTTCCTCCAGCATTTCGTGTGTGTTCCCCTTTTGTTTTGGCTTGATCTAACCATGGCACACTGTAGAAAATCCTGATATTGCATTAAACGCACTTCCACTATCTGGTTTTAATTTTCCATCTCTCTAAACATGATCGATCTCAGCATCAAAATCACACCTACCCTCACATGAATGTGGAGCCCAGTCGGTCTTGTGGAATAGCAAAAGGGATTCTTCATAGCTATGTTGTGGTGATGGTCAACATGTTTTATGTGTTGTGATAGCGTTACTTTCATATATTTATTTGCAGGATATGATGTCACTGGCCATGCCAGCATTTATTGCAAATCTGTCACTGTCCTTGAATTCTCGGACTATCTTGGCATTTTATGTATGGAATAATCTGTCTGGATGGCACACAATAAAAAGCTTTTTGCTTATCTAGGTACATTTGACAACAATAAAGCAATTACCATTTCAGGGGGAGCTGAGATTAATTTAAACTCGATTCGCTTACAGGTGCCATTTTTAAAACTCTAATTTATTTAATTAAATGGGTTATTTAATTCCTTAGTCAGTTGATTGGAACTCAAGATTTTAGATCCATAGGCTACCACTGCATAATGGACTAGTTTTAAGTCCTCATGATGAGATGATTTCCGGATGGCTATCTATGAGTCTGGGCTACCTATGCAAGGGAGGGAAGATCTGTTATAGTGACGATGTGCACGTTGTAATATGTCTAAAAAGTTAATTAAATTGTGCTTTATTTTCTAGTTAGAGTCCATTAAAATTCTCCAATGCAATTGTCTGCCCGTTCAGCAGAGCTACTGGGCACCAGTGATTTGTTTAAAACTCTGTAGGCATCAGAAGAAGGGATGTTTTTTGCTGCCTAGTCTGTGGAGAATTTTGTCTGAGATCACTGGAAACACTGTTGCTTCTAACTGCAAAATATTTTATATTTTCCACCTACTGTGGGTGAATCAGGTGGGAGGAAACGGGAAGGGGGTGAGAGGTGGATCGAGAAGAGAGAGAAAACAAAAGGGGAAAAAAGGGGACTGAGAGAGAGTAGGGTAGAGGAAGGAAGTAAGAGAGAGAGAGAGGTGTTCACATCATAATTTTCCACCTGTCTCCTTCTGTCTCCTTTGTCTCTCACTTACTCACCTCTAGTTTCCTTTCAATTACATTCACTCTCAGACCCCTCTCCCAGCATCTCCCTCCTTTTTGTTCCCTCCTTTCCCCACTCTCTTCTCTCCTTCCTCTCTCCCTTACTTTTCCCTTCCTCTAGTTGTCCACCTTCATTGCTCTTTCTCAGTCCATCTCCTCTCTTCCTCCCCCTCCCACTTCCACTCATTCCCTGCATTTTGTTCTCCCTTCTTTCTCTCACCCCCTGCCCTGCATTTTCTTATTTCTTCACCTTACTCTTCATTTTTCTCTCTTTGTTCTTCCCATCATGCTCTCCCCTCATTTTCTTACCCCTCTTCTCAATTCTCCTACTCTCTCCCTCTCTTCTCTTCCCTCTCCCACCCTTCCCCCATTGTTCTCTCTTTCACTCACACACACAAAGAGCTTCTCTGGCAATTCCCAACTTTCAGAGCTCAAGTGAACTGTGAGACTCCAGCCATGCAAACAGAGGGTTGGCTTGACTTCTTGCATGGACTCCTGAGATGAAGTGATTAATTTTATGGGTAATTAACGATTTTAATGTAAATTATTTAATTACACACTTATAACTCTTTTAAGGTCAATTAGGTGACAGTAACATCAGTCAAAATTAAATTAAATTGCCTGCTGTTTAAAGGAGGACCAAGTAAACCTCTCATTATAAATAAAATCTGAGGAAACTTAATGAACTGAATCAAAATGTTACTGCCTGTGTTTACGGCAGTTTCAGATCCTTCAGTGTATAGACACATGGTATACATCATGTTTTCCCACTCCAGAAACTTCCAAGGCCTACAAAATGCCTCAAGGAGTTCCCTCAGAGTCCACTTGGAGAGGATTACATGCCTCAAACCCATGGGTGGGGTGGAGGTTTGGTTACCAGACTAGGGACCCAGAGGTCTAGCCTCACAACTGGAAGATACGTGCCTGACTCAAGGGTGGTGAATAATAATAATCTGGAATCTGATAAATAGTCTTAGTAATGATAAAACTATTGGATTGCTTTAAAAATCCATTTGCTTATCTAATGACTTGCAGAGGAAGAAGACTACGAGCCTTACCCAGTTGGGTTTATGTGACTCCAAACCTACTGTACCTTTGGTGCATTGGAGGCTGAGGAGAGACATGATGAAATTTTATAAAATTATGTGAGGCATCGATAGGGTAGACAGTCAGAATCTTTATCCCAGTGAAGAGATGTCTAACACTAGAGGGCATACATTTAGGGTGAGAGGGGGAAAGTTTAAAGGAGATGTACAGGGTAAATGATTTGTTACACAAAGAGTGGTGAATTCCCGAAAAAGTATGCTAGGGGCTGTGGTGGAAGCAGATACAACAGGCTGTTGGACGCTTGCATGGGGGGGATATGGATCATGTGCAGGCATAAGAAATTTGGTTTAATTTGACATTATGTTTGGCACAGGCTTCATGGTTCTAAGGGCCTGTCCATGTCTTGTTCTATGGTCTATCTTTTATTTCTTGTTTCGTTACAACATAGAAGGAGGCCTCTCGGCACACTCTGTCTTTGCTAGCTCTCAGAGCAATCCCATTACTCTACTTGTTTGTTTCTAAAGCATTTTCTCTCAAATGCACATTAGCACTGCTCTGATTCTCCTATCACCCACCTCATATGGGTAATTTACCGTGGCCAGTTAAATGAAGAGCATGCCCTGGAGTACATGGGAGGAAACTGGAGCACCAGCAGAACATGTAAACTCCACACAGACAACTTTGCAGGTTAAGATCAAACCCAAGATGCTGAAATACATCCTAGGATCCTAGCATACGCTGGGACACATCATCAGTGAAGTAACCTGGGGTCATTGGGTGTTTTCGGTCAGACACTCTCACTCAGGTGACCCAGCCAGGGATGATCAGGCCCTGGCTTGTGCCCCAGTAGCATTGGTCCACGAGTCACACCTCTTGATTCATAGCCATCTGAAGGCTCGCTCAGCAGTCTCTGGGACTGTCCTGGTGGCTCTTTTCTTTGCAGCCTCTGTAATGCAAAGGAGAAAGTAGATGCTGCAGAGCGAGCAACCAGCAAAACCTCTACACCCCACCTCTTTAAGCTTACATCATGCCTTCTCCCTGGTGTCTGGCACTGCTGTATACCAGCTCCTGGTATTTGGCTTATCTTACACTCAAACGTTTCCTCAATCTGGTCTTCCCAAGGAACTGTCAGTTCTACCATGACTACCTGACAGAACGATCATGTCTGGCCTTGGGCATGATGGTGCGTTGAAGCCAGGGAACTTTCGAGACTGAGCTGAAAAGCAGCTACACTACCTGATGGATTTCCCTTTTTACTGTCCACGTGTCAAAAAAGGTGACAGATAATCAATGAGAATGTTCTTGACATGGCGTATTTATTTTGACAGTAGAATTTGTAGTCAAGGCAAAACTTCTTTGAGATTTGTGATTGATTTGAACTAACTTGTTCAGAACGTTGTACTTCTGTAAAAGCATTCACCTGTTTATTTTAAGCACAACGGATTTTGCAGATGCTGAAAATCCAAAGCAACACTTACAAAATGCTGGAGGAACACAATAGGTCAGGTAGCATTTATGGAAAAGAATGAAGAGTTGACATTTCAGGTTGAGACCCTTCATCTGGACTGGAAAGGAAGGGGGGGGGCAGAATACAGAGGTGGGAAGAGGGGAAGAAGTATAAGCTAGAAAGTGAGGGAGGATGAAATGAGAAGCTGGGAGGTGATAGTGGAAAAAGTAAAGAGCTGAAGAAGAAATCTGATAGGAGAGAAAGTGGACTAGGGAGAAGGGGAAAGAGGAGGGGCACCAAATGTGATAGGTAAGTAAGAAGAGAAGATGTAAGAAAGGGGCCAGAACATTGACATGTGTTGCACCAGTTTATTTGCCATTTTGCAATTTTCACTAAATGTACTGTTTTAAGTTTGTACATTTTGTCCCTATCCTCACCTACTAACTTTTCCTTTCACCTTTTCGCTATCACACCTTTGCTTCTTCCTGCATTTTTTTCCAGACATCATCCTGAAAATTCCCCTCAACACTCTCTGCAGCGCAGCTACCACTGGATGTGAAGCCACCTTGAGTGTCTTGGTGTATTTGATGCATCTTGTTTCAGACTTGACATGGCTGCAGACCGCCTGAGATAAACCAGCAGCAACTTTCAATCTTCAATAGCAATCTTTGGCAGACACAAAAGGGGTTTCACATAAACCACTAGGCCTGGAATGAACATTTATCGTGTACCCAAGTTTGAGTTTGAATCTCAACAAATCAGGATGCGTTTGCTACTGTTAGTTGGTTTTCAAGCAAAGGGCAAAGATAAACTTGCATTTTTATTGCACTAGTGACAGTCAGGATCCCTTTGAAGTGAACTTAATTGCTGTTTAACATAGGAAGTATGGAAGACAATCTGCATACAGCATTGTCTCACAAACAGCAATGTGATAAATGACCAGATCATATTAGTGGGAAAAATATTAGTTGTGATATTCCTCCATTCCCACCCCACCCCCCATTCTTTCTTTCATGAGTCATTTCTGATGCTACAAGTAAAACAAACAAAATACTGGGAACGTTTGGCAAGTCACACAGCAGCTGTGAAGAGTACGCTAACGTTTCAGCTCAAGGATTCTGTCTTCCGTTACAGTAACCAGGAATTTTAAGAGTCTTTTTCGAGAAAATTTCACTAATCTTTTAAATCATACAAAACAGAGTTTGGCACAGTGGTCACCCCTGTCCATATCTCTGTTAGGTCAAATTAATGTTGTTAAAATGTATATCCTTCCTAAATTTTTATACATTTCAAACTACACCAGTTTTTCTTCCTAAAGCTTTTTTGATTCATTTAGATTCTATTATTTCATCCTATCTGTGCAAGGGCAAATGCTCCAGACTTTTAATAAAGTTCACCTTCAAAAACCTAAAAGGGAAGGTGGTATGGCCTTGCCTAATTTTCATTTGTATTACTGGGCAGCCAATATATGTTGTCTTACTTTTTGGTTTTGCTTTTATAATTAGTCTAACTGCCCAAAATGGGTGGCAATGGAGTTGAACTCTAATAAGGATTTCCCCATTTCTGCATCTCTTGGATCTGCACTTCCTTGTCATTTGCCTAAACTAATTGTTAATCTTCTCATTAGATATACTCTGAGAATACGGGCTCAGTTCAGAACATATTATGGTCTTCACAGTTTCTCTCTCTCTAGTCCTATTTTACATAACCATCTTTTCCGTCCTTCTATGCAAGACTTAACATTTCATGTCTGGTACAGAAAGGGCATTAAGCGCTTTGAAGATCTTTTCATAGATAATCTCTTTGCAACTTCTGAACAACTGTCTGCAAGGTTTAACCTACCTAATACTCATTTTTTCAGGTATCTTCAAATTAGACACTTTATTAACCCTTTAATACCAAACTTTCCTGAGATGCCCGAAAAAAATGTTGTGGACTTGTTTTTTTGTATAAATCCATCAAGTAAAGGTTTAATATCTACTATTCACGATAAGTTAATGACCTTGAGGCATGTCCTCTTTGATAAAATTAGAACTGCCTGGGAGCATGATTTAAATATTTCTCTGTCTGATGAGGTTTGGGATTCAATTCTTAATTCAGTTAACTCAACCTCTTTATGTACTCGCCACTGTCTTTTGCAGTTCAAGGTTGTACATAGGGCTCATATGTCTAAAACTAAATTATTGCAGTTTTATCCTGATATTAGTCCCTTTTGTGACAAGTGTAAAGGGGGCGAGGCTTCTCTTATCCATATGTACTGGGCTTGTCCTAGTCTGGAGAAATTTTGGAGAGAAGTCTTTTTAACTTTATCCCATATTCTTAATTGCCACTTAGAGTCTAACCCTTTTATTGCTCTTTTTGGCACCTCAGGTGAAGTTGACATGCATTTGAGTCCAACTAAACGTTGAACATTATCTTTTGCCTCTCTTTTGGCTAGACGTTTAGTTCCTAGGTGGGGAGATGTTGCCCCACCCACTCATACTCAATGGCTCAGAGACATTATGTCCTGCTTAGACCTTGAAAAGATTCATTATTCACTTCTTAATTCGGACATAAAGTTCCATAAGGTGTGGGGACCTTTTCTTGAATATTTTCATAATTCCTCTTTAGATTAAAGGTTTATCCTCCTTTTTTTTGTATTTTATTCCCTTACTTTCAGCTTTTTTTCTGGTTAAGTTTTACGGTTTTTTTCATGTGAAATATATTACAGTTTAGGTAGTAGGCAATATACTTTTTTTATATTTACAGCTCTGTGGTGACAAAAGCTCTGTTTACCTTTTCTTTACATCAAAATGGTTGGCCTGGAGTTGTGTAGTGGGAGGGTGGGGAGGATACTAACTTTATATGATTTTATTTTGGGTGCTTTTTCTTTATTGTTACGAATTGTATGTTAGACATGTTTGTTCTGCACTGCATAAACCTCTTTTTTGCTGGTGGGTTTTTTTGGTTGCACTGTAGGAACTCATAAAAAAATTAATTTAAAAAAAAGATCGGTCTTCCGGAGGGTTAACCCATGGAAAGCATCAGGCATCAGATGTATCCTTAGATCCCACACGGATCAGCTGGCAAGGGTATCTGTGGACATTTTTAACCTCTCCCTGCTTCTAGGTATAACTCCCCCCTGAGTTAAGAAGGTGATTATCATCCTGATACCCATGAAAAGCAAGATAACATGCCTCATGACTACCACCCATTGGTTCTGTCATCTACCATCATGAACTTCTTTGATAGCCTGGTTGTGGCCTGCATCAGCACCAGTTTTCCAGTCAACCTCAACCCACTGCAAGTTACCTACTGCCAAAACAGGTCTACGGCGGACACCATCTTCCTGACCCTACATTCATGCCTGGAGCAGCTGAACAGCGAAGGCACCTACATTAGACTATTCTTTATTGACTACAGCTCTGCCTCCAATACTATTATTCCAAGCAAACTCATCACCAAACTCCGGACCCTGGTCAACGCTTCACTCTGCAATCGGATCCTTTACTTTCTGACCAACAGACCACAATCAATAAGGGTAGGCAGCAAAACTTCTGTCATAATTATTCCATGCACAGGTGCTCCACAAAGTTGCATTTTTAGCCCCCTGCTCTACTCCTTGTGCATTCATGACTGTTTGCCCAGATTCAGCTCTAACTCCATCTACAGGTTTACTGATGATACCCACTATAGTGAGCTGCATCTCAAATAATGATGAGTTGGAGGACAGGAAGGAGATAAAGAACTTACTGATACAGTGTCATAACAACAACATTTACTTAAATGTCAACAAAACAAAAAGGCTGTTTATTGAGTTCAGAACGGGGAGTAGTACCCATGCTCTTGTCTACATTAATGCTGTTGAGGTTGAGAGGATTAAGAGCTTCAAATTTCTTGGTGTGAGCATCGCCAATAGTTTGTTCTGGTCCAACCATGTAGGCACCGTGGCCAAGAATGCTCACCATCGCCTCTACTTTCCCAGGAAGCGAAAAAAAACATCAGCATGTTCCTGTCGACTCTTGCTGATTTTTATGGATGCACCTTAGAAAGAATTCTGTCTGAACGGATAACAGTTTGATGTGGCAAATGCTCTGCATGTGATGACAAAAATCTGCAGTGAGTTATGAACACAGCTCAGCACATCACAGGAACCAGTCTTTCTTTTATGGACTCTGTCTGTACTTCTCACTGCCTCAGTAAAGCAGCCAGCATTATCAAAAGTCCCCACCCACCCCAAACATGCTCTTTTCTCCCCTTCCCCATCGAGCAGAAGATACTAAGGTTCAAAAGCATGTACTACCCAGCTCAAGGACAGCTTCGATCCCACTGTTATCAGAGCCTTGGGAATAGCCCCTTTGTACAATAAGATGGACTCTTGGCCTCACAATCTAACTCATTATGATCTTGCATTTTATTATTTACTTACACTGCACTTTTCTCGGTAGCTTTTACACTTCATTCTGTATTGTTATTGTTTCAGCTTATTCCAGCTCAATGCACTGTGTAATGATATGATCTGTATGAACAGTATGCAAGACAAGCGTTTCCCTCTATTTTGATATATGTGACAATAATAAACCAACACCAAGTACGTATATGCACAGTGCAACATACTTGCCATGGCACATAGTATCAGCTATACAACATTTAGAAGAAAACATAAATTATACATCATTTTCACAAAATCAGTTTGACCAATCCCAGTGGAAAGGCTAAATGTCCAAGATGGTGATTTTATCTTTAATTTCTCTAGGTAACATCCATTACTCAATCCCTGGTATAAAATTTCTTCCCAAGTTTGCTTCTGGCTAGTTTTCCAACAGCCCATATAACACCATGCTCAGAGTAAATCATCACGCACAGTGTTTCAAGTCCTTTTGACATAATAAGCATAAATGCAAACCTTATGTTTTCATAAACCCAATACATAAATAAAAATGGAGCAAGCTCAACTGGTTCAGTTTAGGAATTGAATTTACCACAGATTTAATGGGCAAATTTGTCAAGGCAAATATTCCCTGAGACGTGGAACTGATTGAGAAATAATTTTATAAGTGGCTGCAGATGTTGTTTTGTGGGTGGAAGTCTCATAAGTATCTGGAATCATTTGTTGTTTTTGCTTTGTTCTTTGGGGCTGTATTGTACATTGATAGCAGCAGAAGGAAAAACCTTTATTGTTTTCGTCAATTTCCCTGAGGCACCATCCTGTAATTGAAATGCACTGAAATAAATTGTTTGTAAAAGGCATTACACAGGGAATGTTAGATTCAATCTGGTTTGGACCGCAGACTTCGTTTTGTGGAGGGTTAGGAATTGCAATGTAGTCTCCTAAAATAGTTTTGCATGCATTAAGGTTAAGGACTCAAGAATGGATTGCAGTAAAACTGTTGCACAGGAGATCAGTGTGCATTTTGTGTTTGGCACTTACACGTTTTGGATCTTATATGTTACAATAAAATTATTTCTTATTCTACTGAAGCCAAATAATTGAAAGCCAACCTACTATATCATCAAGGAGAGTCAGGACAATATGGTGTCTGGGTGAGGTAGGATTGCATGTAGGGATCACATCAGGACATCAGTATTTTGGGACCACAGCTGGTAGGAGGGACCCAATAAACATCCACAGCAATGTTTAGGGAGTGGAGGGAGTTGGTATAAAGGATGAGACAAGACTTTAAACAGAGTTATCTTCAGCTGGGTCCTAAGTTGTCCTCCTATTTTTCTGCTCCAATACACATCTCGTCTCTCTTAAGGGAACATATTTCTGACTAAGTCATCTGTGCAATTCATGACCCTTTACTGTAAAGTGGAATAGTGGGAAGTGCAATCAAACCATATGTTGATTTTTTTAAACCTTCTCCTCAATGGATCATTCACTGTATTTACATCTTGAAAGCTCCAATTCTGACTCGTTATCAAGAGAAATTATATCTCCCACAATGGAATATTCTTCTTTTGTTAACTGAGGATAAATGATGGGTTGAATGATTTAAATTAAGTTTTCTTAATACAATAAAGATGAATATTGGACTCTTTTGAAAGTTTATTCAGCCTGCAAATTGTTTTAATGTTTTTCTCATGTAGAAATTTTATATTCCAGCAGCCTCCAGAGTATTTAGAGGATATTTCAAAATTCAAACCTCTGTCCACTGCTCCTTGTTCATTGCCTTCACTCTAAAGGTTCAAAGGTTAATTTATTATCAAAGCATGTGTGTAGTATACAACGCTGAGATTTGCTTTCTCCAGATCACCACAAAACCAAAAAAAACATGAAAATTGTTCAATGAAAAACATCAATATCTCCCCACACAAAAAATTAAATCTTGCAAATGCCAACACAATCATCAGTTCCCCGTTGTATGAAAAAGATCACACAAACAGCAACAAACGTCAAACCCCACCCCACATGGAAAAACAAATTGTGCAACAGCACTACTCCCTATATCCTACTGCCCTCTGTCCCTTACTTCCGTTCTATTGCTGCTCACTGACCATCTCCCCATGTGCCTCTGTGTATTGTCTTATGTCCATTCTCCAATCCTGTCTGCCCATGGCCCTCATCCTTCTTACCTTTTGTTCACTACACCCCACTATGATTCTCTGCCCACCATCCTCTGCCTCTCCCTACCACCTTCCATTCACAATTCAAAATCCATAATCCTGCAAAGGAACAACCTATAAACTGGTTGTGGATGAAAATTCCATAACAACTTCCAAATAAAAGGGGTTAAATGTCTGTACAAAGAGAACAGATTCTTTAGTACTGTGTCATTGTATGAGGGTGATATACTTAGGAGAAAGTACTTGTCAGCACTTTTAAAAGAATAATAATTAACCATCTTCCATGATCACAAAACAAACATCAGGTCAGGCAGCAACAATGGAAAGGAATAAAAAATGATGTTTCTGGCCAAGATTCTTCATCCTTCTTTGGACAAAGGATCTTGGCCTAAAACTTTGACTGTTCATTCCTCTCCATAGATGCCGCCTGATCTGTTGAGTTCCTCCAGTATTTTGCGCTTGTTGCTCCGGATTTCCAGCACCTGCAGAATCTCCTGTGTTTACATCCCGTGATCATACACTGGGTTCAGTTTAACTATTAGAATATGTCAATAAAGTTCCTGCTCACTCACCTATTGCTCATCAAGATACCGTACAGATAGCAGGTCTTTGGAAGAAGACTGCAAACTTACACATGCTTTCAATGATAGGCTCTGAAGTATGACAATTTCAAGGAGTTCATAGCAAAGCAACAGTACCAGTGAGTATTTGAATTCATCTGTCATTTGTCTCAACAGCTTGTCAATAAATGGCACAGGATTTTGTTATTCTGCTATAGTAATACTAACATTATTAAATACCAAAGAAATACCAAGCACTTTTTATATTATAGAATTATAGAATCTTTGGTCCAGTGTATTCAGACCGGCCATCAAGTAGCTATCCATATTAATCCCATTTTCTCACACTTAGAGTCGTAGTCAAGTAACATGGAAACATGACAAACTCGTCCATGCCAATTAAATTGCCTAAATGGATGAGTCCCATTTGCTTGCATTTGGCCCCTGTCTCTTTTAACCTCTTCTATCCATCTCCCAATGCCTTTGAAATATTATAACTACAGCCAACACTGTCGCTTCCTCTGGCAGCTTGCTCCGTATACTCAGCAACTTCAGTGTGAAACAAATTGCCTCTCAAGTCCCTTTTAGGTCTTCCCCCTCACTTTAAACCTATGTCCTCTAGTTTTGGACTCCTTGACCTTGGGAAGAGACTCTTGAGAAGAGAATTTGGCCACTCACTTTATCTTTGCCCTTCATTATTTTATAAACCTCTTGGGCCAGTGCCTTCTATATCACAGTATTTTCAAGTAGATAACTAAATGTATGTAATTGCTCCATAGTAGAACTTGTCAATATCATTAATTCCCAAATTCCAAGTCTCCTGGTTATATATGAACACCGTAAACTTTGTTTATGCTCACTTTTAAATAAATGAATTGGTTATCAATGTCCATGATCTGCTTTTTTAATGAGAACATTAGATATTCTTCAATCTAATGAGAAGTGAATCTTGAAATTTAAATTGTCATGCAGTTGTATCTTATATTCCATTGTGTAAGTACAGTATATGACTGTTAAATTAATCTTTTCATCTCCTTGTAAATTTTGCAAGAATTCAGTAATCTCTTTCATACTGTGTCATTCATTGTGGTACAACTATCTCTCAGCTTCAGAGTTTCAGTTTTAGATCTCAGTGTGATAGTGTAGGCATATTGCTGAGTGACTGATAACTCGAAAGAGTCATAGCAAAACAAGCTTGTCTGCAAAAAAAAAGGTATCAATGCTTTTTGCATGGAATGGAAAGTACTTGTGCAAGGTACTCTGGGATCGAAGCCTCACATATTGGGGAGCAGAATCCAGCCAAAGGATGTATCAAGATTCTAGATGTAAGCCTTTCATTCAGTATCAGTTCCAATGAAACTGAGCAGAATATCTATACTCAGTAGCCACTTTATTAGGTATACCTGGACACCTGCTCATTAATGCAAGTATCTAATCAGCCAATCATGTCAAAGCATAAAAGCATGCAGACATGGTCAAGAGGTTCAGTTGTTGTTCAGACCAAATATCAGAATGTTGAAGAAATGTGATCTAAATGACTTTGACCATGGAATGATTGTTGGTACCAGACAGGGTTGTGTGAGTATTTCAGAAACTGCTGATCTCCTGGGGTTTTCACGCAAAACAGTCTCTAGAGTTTACAGAGAAAGATGTGAAGAACAAAAAGAAAATCCAGTGATCAGTAGTTCTGTGGGCAAAAATGCTTTTTTGATGGAAAACATTGGAGGAGAACGGTCAGAATGGTTCAAGCTGACAGGAAGACAGCAGTAACCCTAATAACCACATGTTAAAACAGTGGTATGCAGAAGAGCATCTCTGAACACATAACACATTGAAATTTGCAGCAGAAGACCATGAATATTCACTCAGTGGTCATTCTACAGGAGGTAGGTACCTAATAAAGTGATCACTGTGTGCACATGCTTTCTCTATAGCATACACGAAGAATGAGTGTCTGGTATGTTCCCCATCTCCATCTGAAAGTTCTTGAACAAGTTGTCACACTCTAGATTGTATGCTCAACTCTCTTGCAATCACCCATTTAAATCTCCAGCTACACTTACCCTGCATTGAAGTGACCAAAACCAAGATTCCAAAGAAAATTGTGGATGCACGAAAGGGATCAAAACTGGAAGACTACAGAAATTTTTAAGGGCTGTAGGCGCAGAGGGAGTATTAGTATAGAACAGGTACAAAAACAATCAGTACACTAGTGCAGAATGCTATTACCCTTTTTCTATGCCTAAGTACTGGACAGATTTGTGCTTGTATCATGCACTTCATGATCTGTAGTATGAAATGCTCTCTTGAGTTTTATAGTAGCATGTTGGCCTAAAGATCTAGAAGTCTGGTTGAATGATCTACTGTAGAAACTTGAGTTAAAATCCCACCACCACAGTAGCCGCTTGATTAAATAAATTTGGATGCAAAGTTATTATCATTAAAGGCAGGAAATGAGTAGTCACAATGATATATATTCTTCTTAGCAATTGTTTCATCTGGGGTCAAGACATTCAGTCTGAATAAGCCGACATTCACATGGATGTATCTCAGAAGGCCCTCTCTCCCTCCTCTTCACCTCTCTCTAGTTAGCACTGTGACCTATGGTTGTGATGGGAAGGTTCCCAGATTAGACCCTGACTTAGATACTCCCCTCAATTTATATAATTCATATAACTATAAGAAGTTAGGCAAAAGGATAAACCACCCTGGCCTGACTAATTTCTGAAGAGCTGTTTTCTAAGGTCTGAATGATATCAGCTCCTTTATCAATTCTGCTCTGTCATACGAGGGCCTGTTTTCTAAACTCTGTGCTTTCCCAGTCAGGTTGAGTCATAGATTCACAGATCTGTAAAGAATTTGTTCTTTGGTTTCCAAGGCCAAGCTGAACACTGATCTCCACAAGCAGGTTGCAACCTACTGTTTGTGGAAATATGTAAATATAAAGGGCCCCCAGCACAAACCAAGAACTCTATTTTAGTTAATAATAAGCTTAACCACTAAAATTTGCTAAAACACGTATTACGCAAAGGATAAAAAGATTACAACTACTGAACAGTGAAGTTATCTAGATGAAGAGTTTCAACTCGAAATGTCAATTTTGTTCCTGCTGTTCTCCTCCCTTCATCTTCCTTTCCACCTGCCTGCCTTCATCCTCATCTTTCCACCTTGTGGATATATTGGTCTACCTTTCCCTGTTTTGATGGACTTCAGCCAAGGGCTGGATCATGAGCAAGGTGCTTAGGACCGAGGGGTGGTTTCATGAGTGAATTGGATTTCAGACCTCCCCCAACAAGAGTAACAATCAAGCGGTGACTAAGACTCGTTAGCCCTGAAATCTTTGTGAATTGCTATGTAGTATTTTGTATGGTTTATTTGTGCTTTTTGTTTGATGGTAATAAATTACAATTAAGTTACTTTGTTGTGCTTGCACACTTATTACTACATCTTCTGGACACACAAATAGTTTGGGTCTGATCAACCCACTCCATTACACTTGTGCCTCTGAATCTATTTGTTAATAATATCTATCTTACTTTTTGCTAATTGTCATACATGGCATTGACTGCTTGACTGTCTTATTGAGCATGTAAACCACTATGTCTACTTATACATATTAGACACTGTTTACCCAAACACAGTAAACTGATTTGGCTAATAATCTTGCTGATGCTTTACATGTATTATTATTTCATCATCTGGTTACTTAGTTTCAGTGCTGAATTAATATTGTTTAATGCTGTGGGAGTAATATGCCAACATCTCTCCGAATGACTCATATTTTAAGAGGCTGTTTCCCAAATGCTTTGGTTAGGCTGTGCACACCTGCATTTAAATTCCACCAACAGTTAGGCTAAATTGCTTCTAATGACAAAGAGCTCTTAAATATCATGTTGCAGAGAAGTACTGTTTTGCTGAGGCAGTGCAAGCAACAGCTCAATGCACTCTTTGACCACAGATTTGTTTTATTTGGTCCATGGTGATCTTAAACTTCTTCATTTTAGGCTTCCAATTTGCTTTCCTATTGTTCAAACAACTGAGAAAATTACACTGTAAAATGGTCGAAGCTCTTTTACAAGAATTTGCTTAGGATATGGAACCAATATACTTTATCCACTTGCACATTGAATAGTGGTCCATGAATTGTTCTACGTAAGTCCATTAGAAATAGAAACTCTCAAACAAGATCAGCGTCTCATACAAAAATGGAATATTCATTTCTTAAAGGGCAGGCCACGTGGCTTTCTCAAATCTACTTCCCCATTCAGTATGATAATGGTTGCTCTGATTTTCTCAGTTGATTTCTTCAGCCCCTGATTCCCTCACACACCAAAAATCTACCTTTGAACCCTGCCTCTACATATCTTTGGGATAAAGAATTCTAAATATCATTCTTCTGAGGGAAGAAATTCCTCCTCAACTCAATTTCAGAGTTGTTAACCCCTTATCCACAGACTATGCCTGCTAGTTCTAGACCCTCACAGTATTTTTTAAAAATTTATTGCAATAACCTGCGCAATAGGCCCTTCCAACACTTTAAGCCACACCTCCCAGCAATCCCCTGATTTAACCCTAGCCTAATCACTGGACAATTTACAATGACCAATTAACCTACCAGTCGGTCTGTCTTTGGACATTGGGAGGAAACCAGAGCACTTGGAGGAAACCCACATGGTCATGGAGAGAACATACGAACTCCTCATAGGCAGCAGCGGGAATTGAACCTGAGTTGCCTGTACTGTAAAGCGCTGTGTAGTGCCACTACACTACCATGTGTAGTGCCACTACACTACCATGCCGCCCTATTCCCTACCTATTAAACATCTACAATTTAATGAATTCTGCTCTCATTCATTTGGATGCTGAGTCTGTGATCTCAATCATACAATCAAGTCAAAGTAAAACAATCTGATGGAGTTCCCACAGAGTGCCTCTTTGTCAGGTTTGAAGTGGAACATGCTTTTTCTGTCAATGACTCCAGAGAATTTCCTGTCTTTCACAATGTTGGGACTCCAGCCAATTAAGTACTTCTTGAGCCACACTCATTGTTGAAATGCAGGGAATATGGTGGAGCATTTGCACAGTGAAAGCCAACTCAAACAGCACTGAGGTAATGTTCCAGTAATAATCCATTTTTATCGATAACAGGAAAACTGATGTGAGGCCAAGATCTGATAGTCATGAATGATAAGGCTGGTGAAAGCAAACTATTTTTTTAATGGTCATCTCAGCTAATATTTTCCATATTACCGTTTTAAAGAAATGTAGGGAAATGTTTCCCGGTACTCTCATCCACATCAAGTTGTCATTTGTAGGAGCTCACTTTGTACAACCTATCTACGTTATAATAGTGAGTAACCTACAAAATTAAAGCTCCTTGAGCAGGAGAGAAAGTGTCCTAGGACATGCTTAATTTATTTATCTATTTGTTTATTTACTATCTAAATTCTGCACTTTCTGCTGCCTTGGGAAAGCAGCCAATATAATCTAAGATCCCTAACACCCTGGTAATTCTCTCTTCTCCCCCACCCCTTTGATCCAGCAGAAGATACAAAAGATGGAAGACAAGTAACACCAGCTTTAACACACACAAAATGCTGGAGGAACTCAGCAGGCCAGGCAGCATCTATGGAAAAAAGTACAGTCGATGTTTCAGGAAATGTGTTGCTCGGATTTCCAGCATCTGCAGATTTTATCTTGTTTGTGATTTGACCACCAGCTTTAAGGACAGTGTCTATCCTGCTTTTACAAGACTTTTGAATGGACCTCTGGTATGGTAAAGATGAATTTTTGATCTCTCAATCTACCTCATCATGGCCTTTGTTTTTATTTTGACTTAATTTTTCTACTTACACTGTACTTTCTCTGTAACTGTAACACTATTTCTGCGTTCTGTTATTGCTTTTTTCTTTGCATACATCAACATACTTATGTTTGGAATGAACTGTATGGAAATAAAGTGTTTTATTGCATCATGGCACACTTGACAATAATGAGCCAATTACCAATTATTAGACCCAGTTTTCCTTCCTCAAGAAAAGCAAGAAAAACTCTTTCCTGGTTTTATCTTATGGCATGGTATTCCCACATCAACTACATAGTTCATAACTGATTGTTCCTTCTGTATATGTTTTACATCCTCAAATACTGTTTACATTTCCATGCAATGTCACAACTGTGATCAATCAGTAATGTATTCCAATACTAATAGTTGCCCCATGCACTGTAATGTTAACAATGTTAAACGCCAAATGAATGGATTGTTTCAACAGCAAATCTGACCTTCAGATAAAATTTAGTGTGAAGAAATAACAAAACTAAGCACACTCAATTCAGAACATACAGAAAGTCAATTCATGCAACCTACTGATATTTATCTATCAGCATTTTAACTCTGACAATGTGCTGACTGATTTCTGGTTGTTACATTGGTAGAGTCATACAGCAGAGAAGCAGGCCCTTCGGCTCAAACAGGTCATGCTGACCAAGACAACCATCTAAGCAAGTCTCATTTGTTCATATTTAATCCATAACCTCTAAACCTTTCCCACCAATGTGCCTGCCCTTTTAACGTTGTAAATACGGATTTGTCTTCAAGCTCTTGTACCTCCTCCACAATTGTAGTAATGGGAAGAAAACACGTCCCAAATGCGAATGGGTTGCTTTGCCAGAGCTGTTAGCTTTCTGAGCACAGTGTCTTCTGGGACTCTTTCAAAGTCGAACCAGCAGACCCTGTGCTCATCTTCAAAACAGAGCACAAGCAAGTGTCAGATCCTCAGGTTAGGTGTTCCAGATGCCTTGATCACTCATCACCTTCAAAAGTTATTGATTTTATCTGAAATGTCTCCGATAACCTCTGAGCAGGTTTAAAACATTTTAAATACTTAAGAAGGAATAATGATTTAAAAATTAAATTAAGTGTTTGGATTGATTCACTTGACATTGGTTCAAATGGACCATGGTGTGATCATGTGGCACCTTTCCTTGGTGTAAAGCTGAGGGACTGATGTAAAGTGAAAATGGACACCCTCCTTAGCGCTTATTGGTGGATTCTGCTACAGAAGAGGGCAGATCTTCTGCAGCCAATTCCAGATTGTCTCTGGTTCCCACAGTTGGCCAAGTGTGTCCAAGACAAGCTGAGCAGCAAATTTGCTGACAGCCCTGCTCAAGAACACAAACACATAAGAAATAGAGCAGGAGTTGGCCATTCAGCCCCTCATTCCAGTTCAGCCATCAACAGAATCAAGGCTGATCCTTAGTGTTATTTTCCTGTGCCAATCCAAAACTCCTTTAGTTTGTATAATATCCAAACACATTTGATCTGTACTTTGACCATCTTACCTGCTGACCCTTCAGGTTCTCTTCAGAAAATAAAAAACAGAGGATTACTGTCAGATCGCCAGCCAGGGTAAGTCCCATGGCCACTGCCTTCTATGGGCAAACCAATTCTGAATCTACACACTGGATCCAATGCACTTTAATCTTCTGGGACGTGCCTCCTATGAGGGACATTGTGAAATTCCTTACTAAAATCCATGTAGACAGCATCCACAGCTCTGCGTTAATCAATTAACTTTGTCAACTCCTCTAAAAACTCAATCAACTAGTAAGACACCACATGAAACCATGCTGACTGTCCCTAATTGAGCCATGGTTTTCCAAATGCTCATAAATCCTAACCCTAAGAATTCTCTCAGTAACTTCCCTGCAACTGATATGAAACACACCAGTCTGTAATTTCCAGGACAGAGAATTCAAAGTATCCACACCCCTTTAGATTTAGACATCTCTTAACATCTCTGTGCTGAATGAGTAACTCCTTATTTTGAGACTATGACTCCTGATTGTAGACACCCCAATCAGGAGAAACATTAACTCTACATCTACATCATCAAACTCCTTAAGAATGTTATATGTTTTAATGAGTTTAAGTATATATTAGGGATGTTTTGGTAAAATTGATATACATTAAGGCTGTAGTATGCTCGGGCCAATTTAAAGAACAGGAAGGGAGAATAGGTTTAAATGGGAGAAGTACAACACAGTTTAAAGAGGAAGTAAATTGTTCATTTACTCCTTTATTTTGCGTGCAACAGGCATAATTAGGGTTCTGAGGTAATAGAAGTGATGCTTCCTTAAATAAAATGTTGATTGATAATAAATATAATACACAGAGCACAAGAGTTCTTATTTAGAAGATTAAAAATAGCAAAAATAATAGCTCATCGTGCTTGCTTCTAATAGTGTGTAACTTAAAGATATTCCATCAGCTACTCCTATCTGGTATTGCCAGCACAGCATAAAATAAAATGGTTTAAATATGAGATTTTTCTTGGTTAATGTGTGCAGCTATTGTTTTTTTCCCCTGTATAATGTCAATCAGATGTTGGGAAGGCTGAAAGTTTTAGTAATGCTTTGCTGCCATGAGTGTCATCAGTTTGCTATCATGAGTAACAGGCTATGCTTGTGGAACTAGAAAGTTTGGTTCTTTCGAAATATTGAGAGACTTGGAACAGATGTGACTCTCCAGTCCTCCTTTCTAGCCCTCAGTAGCTATTCCCAATATTTACACAGTATCTGTAGCATGTGAAATACATTATAAGATCATAATTAAACAATACTCCTCAGAACAAAGGAAAGTGAGAGGAGATTTAATAGAGTACAAGATGATAAGAGCATAGATATTAGAGATTTCTACTCTGGGTGGAAATGGCTAATACAAAGGTGCATTATGTTAGGGTGATTAGAGGATAGAATAAAGGGAATATCAGAGATAAGTTCTTTACATAGAGTGCTGGGTGCATGGAACACCCTACTGGGGATGATGGTAGAGGCAGATACATTAGGGGCTTTTAAGAAACACTTAGTTAGGTACATGAACAATAGAAAAATGGAGGGCTATGTAGATCATAAAGCCATAAGACATAGGAGCAGAATTAGGCTTTTCAGCCTATCAAGTCTGCTTCACCATTCCATCATGGCAGATTTATCATCATCTCAAACTAATTCTCCTCCCTGTTTTCTGTAACCTTTTATGCCCTGATTAATAAAAACCTATCAAACCCCACCTTAAATATACTCAATGACTTGGCTTGCAGAGCTATCTGTGGTAGTGAATTCCCTCTGGCTAAAGAAATTTTTCCCCATCTCTGCTCTAAATGGATATCCCACTATTCTGAGGCTGTTCCCTCAGGTCCTAGGCTCCCCCACTATAACAAACATCCTCTCCACATCCACTCTCTTTGGGCCTTTTGATATTCGATAGGTTTCAATGAAAATCGCACTCCCCCAATTCTCATGAACTCCTGTGAATAGAGGCCCAGGGTCATCAAGCTCAGTAGCGTAGTGATTAGCACAACACTATTACAGCTCAGGCCATCAGAGTTCAGATTTCAATCCCAGCGTCCTCTGTAAAGAGTTTGTATGTCCTCCCTGTGGGTTTTCTCCGGGTGCTTAGGTTTCCTCCCACAGTCCAAAGATGTACCGGTTAGTAGGTTAATCCTGTGATTAGACTAGGATTAAATAGGGATTGTCAGGGGTTTCTGGGCCAGAAGGACCTATTCTGTGCTGTATCTCTAAATAAATGAACGAATAAATAAATAGATAGGTAGATAGATAAATAAAATCTTGTAAGCATTCGTCAAATTCCCTCCCTTGAGATCCAGCACCAACTGGCTTTTTCCAATCTACCTCTATATTGAAATCCCCTATGACTATCGCAGCAGTGTCCTTTTTACATGCCTTTTCTATCTCCCATTGTAATTTGTCCTGGCTACTGTTTGGAGCCCTGTATACAACCCCAATCAGGGTATTTTTACCCTTGAAGTTCCCTAACTCTACCCACAATGATTCTACATTTTCCTATCCTACTTCTTTCTAAGGATTTGATTTCATTTTTTACCAATAGAGGCAACCACCCCCTTTGCCTACCTGCCTTTCCTTTCAATACAATGTGCATCCTTAGATGTTAAGCTCCCAACTATGATCTTCTTTCAGCCATGACTTAGCAATGTCCATATCATCATGCCTGCCAAACTCTAACTGTACTACAAAATCATCTACCTTATTCTGTATACCGCGTGTATTCAAATATAACACCTTCAGTCCTGTATTCATCACCCTTTTCAGTTTTGGCCCCTGTTACTCAAGCTCATCCCACTGTCTTCAATTTTGCCCTATCATCAGCCTGTCTTTCCTTACAGTCTTACTGCACACTGCATCTAGTTGTACACCAACTGCCCCATCCTCAGCACCATCACTCCGGTTCCCATACCCCTGCAAAATGAGCTTTAACCCTCCCTAACAGCTCTAGCTAAGGATATCGGTCCCCTTTGTGCTAAGGTGTAACCCATCAGTTTAGTATATGTCATGCCATCCCCCGAAGAGATCACAGTAATCCAGAAATCTGAAACCCTACCCCCTGCACTCATTCTTCAGCCACGCACTCATCTACCAAATCATCCTATTCTTACCCTTACTGGCACATGGCACAGCCAGAAATCTAGAAATTACTACTTTGGAGGTCTTGCTTTTCAGCTTTCTACCTAACTCCCTATATTTTCTCTTCAGGACTTCCTCTCTTTTCCGACCAATGTACCACAACCTCCGGCTGTTCACCCTCTCTTTTCAGTATGCTGTGGACCAGATCTGAGACATCCCTGAAACTGGCTCCTGGGAGGCAACCCGCCATCCGACTGGCTCTTTCACATCTATAGAATCTGCTGTCTGCCCCTCTAATAATGGAATTCCCTAAAGCTACTGCACTCCCCTTCTCTGCCTTTCCATTCTGAGCCACAGAGACAGACCCAGTGCCAGAGATCAGCGCGCTGCAGATTTCCCCAGTAGATTGTCCCCCAAAAGTATCCAAAATGGTATACTTATTATTGAGGGAGCAGGCCATATGGGTACTCTGCACTAGCCGCCTATTCCCTTTCCCTCTCCTTACAGTTAGCCAGGTATGTTCCTCCTCCAACTTAGCAGTAACTATCTCCCTGTTGCTCCTTTCTATCACCTCCTCATTTTCCCATATGAGTGGTCATTCAGCTGCAGCTCCAGTTCCTTAACATGGTCTCTAAAAAGCTTCAGCTTGGTGCATTTCATGCAAATGTAGATACCAGGGAGACGGCAGGTATTCCCAAAGTTCCCACAACTCACACAAGGAACATGCCATTCTGGATGGATTCTCAGCTCACTAGCTGTTTACTAACAGAAAAAAAAACTATCAGAAACTTACTTAGAACCTGCACCTATGTTTGCCCAAGCCTGTTTTCAGCAAAGTTTGTTGAGCCAAAGACTGACCACTCTAACACTGTCCACTCCTACAATGGCCACTCCGCTTTTACCTCACTTCTCTTTATTAGCCCCTGTTGAGTACCAAAAAGATTGTTATGATTGCAGCCACCAAAAAGTTCTGAAAGCACTTAAGTTCTTTTTGAACCTTGTGCTGCATCACCAACAACCTCCAGTGCTGATTGCAGCCTGCCAAAAGACCCTGAGCACTGTTTATATCTCACCTTGTCTCACCAATGAATGAGTTTATTGGAGGGAAAGGTTAGATTGATCATAGAGTAGGTTAAAAAGTCCACGCAACATTGTGGGCCGAACAATGTATCAAAAGAACCAAAATGGAGGCTTAATTTATAAAATTTACTTAGACTTGCAGGCAACACTGAACAATGGTGTCAGAGTGTCTGTTCAAGCATATGGATGTTAGCTAAACACAGTTCAACTTGGGCTGATATCCACCATTTTCCAATATTGAATGCTTTGATATAGAAACTAGTAGTTTAATCAAGGTACACTCATGCCAATGGAGAAAGGTGAAGATAGATTGAGGAGGTAAGTATGAGTGCAAGGCTGAATGGGCTACAGTTTGGCCCACTTAGGTTGGTGTTTTCATGGTTATATGATAGGGAGTAGGTTGCAGGATTATAAGTGAGGGAATGAAGCTGATGGGGAAGATCTAGAACTGCATTAGACCAAATGGGTTAAAAGTGTTCCTTCTGTTTCCTATGGTAAGTGAGCAAATGTGAGAAGTGGTTGATATTCCGCATTCTGCTATTGCTTTTCCCTTTGTGCTACCTCAGCGTACTTGTTTCGGAATGATTTGTGTTGATGGCATGTAAAAGAAAAGTCTTCACTCTATCTTGGTACATGTAGCATAGTAAACCAACTAATGTAGCATAATAAACCAAGCTGTGGTTGTGAAGTAATCATTTCCATATAGATTTGAGGGGAAACAGTTCTCCAAGTATTTCTCCTTCGATAAGAAAATTAAAAATCGGCATCAACTCCCGAGGCTTCCAGTGTGAAATAGCATTGTAATTTTCAAGAAAGAAGACAAGTTTGTCTGTAGTAAGTACAGAGGGAATTCCCTGCCATCCATCATGAGGAAAGTCATTACTAATTTTCTTCTCAGCTCCCTCCCTCCTGTGGCTGAAGAACTGCTTCCCCAACCGTAGTGTGCTTTCCAAACATCCAGAGACCAAATGGACAAGATCGTCACTATGTAACAACCTTTAGAGTAATGTAGCATCAACAATTTTATGTAGATTTTTTTGTATCCACAGAAGCTTTCTGCTCCATCGATCAGGGGCAACTGAGAAGCATCCTTCTTAGATTTGGATGCCTCCAGAAGTTTGTTTCTATCCCACCACTGCTACTTAGTTCTGACCAATAGGTTCCAAATGGATCAAATCTCATAGCTGACTAGGATTATGAAAGGCCACACTTTTCTTCCTAGCACTTTTCCCAATCAATGTTGCTCCTTACTTCCAACAAGCTAGTTGCCGGAGTTCAACTAATCTATAAGATGAATGGGGAATTGTTCAACTTGTGTTAGCTCCACTCTAGAAGCAAAATTGCTCTCACTTCTTTCACCATGTTGCAGCATACTGATGACTCATATTATATATGCATGTTTTGAATTTGAGCTTCAAGTAGGGTACCGTGCACAATTCTGATTTGATGGAGACAGATATGAGAGTACGGAGGAACATCTGGAAAAACTTCTGAAATGCCTGCTGCACCGCCACTGCTACTGTGTGGTCCGGAATCTCCAGAGGAGAAGGCCCCGAATCCTTGGCTTTGCTTGTTTTGGTGGCCGGAGCGAGGTCAAAGGCACTCAGCAGAGGATGGCACTGGGGAGGCTGTATCGGAGGGGCTGGTCAGAGGCTTGAAGTTTTCGGACGGATGGACTCAGTGTCGGATGTGGTTGGGTGCTTCCGATGCATTGGCAGTTGTCGGTGCCTGGAGGTTTATGGCAGGAAGTTTCTCCCTTTGCCGCCTGCTATCGGGGACTCGGGAGTCGATCGGGACTTTGAGACTTTTTTTTACGGTGCCCATGGTTTGCTCTTTATCAAATTATGGTATTGCTTTGCACTGCTGTAACTATATGTTATAATTATGTGGTTCTGTCAGTGTTAGTCTTTGGTTTGTCCTGTTTTTCTGTGATATCACTCTGGAGGAACATTGTATCATTTCTTAATGACAATAAACGAGGACTGAGTGTTCTCATAATCTAAAAAAAATTCCTTATCAGGTCATTGAAGAAGACAAGAGAATGGGCCTCATGCTTAACATTCACAAGGCAAACTTCCTTTACCAACTTGTCCCTGCTATAACAGTGCTTCTGCAAGCCACTAGAAATCATGCATCACTTTCCATATTTCAGCAAACTCAATGAAAACAAACAGTTGATGAAATTTGGTAGAATAGCCTCTGACTGTCTGAAGTAAGGAGTAGTTGAAGGTCAATTCCCCCAAATCCAGCATAATGCCCATGGTGTTCCCTGACCAGACGTACACTTCTGAAATGTGCACTACTTACAGAAGGCACCTCGACCACAGGAGAGATGCCACCAATTGTGCCACCGGGGGAAAAAAAACTTCCTAATCCTTTGTTAAGGTGTGAAGCTCTGTCAACGCCAATGTCTCCATCATCAGAGGACTAAGTAATGTACTCTGATGAGTATCATTTGCAGGCACAGTATCAGATTTCCAAAGCAGACATTATATCTTGTGGTCTATCATGATAAAAACTGACCAGGAAACAGAGGAGAAGATTCAAGGATGCTATACAAATTGATAGGGTGGTAAAGAATGCATATGGCATGTTTGCCGTTTGTTAATCAAGGCACTGAGTTCAAGAGTCAGGAAGGTACTTTGCAGGTTTATAAACTCTGGTTAGGCCACATCTGTAAAATTGCATTCAATTCTGGTTGCTCCTTTGCAGGAAGGCTATGGAAGGTTAGGAGAAGGTTCAGAAGAGGTTTACCAGGATGCTGCCTGGATTAGAGAGCATGTAAAGAAAGGGTAGACAAACTTGGGTTATTTTGTCTGATGTAGTGGAGGCAGAGGAAAGACCTGATGAAAGATTTTAATATGATAAGAGACATAGATGGGGTATACGGCCAATATTTCTTTTCCCCAGGGTGGAAATGTCAAATGTGAGAGAGCATACTGTACATTTAAGGTGAGAGGGGGTAAGTTCAATAGAGATGTGCAGAGTGGACTTTTACACAGAGGGTGAGAAGTACCTGGAAAAACCTCTGGGAGTGGTTGTGGATGCAAATATGATAAAGGTATTTAAGAGGAATGTAATGTACAGAGAAATATGGACATGATGCATATAGAAGGGATCAGGTTAGTTAGTCATTTAATTACTGTCTTAAGTAATTTGGCCAAAATCGTGGTCCAAAGGGGCTGTTCCTGTGTGATATGTTCCTTGTTCTAAAACCCACCTTGAAACAGTATAACATCCTCACCTAGTTGGTTCATGACCACTCAAATTAGAGAAGGAGAATTTGGATTGGCACTGAGAACCTTGAATCGATCTTTGGAAGCACAATGATGCTTAGAATAAAGAGTAGAAGGAGTGCTCCAAACATCCCGGCCCTCTGCTCTGTCAAGCACCACCTACTCCATCTGTGCTAGAGCTAATACCCTGTAGTTGTCATCAGCCACCACAGATTCCATGTACCCACAGTGGAAGCGAATCATCCTCAATCCTAAGGGATCACTCACGGAGGTGAAGACTATAATGGCAGCAAACTCAGCTCTTCAAACTCTACTTTCAAGACCCAATTGCTGAAGTTGTGAAGAGATTTCTGTGGCATTTTGAGTTTTGTTAGATTCAAACACAGCGATCTTCAGAAGAAGAAAGAACAAATTTTAGATAGACTGAATTCAGAGCCTTCAACTTCATTAGAATTTTGGGTTTGCCAAAAACTAATGTGACTTTGGGCATCTCATGTAATTTATTATGATTACAACCTGATTTATTATTTACAGCGTCCATTCCTCTCACTGTTCAGACTTTTCTGTGTTACATTGTTTATTATCTTAATACTGTCATGGTCCGGTCCGTGAAGTCTGCATTCCGGTTCACGGTCTGGTCCGTGGACTCAGGACTCCGGGTCTTCCAGCTGTCCCTTGTTTGGTTGAGTAAATCATAGGCACCTGATTCCCATCTTGGGGCTTGGAATATAAGTGGCCTTGGGGTGGAGTATGGGCTGCTGGTTTGTCTTGTCAAGATTCCCTGAGAGCAACCTGCTGGTAGAAGGCTAGAGTGGCCACTTGCCATCTTTAGGCCATGTTAGAGAACCATTGCTTCATGGAGCCTTGCTGTTGGTAGTCAGAGCTGTCTTTGCGGTATGGATTCGGCCATTTTCCAGGCCAGTTGAGTGGCCGTCAGCCACTCCGAGCTAGGTAGGGATCTGGCTGTTTCCATAGCCAGCCTAGGTTGCTGGCTGTAACTGCGACTCAGAGCAACCCCGATGCAGAGAAGGAACTGTCTGTCGTTCTTTGGTGTTTGTTTCTTCTTGTCCCCACCTCAGTGGGGTAAGTCAGGCTGTTCTGCTGTTGCCCTGTGGGGGGATCTGTCTTGTCTTGTCCTTGCCTTCGTGGGGTAAGTCAGGCTGTTTGGCCATTGTCCTGTGGGGGGATCTATTCTGTCTTGTCCTTGCCTCCATGGGGGTAATTCAGGCTGTTTGGCTATTGCCCTGTGGGGGGGGATTGGTCATGTCTTGTCCTCGCCTCCGTGGGGTAAGCCAGGCCGTTCTGCTGTTGCCCTGTGGGGGAACCTGACTTGTCTTGTTGTTGCCTCTGTTGGGTAAGTCTGGCCATTCTGCCATAACCTGATGGAGGGACCTGTCCCACCTTGGTGTGGAGATGAAGTTGAGTCCCGGCTTGTCTAAGGATAAGTCCTGGCTCTATGTTTATGTTCTCTCCAGTCTCATGTTGGTGTCGTGTTAAAGATGAGTCCCAGCTTTTCAAGGGATAAGCCCTGGCTTAATGTTGATATACAGTTCCCAGCCTGTCTCCAAGCTCAAGCCTCAAGACCCCAGCCTGTAGTCATGTCATGTCCTTGCCTGATTTTGGGGCCCGAGCATGAGGCAAGACCCAGGTTCTAGGTCCTTGTCCAGTATCTGGCTCGGAGCCCAAGCCCAGGCTCCTAGTGCATAGTTCCTTGTCCGGGTTCCCTGTCTTGTCCATGTCCTAGCCCAAGTCTGCTTTCTTGTCCCTGCTCCTTGTCTGTATCCTGTCACGTCCCTACTCTAGTTAAGTCCTGTTCCTAGTACTTCAGTGTCTGTGTCTTGCATTTGGGTCCGCCATCAATGGCCTCCGTTGTGACAAATACAGCCGCCTTCCGCTTGCCATATCTCCACAGTCGCTTATCTGAACTGCTACTACTTTTAGCTGAAAGTGGTACTGATAAAGCTCAAGGATAGAGCTTTATGGTGATAAAGGAAGAGTTTAAAGGAGATTTACGAGGCAAATTTTACACAGAGTTATAGGTGTCTGGAACATGCTGTCAGGTAAGTAGTGGAAGTAAACACCATCACAAAATTTAAGAGGCATTTAGACAGACACATGCAGGGAATGAAAAGATGTAGACCATGTGCAGGCAGAAAAGATTAATTTGGATTGGCATCATGGTCAGCACAGACATCATGGGCCACAGGGCCTGTTCTCATGCTGTATTGTTCTATGTTCGTAGAAAGTGACAAACTGTTTCCTGTTAGCTGGCAAACCTCAGACAAGGAACAGGAATCAGAAACAACCATTCAGCACTAGGATGATGAGACATTTCTTCATTGTGAATGAGTCTTTGGAATTTTCTACGTCCAAGGGCTGTGGAGAATCAATTGTTGAGCTTGTTCAAAACCTGAATAATAAATTTTCTGTGAAAGGAAAATTGAGAAGTGGGAGACTTAGTAGAAGTTATGGAATTGCAGAAAATATCTGGAGCAGAAGGAGCGAGTTTGGTCCATTGAGTCTCCACTGGCTTTCTGTAGAGTAATGCCTCAGTTCCTTTTTCCAGTTCCTCCACACAGCCCTACAAATCATTTGATTTCAAGCCTATGTCCAATTGATTTTGGAAATCAAAGCAGAAAATGCTGGAAACACACAGCTGGTCAGGCAACATCTGTTGAAAAAGAAAAGTTTAACATTTCAAATCCAGGACCTAAGTCAGAATATTCACAAATCCCTGCAGGCTGTCAGTTTGAGATCCCCACCGTTGTACTGCTCTCCTTGTGTGTGAACTAGGAAGATCGCAATTCAGCAGCAAGCAAAACTCTACTTGGTTGAACATGGGAGTGAGGATATAGTGTCCAAGCTCCAGATGCTTTATTGGACAGCACTCACTCATACAATTGCATGGAGTAAAACTGAGAGAACTAGAAAATTACCATAAGTATTTAATGCAGCAAACTTTTGACAATTAAACCAAACATTCATAAAAAATTAGGAATTTAATGAAGCTAGACTGACATGTAAAATATCCAAAAATATGCACAATATGAGCAAGAAAATATTTGAAGTATGTGAAAAGATTAATATCATGTACAAATTCCTCAAATTACCAAGGTAGGACAAACCCTATACTATACTGATAATCAGGAATAAACATTTACATAATATCAACACAAAATATTGCTTAGATAGTGTTCTCCTTTATGAACTAAAAGAATATTCACATATGAAAGAAAGACAATACAGGATTTTGTCTATGTACTTCAATCAGATGGAAAACTCTACCAAAAACAAAATGGCTTCCCTCCTGATGTGGTCCAACTAAATTCAAAATTAAAGTTGGCAACGCTATCAAAATAAAAGTCGGCAGAACTATATTTCAAAATAAAAGCCTGAAGAACCACTCTGTGCATAAAGACTTTTTGGCTCACTCCAATGTGACTACTGTTTTCACTCCATGTTCCCTGGAGTTTCTGTTACAAAGCAGACACAGACTGAAGGGTTTTCACAACCCATTTTAGCTCCTGCTTTGTGTATAGTGTGGGTACAAGGATATGAGAAATAGGAGTAAGATTGGCTCATTGCAGCTTGCACTGCCGTTCAACTAGGTGGTGGCTATATTTCTACCTCAGCCCCATTGTCTTGTACCATTTTCACATCCCCTTGATTCTTCTTCAGTCTGTTTTCCTTGAATTTAATGAATGGGCAACCACATGCCTTCAGGATGAAAAATTCAAAACATTAATCAAAATATGTGCAATATACACCAGCCCCCATCATTCCAGACACGTCAGCAGGATCTCCCAAAACTGGGTCAGTCAAAACTTCCATATCATAATATTGGACGAGCTGTTGAACTAATCTACTCTCTGATTCTACCTGCCTTCTGAGGGAGATGCAAAAGATCAGTGTGTGTAAAGAAATTGAAGTTAGTGTGGTTTAAATTCCTTGGTGTTATCATTTTAGAGGACCTGCCCTTGACCCAGCAGGTACTATGTGCAATTACATAGAAAGGATGGCAGCACCTCTACTTCCTTAGAAGTTTACGAAGATTCAACATGACATCTAAAACTTTGACAAACCTCTATGGATTTGTAGTGAAGAATATATTGACTGGCTGCATTACATTGGAAACACCAATGCCTTGAATGGAAAATCCTACAAAAAGTAGTCCATTATGGGTAGAGCCCTTCTACCCCATTGACCACATCTACACGGAACATTGTCACAGGAAAGCAGCAGCCATCATCAGGGACCCTCATCACCTGGGCCATGCTTTCTTCTCACTTCTGCCATCAGCAAGAAGGTACAGAAGCCTCAGCACTCACAGCACCAAGTTCAGGAACAGTTATTACCCCTCAACCATCAGGCTCTTGAACTTCAGAGAGTAAATCCACTCATCTTCACTTGCCCCATTATATGTTCCTATAAACTATGGAAACATTTTAAAGGACTCTTCATCTCATGTCCTCAATAGTCATTGCTTACTTATTTATTATTATTTATTTTGTATTTGCTCAGTTTGTTGTCTTTTGCATACTGATTGTCCATTGTTCATTGGGTGCAGTCTTCCATTTATTCCATTATGTTTATTAGATTTATTGAGTATGCCCATAAGAAAATGAATCTCATGTTTGTATATGGTACTTTGATAATAAATTTACTTTGAACTTTCACAAGGCATTGATTGTTATGGTGCGAGGCATCCAAAGCCCATATCAGATATTTGGCTTTGGTACTTATAAGGGAACCTGTGCATCTGCCTGTCCTAGCTTGGCACAATATTGGTATTGAGCAGGAAATCTATCCACAAAGTCCTGGCTAATACTTGTTAGTTAATAAACTCTGCTTTTACACTCTCACATAACCTTAAAGTTTTAGAGGGTTTGAAAGATGTATAGTATGCAATTTGAGCCTTTGATTCATTAAATCCATGTCAACCACTCAAATACATCAAATCCTACACTCGTCTTAGTTTTTATTTTCTTCAGATTCTCATCAGGACCCCCAGATTCTACCATTCACCTACGCACTGGCAGCAATTTGTAGCAACCAATTAATTTACCAATCCATACATAGGATGTGAGAAACCCATGAACACGCTGGGGCTCTGCCACTGTAAAACCGGGGCTCTGCCACTATAAGGCCGGGGCTCTGCCACTGTTAGGCCGGGACTCTGCCACTATAAGGCCGGGGCTCTGCCACTGTAAGGCCAGGGCTCTGCAACTGTAAGGTTGGGGCTCTGCCACTGTAAGATCAGGGCTCTGGAACTGTTAGGCCGGGGCTCTGCCACTGTAAGATCAGGGCTCTGGAACTGTTGGGCCAGGGCTCTGGCACTCTAAGGCCGGGGCTCTGCCACTGTTAGGCCGGGGCTCTGCCACTGTAAGATCAGGGCTCTGGAACTGTTGGGCCGGGGCTCTGGCACTCTAAGGCCGGGGCTCTGCCACTGTTAGGCCGGGGCTCTGCCACTGTAAGATCAGGGCTCTGGAACTGTTGGGCCGGGGCTCTGGCACTCTAAGGCCGGGGCTCTGCCACTGTTAGGCCGGGGCTCTGCCACTGTTAGTCCGGGGCTCTGCCACTGTAAGGTTGGGGCTCTGCCAATGTAAGGCCAAGGCTCTGCCACTGTTACCATCTTGGCTGACGTCCCCGGGGCCAGTGCTGCTCCGGAAACACGCGAGGAGCAATAAATACTCCCCGATGGTCGAGAAGGTTCATTTACTTCATGTGAACTCTCAGTATGCCTATATGGTTCTACCTGATGGGCGGGAGGACACGGTCTCCATCCGCGACCTGGCGCCCACAGGAGCACTGGGCCCCTACCCTGAACATTCTGTGGTGACTGTTGACCCCGTACCCACCGATGTATGTACCCACAAGACACTGCGCACTCCAAAACCGACACAGACACCACACGACACTCTCATACCAGGCACGACGCACACACACGAGGGATTAACAACGCCTAACGCGCTGGCACCTCAAGTCAGGCCGGAGCCAGCACAACCGCCGTCGCCGGTGCAATTACCACCGGTGCTACGTAGATCACAGCGACGGACTCGACCGCCTGATATACTTGACCTGTAAATATACTTGTTTTAAATATTGTCAGTCACTTCACCCCGCGGGACTCTTTTTTAAAAAGGGAGGGGTGAATGTGGTAAACCATATATCTGTTGTAACTGGGTTAACTGGACACACCCCTCTGTTGACTGTCCCTGTGGCTCCTCCCACAGTTCCTGTATAAAGGTGCTTCGCCTTGCCCCTCACCCCTCAGTCTGAGGGCAGACACTCACCATGGAGGTCGTATTGTACAGCAAGTAAAAGCCTTTCGGTGTTTTACCAAACCTCAGTCTCCTGGAGTTATTGAGGGTGCTTCACAGTCCATAATGGATTGTCCTAACTCTGACTCCTCGTCCTTTTTTCTCCATTCCTGCTGAAGGGTCCCAGCCTGAAACATTGACCCTACTCTTTTCCACAGATGCTGCCTGGCTTGCTGAGTTCTTCCAGCATTTTGTGTGTGTTGCTCTGCACACTATTTGTTTTCCTTCTAATTTACCAGTGCTGAACAACTTTAAATCAGGAGCATTGCATCTTGCTTATTAACAAGGTTACATTTATCTTACATGCTGTTCCCTCACATTGTGACAGCTATGCTGCTGTTGATAACATAAATTGTTTATCTCACTTCCTGTGTCTGTTATGAATTTTAGTGGATTTGGTTTCAATATAATATCATACTACATAGAAATCTGATGTAACTGCAATATATAATTTTAACTCTTGCAAAACATATCAAGTCCTCTTCACTCGTACACTTAGTCGATAGAAGTAGGAGTTGGACATACAGCCCTTCAAAACTGTTCCACCAGTATCTAGATCTTCCAATTATATAATACTGTGCCTTTGAAGTGCAGTTATTTCTATGATGTATGCAGCAGCTTGCACATAGAAAACTCCGAAAAGTGACACTGCGGTGCAACTGGCAGAGCCCCGGCCTAACAGTGGCAGAGCCCTGATCTTACAGTGGCAGAGCCCCGGCCTAACAGTGGCAGAGCCTTGGCCTTACAATGGCAGAGCTCCAGCCTTACAGTGGCAGAGCTCCAGCCTTATAGTGGCAGAGTCTCGGCCTAACAGTGGCAGAGCACCAACCTAACAGTGGCAGAGCACCAACCTAACAGTAGCAGAGCCTTGGCCTTACAATGGCAGAGCTCCAGCCTTACAGTGGCAGAGCTCCAGCCTTATAGTGGCAGAGTCTCGGCCTAACAGTGGCAGAGCACCAACCTAACAGTGGCAGAGCACCAACCTAACAGTGGCAGGGCCTTGGCCTTACAATGGCAGAGCTCCAGCCTTACAGTGGCAGAGCTCCAGCCTTATAGTGGCAGAGTCTCGGCCTAACAGTGGCAGAGCACCAACCTAACAGTGGCAGAGCACCAACCTAACAGTGGCAGAGCCCCGGCCTAACAGTGGCAGAGCCCTGATCTTACAGTGGCAGAGCCCCAGCCTAACAGTGGCAGAGCTCCAGCCTAACAGTGGCAGAGCCCCGGCCTAACAGTGGCAGAGCCTGGGCCTTACAATGGCAGAGCTCCAGCCTTACAGTGGCAGAGCACCAACCTAACAGTGGCAGAGCCTGGGCCTTACAATGGCAGAGCTCCAGCCTTACAGTGGCAGAGCACCAACCTAACAGTGGCAGAGCCTGGGCCTTACAATGGCAGAGCTCCAGCCTTACAGTGGCAGAGCACCAACCTAACAGTGGCAGAGCACCAACCTAACAGTGGCAGAGCCCCGGCCTAACAGTGGCAGAGCTCCAGCCTAACAGTGGCAGAGCCCCGGCCTAACAGTGGCAGAGCCTGGGCCTTACAATGGCAGAGCTCCAGCCTTACAATGGCAGAGCTCCAGCCTTACAGTGGCAGAGCTCCAGCCTTACAGTGGCAGAGTCTCGGCCTAACAGTGGCAGAGCACCAACCTAACAGTGGCAGAGCACCAACCTAACAGTGGCAGAGCCTTGGCCTTACAATGGCAGAGCTCCAGCCTTACAATGGCAGAGCTCCAGCCTTACAGTGGCAGAGCTCCAGCCTTATAGTGGCAGAGTCTCGGCCTAACAGTGGCAGAGCACCAACCTAACAGTGGCAGAGCACCAACCTAACAGTGGCAGAGCACCGGCCTAACAGTGGCAGAGCCCTGATCTTACAGTGGCAGAGCCCCAGCCTAACAGTGGCAGAGCTCCAGCCTAACAGTGGCAGAGCCCCGGCCTAACAGTGGCAGAGCCTGGGCCTTACAATGGCAGAGCTCCAGCCTTACAGTGGCAGAGCACCAACCTAACAGTGGCAGAGCCTGGGCCTTACAATGGCAGAGCTCCAGCCTTACAGTGGCAGAGCCTGGGCCTTACAATGGCAGAGCTCCAGCCTTACAGTGGCAGAGCACCAACCCAACAGTGGCAGAGCACCAACCTAACAGTGGCAGAGCCCCGGCCTAACAGTGGCAGAGCTCCAGCCTAACAGTGGCAGAGCCCCGGCCTAACAGTGGCAGAGCCTGGGCCTTACAATGGCAGAGCTCCAGCCTTACAGTGGCAGAGCACCAACCTAACAGTGGCAGAGCCTGGGCCTTACAATGGCAGAGCTCCAGCCTTACAGTGGCAAAGCACCAACCTAACAGTGGCAGAGCCTTGGCCTTACAATGGCAGAGCTCCAGCCTTACAGTAGCAGACCACCAACCGGGTGGTTCCAGTGGTCGACTTTCTGGGAAAAGAAAAGAGCCGCTCATGAGGGCTGGCCTTGGTGGCCATGCATAACAGGGAGCAGATGGAGTGGAGTGCCTCGGGAAGGACCTCCTGCCAGCGGGAGACCGGCAGTCCCTTTGACCTGAGGGCTAAGAGTGTGGCTTTCCACACCGTGGCATTCTCCTTCTCCACCTGTCCATTCCCCCGGGGATTATAGCTCGTGGTCCTACTAGTTGCAATTCCCCTAGCCAGTAGGTATTGGCGCAGCTCGTCACTCATAAACGAGGACCCTCTGTCACTGTGGATATAGCATGGGTATCCGAACAGAGTGAAGAGCTTGTGCAGGGCTTTTATAACTGACGTGGTAGTGGTGTCGGGGCAGGGGATGGCAAAGGGGAACCACAAGTACTTGTCGATAACGTTAACAAAGTACACATTGCGGTCGGTGGAGGGAAGGGGGCCCTTAAAGTCAACACTCAGTCGCTCAAAGGGGCGGGTGGCCTTGATGAGTTGTGCCTTTTCGGGTCGGTAAAAGTGCGATTTGCACTCTGCGCAGACTTGGCAGTCCCTGGTCACGTCCTGATCTCCTCAAAGGAGTAAGGCAGGTTCCGGGCTTTCACGAAGTGGAAAAGCTGGGTGACCCCCGGGTGGCAAAGATCTACATGTAGGGCGTATAGCCGGTTGATCTGCGCGCTGGCACACGTTCCCTGGGATAGGGCATCGGAGGGCTTGTTGAGCTTCCCAGGCCTGTACATGATGTCATAGTTGTAGGTGGAGAGTTCGATTCTCCACCTCAGAATTTTATCATTTTTGATTTTGCTCCGCTGTTGATTATTAAACATGAATGCGACTGAGTGCTGGTCAGTCAGCAGGGTGAACCTTTTGCCGGCAAGATAGTGCCTCCAGTGCCTAATAGCTTCCACTATGGCCTGGGCCTCTTTCTCCACCATGGAGTGCTGAATTTCAGGGCCTTGAAGGGTACGGGAGAAGAACGTCACCGGTCTTCCTGCCTGGTTGAGGGTAGCAGCCAGCGCAAGGTCGGAGGCGACACTCTCTACTTGGAAGGGAATGGCCTCGTCCACCGCATGCATTGTTCCTTTGGCAATGTCCCCTTTTATGCAGCTGAGGGCCACGTGGGCCTCGGCTGAGAGGGGGAATGTGGTGGACTTAACCAAGGGGTGGGCCTTGTCTGCGTAGTTAGAGACCCGTTGGGTGTAATATGAAAAGAAGCCCAGGCACCTTTTGAGGGCTCTGAGGGTGTTGGGAAGAGGGAGTTCCAACACGGGGCACATACAGTCGGGGTCAGGGCCAATGACTCCATTCTCCACGACACACCCAAGGATAGCAAGTCGGGTGGTCCCGAACACACACTTGTCCTTGTTATAGGTGAGGTTGAAAGCTTTGGCCACTTGGAGAAATTTTTGGAGGTTGTTGTCGTGATCCTGCCGGCCGTGACCGCAGATGGTGATGTTATCCAGATATGGGAACGTGACCTTCAGTTGGCACTGGTCCACCATCCGGTCCATTACCCTCTGGAAGACAGATACACCATTCATGACAATGAAGGGGACGCGCAGGAATTGACAAAGTAGGGAAGATGGCGGCCCCCATGTCTCGCAGGTGGTGGCGGTGTGCAGGGAAGATGGCGGCAGGCAAGATGGCGACCGCCATGTTTCACACGTGGCGCTGCTCGATCCCACTCGCGGTTTGGACTTACACACCTTCGCGAAGTGGCCCTTCTTTCTGCAGCTGGAGCAGGTAGCTTCCCGGGCCAGGCAGCGTTTCCGGGGGTGTTTCTCCAGTCTACAGAAGTAGCACTTCGCGGACTCGCAACTGGTGGCAGCCGAGGTCAATTCGCCGGCCGGTTGCGGGGACTTGCGACTGGCGGCAGCCGAGGTCGATTCGCCGGAGGCTTGCGGGGTGTGTGGCGCCCATGAGGTCATTAGGGGATCGCGTGCCTGGAGAGCCTCAGAGTTGTGCAGAGCGGCCTCCAGCATATCAGCCAGCTCAATCCACAAGGTAAGATCGGCTTTTTCCAACAGCCACTGGCGCACGTACACTGACCTGGTCCCCGTGACGAAGCCATCCCTCACTAGGAGTTCTGCATGCTGTGCCGTCGTCAGCTCCTGGCAATTGCAGGCTCGCACGAGCGTCCGTAGGGCTCGGACAAACTCAGCACTTGATTCCCTGAGCCTTTGTTGCCGTATCGCTAAGCGGTGCCGAGCATAGACGCTGTTTATCGGCCGCTGGTATTGTCCTTTGAGGGCACTCATTGCACCATCGTAGTTCGGCTGATCTCTGATCAGCGAATAGACCTGTGGACTGACCCTGGAGAGTAGAACTCTGCACTTCGCTATGGTGTCGGTCGCTTTAATCTCCTCTAGGTATGCTTCGAAGCAGGCCAGCCAGAGTTCAAAAGCGTTTCCAGCTTCAGGTGTTTGCAGATCAAGGTCTAATTTGTTGGTCTCAGTGAGTGTTCCATGCTTTAAAATGTACAGCGAATAAAATTCAAGCACCTTCAATAACTCCAAAAGACTGAGGTTTGGTAAAATACTGAAAAGCTTTTATTTGCTGTACAATACGACCTCCATGGTGAGTGTCTGCCCCTGGACTAGGGGGGGGCGGCCAAGGCGAAACACCTTTATACAGGACCTGTGGGAGGAGCCACAGGGGCAGTCAGCAGAGGGGCGTGTCCAGACAGTTAACCCAGTTACAACATATATATGGTTTTCCACAGAGTGTCTGGTTGGATTAAATAAGATGCTGCTTTTATATCAGGAAAGATATATTCTGAATTACAATGAGCAAATGAAAATTACCAAAGGTGCACCCAAATCAGTCTTCTCCCTAGTGGAGAGCCCAGTGGACTTCAGTTATGAGATGGACAACTCGGGGTGCCTCTTTGAGGTCCATTCCAGAACTTGGACCTAGCCAATCTGACTCCAGAGAGATTCATAAAAATGTTAGATGTGGAGAGACAGTGAGACATGGGATGGTGTCCTGCCTTTTGCCTCCCTTCTGTGCCCGGAAAGGACTGGAGAAATCACACATGGAGGCCTTCACTAAACGATCACAACTAGTGGGCACTATGAGGAAATTTGAAAGGTGGTGCACTCCAGGAGTAAGATCATAATTTAGTTTCCATTCACGATTTTTGGAGTAATTGAGGAATGAAATATCTGTTAATTTTGTCTGTATACTGAAGCATTGTCATGGAGTAATACAGATTGGAAACAGGTCCTTGGTCCCAATTTATCCATGTCAAACAAGATGTCCATCTAAGCTAGTCCCACTTGTCTAGTTTTGGCCCATATTGCACAAATGTACCTGTACAAGTGTTTTTAAAATGCTATTATTGTACCTGCCTCAATAACTTTCTTTGACAGCTTATTCCATATAAACAGTACCCTCTATGTGAAGAGCTTGCACCTCAGGTCCTTTTAAAACTTTCTGCTCTCACTTTAAGCGTATACACTTTAGTTTATGCTTCCCTTTCCCAGAGAAAAAGGACTGAGAGCATCCACCTTGTATATGCCCCTCGCAAATTTATACACCATTAATGGGATGGCGACAGGGGAATGAGATTTCAAACATTTGTTGTGTAGTTTATTGCTTATTTCTGATTTCAGCCTGGTACTTTCTATTGAGTAATCACATTTGCAGTTGCTCCAAGACATTTTCAACCAAAGTAGTGCTGGCTGGAAAGCAAAGCATGTTAGAATGCAGAAATATCAATTAAAAGCTCAAATGGCAATCAATCTTCAGTACTGATATAATCAGTGTTGTATATTTTATGCTATTATCACTGTCCTACATATAAAGACTGGGCTCTATGTCAAAATGCTGTTATTCATGCATGCTTCAGTTAGGAAATGTCATGATTTAAAAATACTCTTCCCTGTTTTCCATCGCTCCATAGTCCCAAACTCAATCCCAATAATCCCTTCCAGCTTCAGGGCTCTTTGCACTCTTACAATTTTGGCCTATCAATCAATTAAAGTTTTATTTGCTCTATCACAGGCATTCTGTAGCTCCCAAGCCCCCCAGAAGGGGAAATCTCTCCCTGAACCTTTTGTCCTCTTAACTTCCACTGTGCACTGCAGGTGCTCTCTAAACCTGCCTTCTTTGATTGGAACGCTCCTTCATTTGGTCTAATTTCCTCGTAGTCTGATTTGATTATGTTTATTTGAAGCACGCTTGGACTATCCTTGCTCTGTTAAAGAAGCCATATAAACTAATGTTACTGCTGGTGATTCCCCCTGTCCATTAGAGCGAGTTTCTTTTAGGATTTCAGTCCATCAATATTGAAAGCCAGAAGTAAAGAGTATTAGAAATCTGAAACTGAAATAGTAAACGATGGATGTATTTAGAAAGCCAGGCAGATATTTTGACTAACTTCCATTGTCCTCACTTACATAGGGTCATGGAGTTAAATAGTCTGAAAAAGGTTCCTTCAGCCCAGCGAATTCATGCTGGCCATTAGCTATCCACTTATACGAACCTTGCATTCATCATTTTTTTAATGCACGCCTCATTCTCATCAGCTCCCCTTCGCCTTCACATTCTACCACTCATGTACACACTCAGAGTACTTTACAGCAGCCAGTTAATCTGAGACATGGGAGGAAACAAGAGCACCCAGGGAAAATCCATGCAGTCACAGGAAGAATCTTCAAACTCCACACAGACAGCACCGGAGGTCAGGACTGAACCCGGGTCTCTGTCACTGAGGCAGTTGGAGGAGCTTGCTGTATGCAAATTTGTCAGCTACATTATAATTGTATTCCGACCAAGTTAGTCCCCTTTGCCTGGATTTGGCTCACAGTGCTCTGGCCTTTTCTATTTATATATCTGTCCAAATGTATTTTAAACATTGGCAGCTCATTCCATGGACACTTCTCTTCCACAACGAACACATTTTGCTCCTTTGTTTAAGATTTTTGCTAGTCTTGTTTATCATGCTTCTCCTCTGAAACGTTAGCTCTATTTTCTATCCTCAGATGCAGCCTCCCTTGCTGAATATATTTAGCATTTTCTATTAATGAGGTATCTATTCTTATTCAGTGATGTGGAGTATATCAATATATTACAGATCTATGAGAAACAAGATTACTGAAAATCCCATAACATATCAGATGCACGATAAGGGCAAAAGGGTAATCAGGGAAAGAACATGATTCGTTAAGGACCCACATGTCAAAGGTCATAAGTAGTCTTCTTGGGAATAATGCTATGGAATTCTCCATTATATACAGAATGGTAGAAAACATGCAAGCATGGAACTGTACAGAACAGTGAGGGTCTTTCAGCCCACCATGTTGCTCTGAGCAATATAAACCTACTCCACAATCGATCTAAACCTTCCCTCCTACACAGCTCATAGACCTCCATTTTTATGTGCTTCAGTTGTTCTTGTGTGGGAGAGAGACACAATTTCAGGTTGCTTTGAAGTGCTTCATCCCAAATGAAGCATGTTTCAAGAATTGTTTAAAATATGTTGCAGCCACATTTGGCACAGCGAACTCTCACAAGAGTAATGTGGAACTGCTGTTCCTATTAAAGCTGATTAAGGCATAAGTTCTAGTAGGATGGTGGCAAACTTGAATGCAGTGGGTTCTACAGGGCCAATTAAAGGTGTTATTGTTTTTTTTTAAACTTATTTGTTATGATCTTAAGACCCTGCCAGACATTAAGAATTTCTGGTCTTCCCCATTAGCGAGTTGCTCGTTGATGGGGAAACTGAAGGAGTTGGACTTGGTGCAGATCATGCTGCTGACTGTGTTAGACAGGTGCTGATGTACAAAGGTGGTGTGCAGTCTAACAGCGAGTGAATGTTGCTTCTCTTGTGACCACAAGACCCTGTTGGGCATTGGTAATTGTGGAATGCTGCAAGTACGACTTACTGTTTTATTGGCGAATGCCAGGGAAGCTGCGTGACCTTGGTCAGAGCGAGAACTAGGCCTCAAACCATGGTGCTGCCTGCATGCAGCTACCAGAGGCAGTGTGGTGCAGCATCCAAGCTGGAGTCGGTGCTGCTCTCCAGTATTCACACAGCAGAAGACAAGATGCAACATTCATGGATTCAGGGACATGGATTGCTTTTTTTCTCGAGTGTGTATATCCCTGCTGTTTTATATGTGCCGTGTGTGCCTTATGTTGTGAATGACTGTTGGTACTGTGTTTTGCACCTTGGCCCCGAAGTAATGTTGTTTTGTTTGGCTGTATTCATGGATATTCATGTATGGCTGAAAGACAATTAAACTTGAAATACTTGGAAAGAATCCCATTACTTTCTTCAGAGCAGTGATTGTGGAACACAGATTTCTCTACTCTACGGGTTGTTCCCAGGGACAAACATCAACTGCTGCTGGAGAATCGTCAACTTGGTTTCAGACAAACTTTGCTCAGCCCACAACTTAAAAATTAAAAAAGAACATTAGGTTTATTTGTCACACGTGTAGCGAAA
Organism: Mobula birostris; assembly: GCF_030028105.1. Lineage (NCBI taxonomy): Eukaryota > Metazoa > Chordata > Chondrichthyes > Myliobatiformes > Myliobatidae > Mobula > Mobula birostris. The sequence continues at coordinate 121,458,745 of NC_092370.1, read as the reverse complement.
CATTGAAACACACAGTGAAATGCGTTGTTTGTGTCAATGGCCAACACCGTCCAAGGATGTGCTGGGGTCTTCTGTTGGTCTTCCAGAAACTCGCTGGTAATCCAGTGAAAAGAGATGTCCACAAGCGAATGCTGCACACTGACACATTTCAGGATGTGGGAGTGGATGCTGAAGGTTGCACTGATGCTCAGTGCAGCCACTACAGAAGATTTGTGGGAAAGGAATATTCCAGTGGATCGTCAGCCTGATGCCTGGTGCTGAAGTCTCTGGCATGGAAATTAAACTCGGGATCAGTCTAGCCATTACATGTACCAGCACGAAGCCTTTGTCTGAGCACCTTCATAAGGAATTAGGTTTTTCCAAATTAGTCATTGACATCAGGAAGGGAGGTGGTGCACACACCTCCATTTACCTCAGTGGTACTGAGGTGAAGAAAGTGCGAAGGTTAGGTTTCTAGGAGAGAACATCATTAATAGCCTATCCTAATTCAATCATGTACGGCCAAGAAATCTCACTAGTGCCTCTACTTCCTCAGGAGGTTTAAGAAATTCATTATGTCCTCATTGACTCTACTTTTTATCAATGTAATGTAAAAAGCATCCAATCAGACCAATCATGGTACATGTGACAATTATAAACCAATTGGCCAATTTACCAACTGCAGCCATATTTAATAGCATATTACCCATTACTGATAAATGAATAAAACTTCGAGTACTGTATTTATATCGCCCTGAGCTGTTATTTCCCTGCATAGGAATGAATACAGGAACCAAGTAGGGGTACATTACAATTGAGCTACATCATGCAACACATTTCAAATCTGTGCAATCCAAAGCTGTGTAGGTGATTTATAAGAAAATCAGCAATCACTTCCATTTTTAGGGATGGAATAGATATCTTAATTATTTCAAAATCTGAGCATCGTGTCTGATAAGAAAATACTACATCTAAGTGGAAAATCTGAAGAAAATCCTAAGGAATTGCACCTTCATTTTATTACTTCTGTAGTTCGTTTAATTATTCTATTTGTTTTGCAATCGAAATTAAGGGTTTAAATGTAATAGTGGCTACAGTTATACCAAAATTGGTAAATTGGCTTATTATTGTCACATGTATCAAGATAAAGTGAATACTTGTTTTGTGTGCCATTCATACAGATCATTTCATTATGGCAGTCCATTGAGGTACTGCATGCAGAGAATGCAGCCATATGGAATGTGTATGGATATTGTCCAGGTAGAAAGGATTAGTTTAGTTGGACATTCAATTATTAACTTAATTAGATTAGCAGGACATTATGGTTTCAATGTCTTGTTCCTATCCTGTGCTGTTCTAAGTTTTAGATCAAATAGTTAGAAGAAAAAATTATTTTTAACAGTAATAAAGGTCGATAACCAGAGGACATGCATGTATATAAGGCACTTTCGTAACCGTTAAAGAACCAGATGGTGATTGTAGGAAAACTTATGTCTGCCATCAGATTGTTGTGACCTAGAATGTACTGCAAAAAAATATTCAACAGCACCTTTCAAAAAAGAATGGGACAAATATTTGAAGAGGAAAAGAACTGTTACATGGACCAGGGACTAATTGGCCTTCTCTTCTATGATAATACATTATAACTTTTATTATGTTGGGATGCAAATTTCATCTTAATTCATCTAACATATGGAATTCGTGCTGCAAAGTGGTAGCCAAGAGTGGATTGACCAAATTTCATCTGCAATGCATGAAGTTTTTTTTATTCACTCACATGGATTATGGTGGCCCAATAATTGGGTTACACAATGTGTTGTGTGTTTTAAAACATCGATTAATTAAATACAATTGGAATTATACAGCTAGTATCAGAAGGGGTGACCAAAAATAGTATCATATTATCAATAAAAGACAAATGATTCATTAATAATTTTCTGGAAAAGAAATCCAGTATTCTTACCCAATCCAATTTACATATAACTCCAAACTCAAACGTCCAAGAGGACCACAACCTTGTCATAGGGTTTGGAGGCTTTTGTGCCTCAGTGACCCAGAGAACTCTGTTGGCTGGAGTCAAGGCCTTGTACATTGGCTGTTGGTAGGGTCACCCATGCCAAACAGGTCAAAGGGTTGAGGCTGGACTAAGAGTGGTCCACTGGTCCTCCAGGTTCAGGGGTTCAGTTCAGGGCTAACAACACTGATTTGTCAAAACAAAGTGCTATGGAAACAGTAATGAAGAATCTTTCATTAGATGATGACAGAGATGGAGGACCTTCATTGCTGCCCTATATGCTAACGACGTAATGGGCAATGCTGGCCACGCTCAAAGTAAAGTGGTGGCAAAGCAATATTGCCTAGTATTAGTTCATAGATAACCAGGGCGGGTATTAACCAGCAATACCCACAATCCATAAGTTGTCTATATATTTGTAGCATCATCAATGCCTGGCCTCTCTCAGTTGCTAATCTTGTAACAGTATTTGATTTCAGACTGCCAGTCACAAGCTTCTTTGAAAATTTCGCTCTTGCTTGTTCAGTTGGTTTCCGTCTGATTTTCGGCTGCTCTGATAGACAATAAACTCATGTCAATCTTGTTTAAATATTTATCACATTGAATGCACCAGCAATGTGACTGTATTAAAGCTGATCCTTATATTGCACAATTTTTTATTTGCAAGGCATTTTAGACAATGGTCAAAGTCTCTAAGTAGGAAGTATATTTTATTGGCAATCCATGCTAATCCCTCTATTTTATGCACCCTATATAAATTATGTCTCTGCTTTGATTACTTCATCATCAGATACAAAATGAAATAACATTTCAAAGAGTTTCTATTGGTGGTGGGAGGATTGGGGGGGGGGGAGCCAATAAAGGAAAACAGTAATTTTTTGTTTTTTTCCCCTTCAGAATCAGCTCTCTCGCCACAGCAGTGCATTTTAAATTCATAAAACCAAGATACCCACTGAGTTATTCAACTGGGAGGAATTTCATTATTAAGCAGTTAAATGGCTTTGATATAAGTGCAGTCTTTGTTCTGAGCATTACTGACTCACACAATTTTTTGATTTTGGGGGAGGAGGTGGGAAGTACTGTGTGAGTTTCCAAGTGGTCTTGTGCCTTGGTTAACTTGTAGTCGTAACTGGTTGTTGCTAAGATGAAAACAAATGTCTGCATTTATTTTTATTTCCAGAGTTGTGACAGGCTCTATGGGGATATGTACAGACTGAAGCTTAATTCATCTGACATATGGAATTCGTGTTGCAAAGTGATAGTCAAGAGTGGATTGACCAGGCAATGGATAAATAAGTGACTGTATTTCACTTCAGTGTCAATACCATCCATCAGCCCACTCTAAACTTAATGTGATTCAAAGCATATCTGTAAGTGATTTAAAGTCCAAGGTTTGAATTGTTTGCAGGAAAACAGATTTCAAGATAAACATCTGCTAACATGACTGTTTATCTCACAATGAAAATAGGTCACTGCTTTGGAGTGAATAGTACTGTATTAACTAATAGGTTTAAACTTTAATGAGCTTCAGATCTTCCCAGATCCACTCAAAACATCTGATTTTGAGGTACTCTTTTTTTAATCTGCATGTGTATTTAAACAAATCTTCAGGGGGATTTATTAAATGTCAAATAGTTTCCCTGATAATGAGTCACTCGAGCATTGATATTCTTGTTCTAAGCAGCATTATTGAAAATATGTGGTTTTGTATTGTTGTTTTTAATTAGCAAACCATTTTGGGAGATTAGATTAGTGCGCAGCCAGGGACTGAACTATTCTGGTAATGCATTTTTTAATTTCAGTTCTGCTGAGTTTGCAAACTGATGGGGCTGCCAACCATCTTAAATCCTGTCACAAAGGGATTGCACATGCAACAGCACGTATCAATGTTTAGTACTGAAGGAGGCCACAGTCTGTGCAAGGGCAGAAATAGCTAACAAATTCTTGAATATCGATAATGCCAGCTCACTTTTGATTAAGGATCCCCAAAAGTCCCATCTGAGGAGAACATAGTCCTGATCTCCTCATTTTTCAAAATCATTGTTTGCAATAAAATGCTTTCCAAATCTTTTAGAATTAATCTTGCAATTTTAATAAAATTAACTGATAATGGTATTGCTCAACCAAAATGCATTTTGCTGATGTATCTTTCAGATCAACAGCAACTTTTTACTTTAACAATTTTTATATATTAGCTGAACCTAGATGAGTCAGGCCAAATGCAGAAAAAAAATCCACGATGTAATTGGATTTATATTTAGGAGTATGCCTCTAGCTAACTGTGCTTATTTAGCCACCCAAGAATAAAAGTACTGAGTAATCTTTTCCAATATAACTCTTCAAAAATATGCATGACCTAAAATTATTTTGTAAATTTAGAAAAACATTTTAAATATATGTGCAGCAAATTGATTGTAGCAATAAAAATATATTAAGCATAAAACAACGAAGTAGATATAAAATGTTGCATTTATATCACTGTTACACTGTGGCTGTTAAAATTCATGGTTGGAGTAGAGAGAACGTAAGATTTTACACCCTTACAATATATGCACCTTAATAATTCTTGCTTTTTTTGATAGATTTACATTATGTGCTCTTAAGAAAGTGCTTTGCAAGAGGTTTGAACTTTATATTAACTGATTTCCTTTCTGGCTTAGTCAGTGCTCATTGTATAATTCGCCAACGTTTTAAAATCAAAAGAATGAGTCACACTTGCATTAATGTTCTTGTGTTCTCGAAGCACTAAAATGACTCGTGGCTGAGTTCACTTCATGGGTCTTTTAATGTATGAAGGCAAAATATGAGAGGCAGGTAGACATTCAGAGTGAAGTGACAGATCAGTCATGATCTCCTTATATAACAATACATGCTTAACGGTTAAATGGACTACTCCAATATTCTTAAGTAATGTGATTCGAGTCTTGGAGATTTAACTGCAAAGTTCTAGGCTCACAGTCTAGTGAGGTAATGAGGAAGTGCTGGACTATCTGAGGCGATTGGACATTATATTAAGGATTGGGCTACTTTCGGAATTAGACATAAATGATTCATTTTGAATGTCTCAGAATGAAGAGAATATAGATGGTTGGAATAGCAAGTCTGTGGATCACACTGAGATTGGTGGATTTGTAGACAGTGTAAAGGACTGTCAAAGAATACAATGGGATATACTGTCAATCAGTTACAGATATGGAGATAGAGTCCTGAAGAAGGGTCTAGGCCCCAAATGTCAACTGTTTACTCTTTTCCATAGATGCCGCCTGGCCTGCTGAGTTCCTCCGGAGTGTTACTGGAGATAGAAGTGACAGATGGATTTTAATCAAGGCAAGTGCATGCTGTTACACTTTGGGAGGTCAAATAAAAAGAGAAAGTATGCAGTTGATAGTAGACCTCTTAATAGCATTGAGGTGCAGAAGGATCCATAGTTCAATGTAAGTAACTACACAAGTGGATAAAGTGAAAAGGTGTGTGGCATGATTGCATGCTTGCAATGGCAGAAATTAAATCAATTCCACCCAAGATCCTTTTCATCTACCCAATCTATAGATGGGGGAATTCCTCCCAATCTATTTTTTTTGCCAGTAACATCAGCAATGTAATGTAGCTCCAGAAGGCCTCAAATCACTTGTCGAATTTCAAGGTGACAAAACCCAAGATTGTTCAGCCTTCATGATTGTTTTCTCATTCTTGAGTGCACACATCCTATGCCATCAACTGGAGAGGGTACACTGCAGTATTGAGGGCATGCTACACTGACAGACGCACACTTTCCAGATGAGATATTAAGTTGAGATCCTCTCTACTGCCACATAAGCAGGATATCCAACATCACCATTTTGAGGAAGATCTAAGTGCATGTCCCAGGTTTCTGGTCAAAGTTTCACCTTTTACTGAAACATTGGTACAAGGTCTGGTAAGTTCGCAGCACATTCAGCCTCAGCGGCCTCTCAGGGCCCAACAAAAAGTGAATTTTTTTCTTTGTTAAACGTGGGTTTTTTTTATGATCGCAAGACAATACTGGACTACAAGAACTTTGGATAGAGCGGGTCTACCCCATCAGTGAGCTGCTTGTTGTTTGGAGTAGCTGACCGGGGTGTTGAAGGAGCTGGCCGGCATTTTGGAGAAGGAGGAACTGACTGGCAGGTCGGAGGAGCCGGCCAGTGTATTGGAGCAACTAGATTGGGTTCAGAGAAGCTGGTTAGGGTGCAGACCATGTTGCTGCCTGCTACTCGAAGGCATAAGAGTTGGTGCGCGAAGGCGGCATGCAGTGGGTAACCGTGAGAGACTGCCTTGGACGTTTCTCTTGCGATCATTATACCCTGTTGGACATTGATAATGTAAGATGCTGCAGGACTGTTTCCCTTATTTGGCGACATGACAAGTGGCATGGGAACTGTATAGTCTCGGTTGTAGTGAGAACTAGGCCTCAAGTCGTGGGTTTGTCTGCTGCTGCAGTGCAGGCGAGGAGACACCGGAAGCAGTATAGCATAGCACCTGCACTCAGCTGGGGGCTTTCCTTTCCTGTCCGTGCTCTGCACCATCAATTTACAGGACATGTTATTAAGGGACTTGGGCTATATATATAGCCATCTTACCAGACCTTGTTTGGTTGAATGATAATTAAACCTGATTTGATTTGAAACATTGCCTCAACATTAGCATTTACTTTAAGTGAGCTTGTAGTGTTCAAAACACCTGTCATGTTAAAGAAAGGATAACACAAATAACTTCCTGGATTGGTTGTAAAATGTCATAAAACCTTCTTTACATGGTGAAAGGTACTATGTCATCGGCATATAAAAAGCAAAAAATGTTGGAAACACTGAGAAAGTCAGGCAGCATCCTTATAAAGAGAAACGGTGTTAATATTTCAAGTCAAAGTCTTTTTAGTTAATCGATTTTTCATCAGAACTTGCCTCAAAGTCTCCATCCTGATTCTCTCACCACTGATGGTACCAGATTGCACCTAAATGCATATTCTGTTTTCGATGCCTCTACTCTGGAACCTCATGTTAACAATCATCCCATTAAGAATATCCTTTTTCTGATAATGAATTGTCCTACTCTAATGGAAGGCTATTTTCTTCTCTCTGTCATTGAGAATAGCTTTTTCTCTGAAGCTTCTGATCTCTGATTTCCAGATAAAGATACAGTAGGAAAACTGTAGCACTGAACCATCTAGTTTCTGACATGCTAATGCTTCCATTCTATACTATATTCAGAGAGCAAACAATCCTGTTGTTGGAGTGTCATAGAGTCATAGAGAACAAAAACAGGTTCATCGACCCATCACATCCACGCTAATATTTTTGCCCATCCAGACAAATCCCATTTGCTACATTAGGACCCTGCCCTTCTACGCCTGCTTGGTTAAGCACATGCCTGTCTGTCTCTTAAAACCAGTGATTATGTCTGACTTTACCATTTTTCCTGCAACAAGTTCCAAATATCAACAATTCCTTGTGTAAAAAAGAAACTACTTCCTCCTCAGATTCTTTGTTTAAAATTCATCCTCTCCTAAAAATTATGGCATTTTGTTTTGGATCCTCTTGCAATAAGAAAAAATTCTGACTTCCTACCCTATTTATGTCTCAAGAGACTGCAGGCGCTGGAATCTGGAGCAAGAAAAAATCATGCAAGGTTTTAACCCAAAATATTGACAATCCTTTCCTCCTACAGTTGCTGTTTGACCGGCTGAATTCTTCCAGCGGATTGTCAATTGCTCTAAGCCTATTATAATTTCATATATATCTATGAGGTCACATTTCAGTGTTTTTTTAACTTCAGGGAAAACAAATCCAGGCTATCCAATCTCTCCATGATACAACATCCTCTAATCCAGGCAATGTCCTGGTGAATCTCTTCTGTTATTTCTCCAGTGCAGTGACACTTCATAGCATTAGAACAAGCTTGGGGAGAAGTTGGTCTTATGTCACTAGCTGTAAACCAGTGTGTTAGCTATAGTTTACATCCCTTCTTGAACATTTATTTCAGTTTCATTCAGCAGATAGAAACATGTTGACATGAGTAATGTGGTAGCAAAGTCTCAGGCAGTGTTTAATACTGGCCACAAAAATCTCTTCCTACGTACATTATAATTATTTCACAAAGTCATTAAGTTGACCACTCTTTTTTCCCTTTAAAAGCCTGGTTGAACTTCTTCCTACCCTGACTAATTTTCTTTTTTGACTCCTCCTACTTTCTACAAATCAAAGGAGTAGCAATAGGTATCTCTATGCGTCCCCTCTATGCCTGTCTTTTTGTTGGCTACATGGAACAGTTCATATTCTAAACCTTCCGCTGTAACATTCACCAAGACTTTCTTTCATTGGGCTGTCTTCCAGGAAAGGCGTAACCTGCACAAAGAGACAGCTTGCACCCGAATTGGAGGGGTATTAACATCCTAGAGGGAAGGTTTGCTAGTGCTGCACAGGGCGGTGGGGTTGTTTAAACCCCAGTTGCAGGGGATGGGAACCAGATGCCAAAATAGTGACTTTGTTGCAGGGAACATAAGGTTGTGATAGTAGGTAATTTTAACTTCCCACATATTGACTTGAACTCCCACTCTGTAAAAGGACTTGATGGGAAAGAGTTTGTCAAATGTGTTCCATAGAACCACAGAACACTTTTTTATAGGCATCTGTAGTCTCATGTGACCATGGATTTGTGCCTTGGAAGGTTTCCAGGGCGCAGGCCTAGGCAAGGTTGTATGGAAGACCGGCAGTTGCCCATGCTGCAAGTGCCCCCTCTCCACGTCACTGATGTTGTCCAAGGGAAGGGCATTAGGGCCGATATAGCTTGGCACCGGTGTCGTCTCAGGCCAATGTGTGGTTAATTGCCTTGCTCAAGGACACAACATTCTGCCTCAGCTGAGGCTCGGACTAGCAACCTTCAGATCACTAGACTGATGTCTTAACCAATTGGCCATGCGCGAACACACTATAGCACAGAAAACAGGCCATTCGGACCTTCTAGTCTGTGTCAAAACTTTATTCCACTAGTCCCATTGACCTGCACCCAGTCCATAACCCTCCAGACCTCTCCCATCCATGTATCTGTCCAATTTATTCTTATAACTTAAGAGTGAGCCCACATTAATCACGCCAAATGGCAACTCGTTCCACACTCCCACCACTGTCTGAGTGAAGAAGTTCCCCCTAATGTTCCCCCTAAACCTCTCCCCTTTCACCCTAAAGCCATGTCCTCTTGTATTTATCGTTCCTAATCTAAGTGGAAAGAGCCTATTCGCATTTACTCTGTCTATACCCCTCATAAGTTTGTAAACCTCTATCAAGTCCCCCCTCATTCTTCTACGCTCCAAGGAATTCTACGTTCTACGTTCTTCTACGTTCAGGAACGTTTTCTTGATTGGTACATAGAAGTCCCAACTAAAGAGAGTACAATACTAGATCTCTAATTAGGGAATGAAACAGGGCAGATAACAGAAGTTTGTGCAGGGGAGCATAGTGATCATTATGCCAGTAGTTTCAACATAATTATGGAAAAGGATAGATCTGGTGTGTGGGTTGAGATTCTAAATTCGAGAAAGGTCAATTTTGATGATATCAGAAAGGATCTGGCAAGTGTGGATTAGGACAGGTTTTTTTGGCAAAGGTGTCCTTAGTAAGTGGGAGGCCTTCAAAAGTGAACTTTTGAGAGTACAGAGTTTGTATGTTCCTGTCAAAACAAAAGGCAAGGATACCAGGTTTAGAGAACCTCGGTTTCTGAGAGATATTGAAGCCCTGGTTAAGAAAAAAGAGTTGTATAGCAGGTATATGCAGGCAGGAACAAATGAGTTACTTGAGCAACACACTTAAGATAGAAATCAGGAGGGCTAAAAGAAGGCATAAGGTTGCTCTAGCAGACAAAGTGAAGGAGAATTCTAAGGGCTTCTACAGGTATAAGAGCAAAAGGATAGAAAAGGACAAAATTAGTCCTCTGGAAGATCAGAGCTGTAACCTAGGTGTGGAGCCAAAAGAGATGGGGAGATCTTAAATTGACTTTTTTTTGCATCTGTATTTACTCAGGAAATGGATGCAGAGTCTATAGACTTAAGGCAATGCAGCAGCAAGGTCATGGACCCTATACAGATTACTGAGGAGGAGGTTTTTGCTGTCTTGAGACAAATTAGTATGTGGATAAATCCCCAAGGCCTGATAATATATTTCCAAGGACCCTATAGGAGACTGGTGCAGAAATTGCAGGGGTCCTAGCATAAATTCTTAACACACTCTTAGCCACAGATGAGGTGCCAGAGGATTGGAGGATAGCTAATGTTGTTCTGTTGTTTAAGAAAGGCTCTAAGAATAAGCCAGGAAATTATAGGCCTGTGAGACTGACATCAGTTTGAAAGTTATTGGAAGGTATTCTAAGGAACAAAATATATAGTTATTTGAATAGACATGGACTAATTAAGGATAGTCAACATAGCTTTGCATGTGGTAAGTTGTGTCTGTCCAAACTTAGAGATTTTTGAGGAAGTTACTAGAAAAGTAGATGAAGGCAGTGGATGTTGTGTACAGGAACTTTAGTGATCTTTGACAAGGTCCCGCATGGGAGATTGGATGTGAAGGTTCAGTTGCTTGCCATTCAAGATAATGTAGTAAATTGGATTAAACATTGGTTCACAGAAGAACCCAGAGAGTGGTTGTAGATGGTTGCCTTTCTGACTGGTAGCCTGTGACTTGTGAAGTGCCACAGACATCGGTGCTGGGTACTTTGTTGTTTGTCATCTATATCAATGAACTGGATGATAATGTGGTACATTGGATCAGCAATTTTTCAGATGACACCAAGATTTGGGGTGTAATGGACAGTGAAGAAGAGGATCAAAGCTTGGAGCAGGATCTGGACCAGCTGGAAAAATGGGCTGAAAAATGGCAGATGGAATTTAATGCCGACAAGCGTGAGGTGCTGCACTTTGGGAGGACCAACCAGGGTACGTAGGTCTTACACTATGAGTGGTAGGAAACTGAGGAGTGTGGTAGAACCAAAGGATCTGGGAATACAGATACATAATTCCTTGTAATTGGCGTCACTGGCAGATAGGGTCATAAAGAAAGATTTTGGCCCATTGACCTTTATAAATCAATGAATTGAGTACTGGAGTTGGGATGTTATGTCAAAATTGTATAAGACATTGGCAAACTCTAACTTAGAGAATTGTATCTAGTTTTGGTCACCTATCTACAAAAAAAGTGCAGAGAAAACTTACAAGGATGTTGCTGGGTCACAAGGGCCTGAGTTATAGGGAAAGGTTGAATCGGTTTGGACTTTGTTCCCTGGAACACAGCAGACTGAGGGGAAATTTGATAGGCGTGTACAAAATTATGAGGGGTATAGATTGGATAAATGCAAGCACGTTTTTTCCACTGAGGTTGGGAGAGACTAGAACCAGAGGTCATGGGTTAAAGGTGAAAGATGAAGTTTTTAAAAGGAACATGAGGGGGAACTTCTTCACTCAGAGGATGGTGAAAGTTTGCAATGAACTGCCAGCACGAGTGATGGATGCAGGTTCGATTTCAATGTTTAGGAGAAATTTGATAGGTACATGCATGGGAGGAGTAAGGAGGCCTATGGTCCAGATAGGATTAAGCAGATTAATGATATAGCATGGACTAGATGGGTCGGTTTCTGTGCTGTATTGTCCTATGACCCTATGACTCTTACTCAGTTACATTGATGACTACCTTTGTGCTTCTTCCTGCACCTGTGCAGAACTCATCAATTTTTTCATGTTTGCCACAAACTTCCACCCTGCTCTCTAATTCACATGAACCATTTATGACATTCTCCCATTTCTTGATTTCTCTGTCTCCGTGAAACAGATATGATATTTACTATACACTTAAAACCTGACACAGCTAATAAGACTACACTTCTTCCCACGCTGTCTCTTGTAAGGAAGCCATTCTTTTCTCCCAATCTCTCTGTCTCTGCTATATCTGCTCAGAAGATGAGGCTTTTTCTTCCACAATAGCTGAAAAATCCTCCTTTTTCAGGAAGCGTGGCTTGCTATTTGCTGTGGTTGATGAAGCATGTTTTTATATGTCCTCTCTTTCTCAACCTACCTTCCTCCAGGCAGACAGAGATAGAGTTCTCCTTGTTTTCACCTTTCATATTATGAACCTTTGCAACCAATATATATCGTCCTTCATCATTTCCTCCAGCTACAAGAAGACCCCACCACCAGTCACATATTCTCCTTCCCACCCCTTTCTGCCTTCCGCGGCAACTTGGTCCCATGACTCGCTGGTCCCACTCATCCCTCTCCACCTGACCCTTCCTGATGACTAGCACTTTCCCCTGTCCTCACAGAGTCCTGCCAGTATTCCAAAGTACTTTTTAAGCATCCTCAGTGGTTTACTCTGACCAGTAATAGTATTGCTCTATTCAACAAAAGAAATATTAAATCTGCAGCAAATACAAAACATGTCACTATCATTGTTTGCTAAACAGATTCCACATACTGATGAAGTGTCAATCTTCAAAATTAAAAATTATTTACCATAAGACAAGCATTAAGGAGTTTGCAAGGATGTTATGGTAGCTAAATTCCTCCAATGTTAACACTTTTAAGTTGATGCCAGATTTTGTACTTGACAGATTTTCAATTCTTCAGGAAGTTAATAAAACACCTTGCCAGCGCAAAAGAATCACAAGAAGTTTAATCTGCACACTGTGGTACTCGGCTGCCAATGGGAGTGCTGATGTTAATCTTCTGGGGTGATGCCAAAGTGGTCAATAGAGACTAGGAAATTAGCAATTCTTGTCAAATGTGATGGGAACAATTCAAACTCCATTCTTAAGTTACAAGCAACCTACTAGTGGAACTTAAAATCCAGGACTAGAGTTTGAGGTGACTGGCATTGCAGTGACAGAGCAAGATGTGAGGACTCTGGTCTCGCCATTCTCCTTCTGCTCTTTATACTAGCCATTTGCCCCTCTCTACCCTTAGTCCTGATGCACGGTTCTCACCTTTTCCTTCCGCAGATACTGCCTGACATGCTGAGTTCCTTCAGAAGATTGTTTGTCTCTCCAGATTCCAGCATCTGCAGTCTCTTGTGTTCCCATTCTTAAGTTGACCAGAATCCTATGGCATTCAAGGAGACAGTTTAGCCTCTTGTGCCTGGCACAGTGACCCAGCTAGTACAGGCAATGACACAGAGCTCCAATAACCTGGATCAGTCCGGAATCTGCTAATGTTTGTGTGGAGTTCACAAGTTCTCCCTCTGATTGTGTGAATTTCTTCCCACATTCCAAAGGTTGTTAGGTTAATTGGTCACTGGGAATTGCTCCTAGTGTGCAGATGAGTGAATAATTGATGGGAATAAACAGAGAAGAAAGTAGGATTAGTGCTTATAGTCAGTGTGGACTCAGGCAGGCTGAAGATGCTGTTCCCAAGCCGCACGACCCTATGATTCTTAACGAGAATTAAACAATTGCTCTTTGTCCAACATCCTGTGCAGTATTTTTTCAATTATTTCTTCTAAGTTCTCTTTAATAATTTTCTGCCATCCTTTCCAGAAATGCAATAAAAATTACTTTGTAAACATGTCACACTGTAATTCTACCTTGCTGCCAGCATTGTAAATATGGATAAGGATTAATTTTAATCTGAGACCACTTTGGAAACACAGCAGGAAAGAGAAACAGAGTTAATGTTTCAGCTCTTTCTATTTCCACAGATGCTTCCTGGCGTGCTGAATGTTTCTTGCATTTTTCTGTTATTTCATTTTTTCCTGCATTTTTCTGTGTTTTTTTTAATTTCAGATTTCCAGCATCTGCAGCTTTTTATATTATAATTTTAATCATACTTGGAATGTGGGCACAGTGACAATAAATTCCAAAATTTATTGGTTGGAGTTGCTCTGTAAAATATTAATACTTTGTGAATTGGAAGGGTTATGAAGGCCATTGTATTTCACCTTTGCAACACACTCTAAGGAATGCATTTTATAATGTCAGTGAAATATTTTAACTTTGCAAAAAATATATTATGATATGCTAGCTACTTAATTTCCAGCAATAATCAAATCAAAAGATTCATATATTCATAGGGATTAGTGAATTGGCCTGAAGGTTTTGATTATATTGGATTAACTCCAAAAGCCTAGTTTGGAGAAGAATTAATAGAGTCTCTTTTACGGCTGTTTCGAGTTTCCTAAATCGTTAATGGTGATAGCCGGCGATCTTTGCAAGAGAGGGAGGGACTTTACTGGACAAGTTAGGATTGCTTCAAACCCATCACTCCCCACCCACCCATCTTGTTAGCCCATTAATCTTTTTTTCCATACGATCCAAGAAATTGAAGTATACAAGACGTTATTCGTCTATTCGTAGCGTTTTCCTCTTCACGGATATTTTACTGGTAGAAACGGACATTATCTGCAAAGTTTATTCAAGTTAACAGAACTCAAGACTTATTTATTTTTCCTACATTAACATAAATGTTTCCAGTGCAGGATACGTCGGTAAGTTGGAGGTGTGAGGGTTATTTATTTTTGTACGTTAGGTGAAATTATAAATTAAAATGTTATACACACACACACAAAAGCATAGCTGGAATAATACGCATAAATTGCATTTTTATTACAGTGTTCGGAGCTGGCTGATTGGTTGGCGAGGGCTATATGTGTATTTGTCATAAAGAGGTTTCGTTTCTCTCCAGAGACGGCTGCATATTTAGTGGAGTGGATTATTATTTTAGTTGCAAAGCCCATGATTTGCCGAAAGCGAGAGGAGATTCCTTGAGAGGAAAACCCGCAGTGAGTATAGCGAGGTAGATGAAAAGTAAATCAATTGTGAGCGATGTTCGTCTGTGTTTGTGTGTGTGTGTGAGAGAGAGAGAGAGAGAGGGGGGGAGAAGGGATGATTCTACTGCTAGTATCAGTCTTATCAGTCTTTTACTCTACCCGGGCTGGACATCCGAAGTCTCCTAATTCGGCTCGGGTTTGCTGCTGTTGCTTTGACAGGTCCGTCATGTGTATGTGTCCTTGGTCACTTGTGATTTACAGAAGGCTGCACATATAGAATAGACTGCATGGAGTTGGAGTTGCTGTATCAGTCATAGAAATTAGACCTTGACACTTGCGCTGAACACGCTTTCATTGAAGAAAGTAGCGTGGCGTTGATTTTCCACTCTTCTGTTCCATCGACTTTGACGGTGGAGATGAATTTGGGGAGCGGGCATCGTCTAAGCGGGTGAAGCGAGCGTAGGGTGGGACACCTGAGTTCATCGAACGGTTAGAAAGGGACAATTAATTGACATTAGAATGATTAATAATGATAAATCGTCGGATTTACGCAGACGTTTGGTAAAATCAATCACGCGGGTCTGCGCATCATGTCGGTAAATTGGGTTATTATTGTCACGTGGAGCGAGACACAGTGTAAAACTGGTGTTCATACGGGTCAATTCATACAATGCATTGAGGTAGTACAAGGTAAAACTATAACAGAATGCAGAACAAAGTGTTCCAGGAGAGAGAAAGTGTAGTGCAGGTAGACAGGAAAGCACAAGGTCACAACCAGGTAGATTGTGAGGTCCAGAGTCCATTTTGTGGTCCCAGGAAAACATTTAATAGTCTTATAACAGCAGGATAGTAGCTGTCCATGAGCCTGGTAGTAGGTGCTTTCGGGCCTTTGTGTCTTCTGCCCCATTGGATGGGCGAGGCTAGGGGTGAATAGATAGTCACCATGGTGGGTGGAACTTTTGATTATGTTGACTGCTCCTTTCTCAAAACCACAGTCTATGTGTATCAGTCATCCCTCCAAGCAGAGACTCTGGGTTACTGTTAGTTCACATTTAAATGGGCATTCCATCAGGGCAACTTTTGGTTCTTTCCAAGTCAACCCCATGTCCTCCACCAATAGGAAAATAGCCTCTCTTTATTTGTTCTTGATGGCCTCTTCCTGATCTTGGACACCTATTTTTCCCCTGCCCCAAGAAGAATATCCACAGCAGATCCAGTAATTCATCATCAGTACCATTCATTGAACCTTCTCGCCCTCACATCCTGCCTTCAGTGTGAAGTCCAAGGAACTGCAGTCCAACCAACCTTCAACACTGATTCAACATAGCATCCTTTG